>NC_069505.1:577302414-577497414 GCF_027579735.1 Bombina bombina
TAAATGGCTTAATGATGCTGATTACGGTCAAATTCGATTCTATGTGCCTTTCATGGAGGCAACATATAAGTTTGTGTAAGAAACCATCAGTGATGTGTAGAGGGTGTAAAAGGTAAATGCAAGATGCCTACTCATACTATGCATAAGCCTCTATGGTTGCACAAGTTCCATGACTTGTTACTGGATTGAGTCTTGGGAGATGTTTTCATATGATCTCCGGAGGCTACTAAATGCACCATGACCACCACTCATCAATAAATATGGTGTTTACATTTTTGCTTGTTTTTAATTTATTTGGTGTCTACTGGCCAATCAGAGCTGGGTGAGGCTACGCCCCAGGGGTTTCGAGACTCCGGAGATGGGGTAAGGAAAGGATGATGGTGCATGCATGTCTGGGGTAAACTGGTTTCTTCTGGGCTAGCTGGGGAAGGGTATCCATACTGTGAAGGGGGAGGTGTCAAATATATGCTGCGTCCTGCTTGATCTGTTGGTGTGCGTGGTAGCTCTTTGGTAGGTGGGGGCTCCAAGGCTGGAGTAGGACAGTAACTGGACATTTTTTGGCTATTTGGAGACTGAGGCTGCTGAGATTCAGGTAGCCAGTGAGCATGAGGTGACATCTGCTGACTTGCGCCTGAGTAAGGTGCTTCTGGGACTGTACACCCAGATGGGCAAAAATGGACCCTCCAGCCTCTGTTGGCCCACTGACATCCAGCCACCCCTGAAGAGAAGGAGCCACTACGAGGGTAGGGAGGGCAGCTTCCCCCATAGCTCATCATAGGATTATGCACCTGACAGCAGCTGCCCTCAGATGCGGGCACTGGCACATAGGGTGGTGCTGACAAAGGAGGGGCATGTGGATAGCAAGAACTACTCAGGTCTATATGAGGCAAAGGAGAAGGTTTGATGGCATCTTTAGATCTAGTCCGCTGGCTCTTTTTTGCATGAGGTCCCCCAACTGCAGGTGCTACAGATGAACCCTTGGGGCAAGAGGGAACACGTTCTTCCAGGAGCTGTTGGATATCCCTGTGGCCACGTTCCCGGGCCACATGTCGTGGTTGATGCCCTGTATGATCAGAGAGGTCACGATCTGCCTGGTGTTCAAGGAGGATGCGGGCGGCCTCAAAGCTGCCTTCTCTGGCAGCCAGAAAGAGAGCTGTCTGATCCTGGTCACAACAAGGGGCAAAAGGAAATGTAATAATAGATGAGGACCAGAGAGTCAACTATAATAACGAGGTAAAATAGTTGGAAAGAGGGAAACGGTCAAGAACAAAACAATCAAGTAAAAAAATGAAGAAAGAGGTAGTTAAGGATAGTAGAAACATTAGCAATAGCAATATCAATCTCTACCATTTCAATATTATAACATTTAATTTTGGAAGCTGTTTTAATGTATACATTTAATCTTTCAGTAAAGTCATTTTTCTCATTACTCCCTGTGAAGGACCTCGGAATTATAACTCCTTAGAGGGATAGAGAGATCACAACTGAAATTTGCATGGGTGCATTTTAATTTTAAATAAAATAACTTTTCTAATATACTTCTATTAGGGAAAATGCTTCTAGTAAAAGTTATTACTGTTTCAGCAGCATACGCAGATATGCTACGTGTGACTAGAACATCAGGGTACAAACACCACGTCTCCTCAAACAGCTGGTGGTGGTGTGTATTGCATCAATGAATAATTCATTTGTGTCATACAAGCCACTGCTGAACTTTTAAGGTGTGGTGTTTGAACGCTGGTGCACGGGCCACACAGACCATATGTGCGTATGCCACTGAAACAGCAAAATTACTTTTTCTGCAAATGTGTTGAAAAAATGCTTCTATTTAAAAAAAGACAAGCACCCATGCACATTTAAAGTTTAACCTTTATACCCCTTTAATACTTTTTTCCTAAAATGTTGTCTTCTATTCTTATATTAAAGAGAAACCGCCAGTTGTCATTGTCTGTTTATAAATAAAGAGAGACGCTTTAAACAGTGATTAATTTTAATGTGTTTAAATGGACACTTAAAGGGACAGTCTACTTGAACATTTTTAAAAAGATAGATTATCCTTTTATAACACATTCCGCAGTTTTGCATAACCATCACTGTTACATTAAAGGGACAGTCTAGTCCAAAACAAACTTTCATGATTCAGATAGGGCATGTGAATTTTAAACAATTTTCCAATTTACTTCTATCACCAATTTTTCTTTGTTCTCTTGGTATTCTTAGTTGAAAGCTAAATCTAGGAGGTTCATATGCTAATTTCTAAGTACTTGAAGGCCGCCTCTTAGCTCAGGGCATTTTAAAGGTTTTTAACCAATAGAGGGTATTAGTTCATGTGTTTTATATAGATAACACTGTGCTCATGCACATGGAGTTCCAAGGAGCCCGCACTGATTAGCTAAAATGTAAGTCTGTCAAAAGAACTGAAATAAGGGGCAGTTTGCAGAGGCTTAGATACAAGATAATCACAGAGGTAAAAAATGTATTAATATAACCGTGTTGGTTGTGCAAAACTAGGGAATGGGTAATAAAGGGATGATCTATCTTTTAAAACAATACATATTCTTGTGTAGACTGTCCCTTTAATACCTCCGTGATTATCTTGTATCTAAGCATCTGCAGACTACCCCCTTATCTCAGTTCTTTTGACAGACTTGCATATTAGCCAATCAGTGCTGACTCCACAGGAGTGAGCACACTGTTTATCTATATGGCACACATGAACTAGTAGTGTCTAACTGTTAAAAACTGTGAAAATGCACTGAGATAAGAGGTGGCTTTCAAGGACTTAGAAATCAGCATATGAGCCTACCTTTAGTTTTCAACAAGGAATACCAAGAGAATAATTTGATGATTAAACAAATTGGAAAGTTGTTAACTTGTATGCCCTATCTGAGTCATGAAAGTTTAATTTTGACTAGACTGTCCCTTTAACCTAAAAAACAATTATTAGGTTTATAGGGACCTTGTAGTAAAAATTCTTCTTCTTCTGCCTGAAAGAGATTTTTTTTTTCAAAATAATTTGCTCTTTGTTTTTTGAAAAAAATTGATGTTTCAGCAAGTGAGTAATAGATGACATTTGTATCCATGGAATTTCCTTTGTCCCAGCTGTAGATGCCGAAATAGATGGTAATAGGTGTGCCCCTGTTTGCACTCTCCACACCAGGATATCTATAGATAGTGGAGAAAGTCCAAAACAGCTCTACCCATTTCGTCCTCTCATGAGTGAACTTTCTCAAGAGCAAATTTGCCTTCCCAGCCAATCAGAAGTTATGTAAGACATAATGAATAGAGAGGGTTCCATGTATTTATTAAATCCAGCATATCAGGGTTGGCTCGAAGGGGGGGCATTGGGGGGCAATGTCCACCCAAATAGAATGCTGTGCCCCCTCAAAATATATTGATATAATCATATGCTTTAAAAATAATAAATAAAATAATGAATTGTTATGAAATGCTGCATGCTGGGGGCGGAGTTAGCTGCCAAAGTGTGAGGTCGCATCATGCATCTGCAAGAGCTCCGTGTCTTAACCTTTTATTTGGAATTGTAAGTTAGAGACTTTTTGGACTTGTCTTTAACCCCATTAATTTTACCTAACTATTGTGAGTTACTCATTTTCTTAAACAATAGACCATAATAAGAATATGATTGTTTTGCAATAACTAACGGATATCAGGCTACTTAATACAACCTATGTACTGTGAACCTATAAGAATATGATTGTATCTTTTATATATAAGACTATAAATTGCTACCGGCTTCTATCGACGCCTCAAAAGTGCACCGTGATCTTAGGCCGGGCCTAAGATCACAGTGAAATTGTGGCATTGATAGAATCGGTAGCCAGTTACAGACTTATATATATAAGATACAATCATATTCTTATAGGTTCACAGTACATAGGTTGTATTAAGTAGCCTGATATCCGTTAGTTATTGCAAAACAGGTATAGCTAAATCTAATCTACAAAATTACCAGTACCTGAAAACCTAGTATCCTCACTGCTATTGCAAACAAAGGAGTTAATTGCATTGGGGGGTTTGGGGTGCATGGCTGTTTAGGGGACATTATTGAGATTTGAGAATGAGTTTAAGGGTTTTGGATCATGGTGATTAAGGGGTGAATTGTTTTTAAGGAGCTATTGCACTGGGGGTCTCAAGTTTAATGGCTCTGTTTTAGTGCACTGCATAGGATGTAGACTTCATTCTTTTACCTAGTGATTTAGCACATATTCTCCAAATGTTAATAGTGGGGGATAAGCCAGCCAGAAGCTAAACTTTCCTGCAGGATATGTAGGTCTGCTCTTATTTTGACTCTCATACATGCTTTGTAAATGCGTGCCCCCTCATGAAAAATAAATGCCCCCCCATTTCATTCGTTCTGGAGCCAACCCTGCAGCATATCCAAAGGTTTTGCTTTCAATGTGGCTGCTAATTTTGGGATTTGTGCAAGTGAAATTAATGCAAGGAAAGAAATGATGGCCCTCTTGTTCCAGAAACCTCTGGCAAGTGCATTACTTACAGGTCTCTAAATGACTAGCCAAAATAAAAGCAGAACCTTAGAACATGCTGGATTCAGTATCTATACAGTCATCTCTATTTATTTAATATTTCTAACACAACTTTTGATTGGCTGGGAAGACAGTTTCACTACTGAGAAAGTTCTCCAGTGAGAAAACGAAATGCGTAGAGCTGTTTTAGACCATCTCCAGCTTCTGTAGATAACCTGCTGTGGAGAGCGCAGATGGGGAGACACCTAGTACCATCTACCTGTGGACAAATAATGTAAATAGAGGGGAAATATGCTTATTTGTTCTTTTATCCTGTGCCTGTTTGTCTTTATTAAAGGGAAAGTCTACACCTTAGTCATCTTAGAGTCTTATTTTAGATTAAGCTGCAAATATCCTACTGCACCCCTTTCTATATCATGCAGCAGTAACAGTAAAAAAAGTTATTGTAAAAGGACTTTTGTTTGCTGCCAAGCTCCTCCCACTAATGACATCCCAACCTGGGCTGCATCTAGGCACTCTGCTGAATAGCATTGTCAGTCTTTTGAATCCAATTAGTGTGTCTTTTGTAACTAGTGACGTCTTTAATGCAAACCAGATTGTGATGTCATCAGTAGGCGGAGCTTGACAGCCATTTCAAAGTGACCAGAAACAATATTCATTTTAAAATAACTTTTTATTTCCAATGGCATGGAGAGTCCAAAAATTCATTCTAATTACTAGTGGGAATTCATCTCCTGGCCACCAGGAGGAGGCAAATAAAACCCCAGCAAAGCTATAAGTATCCCTCCTACTTCCCACAATACCCCAGTCATTCTTTGCCTTTGTACATCATGGAGGTGTGCGAAGATGGTGTCTGACGATATTTAATGGGTAGTTTCCCTGCTAGCAAGGATTGGGGTAATGCTGCGTCCAGGTAATCCTCTTGAGTAAGAGTTGTGATGGCTTTTAACAGTTGGAGGTTGGCAGGGTAGTCCTTGCTTCTCCTCCAACAATTTATACTAACCCCTACATGGAAATCCAGGGTTGGTTACTTTGTTTTTTCCTTTCTCTCTAGGTCCCTGTCAGAAGTCGTCTGGATCTGTCAGACCTGTGATGCTGTGCCTGCCCTGCAGCTGAATCTCCTCCCTTCCAGGTGAGAAGGTCCTGGCACTTTAATATCCCTCCCCCTGGTTTTAATGGAAATTGGGACATTATATATATCCTTTTATTTGGGGTATTATTATCTGGGCAGCATATACAGGGTATTGTACTGCTATAGAGGAGTGTTGTGGTCACTTTAAGTTTGATTTAAACTTTATTGTGATCTTGAGGCTGTTAGTTGAGAGGTTTTGAGGGGCCATAACTTTATTTGGTGAAGTCATGAAAAGGCTGTATGTGGACATGAATTTTTGTTCACTTTGAGTGTCTTTTGATTTATATCGCTAGTAACTTGCGTCCTTTTTTTGTTGATGTCGCATTTGTTTTTAGCTGCGGTCACATGACGACCGATCCACTCCTCCTTCCGCTTACAGCGGATCTTTAGGGCTATATTTATCAAAGCTGAGGCGGACAGGGGCACGTATGATCACTGCTTGTTGATCACTGCTTGTTAAATTACAGTGAGCAAGTTCTTGTTAGAACTTGCAGTCGTAGGGCTTTGATAAATCGAGCCCTTAGTATTGATATCGGAAAGGGAGTGTGTGCTTCTTGAGGTGCCGTTACAGTGTCTGATCCCTAAAAACGAGGCTTCTGCACCTGGACTACAGACTTTAATTAGTTTATTTCGGCCGGATGTTTGTACTAAAAGCAGTGTACCAACAGGTGGTGAGTTCACGCCAGCAAAGGCTGGTGTATAGCGGTGCCGTTACAGTGTTTTTTTCTCCCTGCTTTATGTTCAATTAATCGATCTACAAGGATTGTTTGTAATTTCTCATTTTTAGTTTATTATTAGCTGGGAACTACCTTTCTTTTGCGTATATAATGGATACTGTACAAGAAGCGCATGACAAGTAAGACTTTAAGATAACTAAGGTGTAGAATGTCCCTAAATCCAGAATTATTCTAAAATCCAGACTTTTTCCATTAATATCTTTTTAAAAATAAAAATATTAAAAACTACTATTATTTTTTCCCGCCAGTAAGTCACAGTCTGCTCTGCCTGCGTCTTTGGTTTGTTTGTTTTTGCTCTAAAATTCAAATGGCAGTCTATATTTATTTAAAACACATATTACATTTCTGATTACAGTACTGTACTATCTTTCTAAAGATACTAGGAATATTAAAGTATTAAAAAAATTATATAAAACTACCTTTTGGTTATATGTAAAGGCTGTATTAGGATTTGAATATTGCCTAAATGATATAAGATATTGGGCAGATTTCAAGTGGAGCGCTAATTTATTGTGTGCCCGTAAACAGGCAAATTTGCCCATTTATGGGCACACAATAAATAACCAGCCATTACAAGTAACTGGTTATTGCTACTGCAAGATCCGAAAATTGAATAGAGATCAGATCTCTGGTTAATTTTCAAAATGTGCCCCAATTACCCCCTTAATTAAGTAGAGCGTGGGTTTTTAAATATAAAAATGTTAGAATTTTTATTAAAAAAAAAAAAACAATGCAGTTTTTAGGGCTTAAAAAAATGGCACTGAAAAATGCCTTTACATTGCGGTCTATGGGGACTGTGTGTTCTTTATAAATATATATGTATATGATTATATACTGTACATACTGCATATATTTATGTGTTATATGTGTTAATATGTGCATTAGTGATGTTGCGAATAGTTCGCCGGCGAATAGTTCCCGGCGAACATAGCTTGTTCGCGTTCGCCGCGGCGGGCAAACATATGCAATGTTCGATCCGCCCCCTATTCGTCATCATTGAGTAAACTTTGACCCTGTAACTCACAGCCAGCAGACACATTCCAGCCAATCAGCAGCAGACCCTCCCTCCCAGACCCTCCCACCTCCTGGACAGCATCCATTTTAGATTCATTCGGAAGCTGCATTCTTAGTGAGAGGAGGGACAGTGTAGCTGCTGATTTAATAGGGAAATCGATAGCTAGGCTAGTGTATTCAGTGTCCACTACAGTCCTGAAGGACTCATCTGATCTCTGCTGTAAGGACAGCACCCCAAAAAGCCCTTTTAAGGGCTAGAACATCAGTCTGCTTTTTTTTCCCTGTGTAATCTAATTGTAGTTGCCTGCCTGCCAGCGTGTGTGTCAGGCTCACAGCGTATACTGTGCCCACTTGCCCAGTGCCACCACTCATATCTGGTGTAACAGTAGTGTACATTTAAAAAAAACAACACTTTTTTGACTGTGAAATAATAGCAGACAGCTGCCAGTACCCAAGATGGCCGCCAATAAGGCAGATAAGGAGGGTTAGAGAGCTGTTTTGGGGGGGATCAGGGAGGTTGGGGGCTAAGGGGGGATGCTACACCACAGCATATGTAAATATGCTAAAAAAAATTAAAAAAAAAATTAAAAACCTTTTATTTTAGTACTGGCAGACTTTCTGCCAGTACTTAAGATGGCGGGACAATTGTGGGGTGGGGGAGGGAAGGGAGCTGTTTGGGAGGGATCAGGGGGTCTGATGCGTCAGGTGGGTGGCTGATCTCTACACTAAAGCTAAAATTAACCCTGCAAGCTCCCTACAAACTACCTAATTAACCCCTTCACTGCTAGCCATAATACACGTGTGATGCGCAGCAGCATTTAGCGGCCTTCTAATTACCAGAAAGCAACGCCAAAGTCATATATGTCTGCTATTTCTGAACAAAGGGGATCCCAGAGAAGCATTTACAACCATTTGTGCCATAATTGCACAAGCTGTTTGTAAATAATTTCAGTGAGAAACCTAAAGTTTGGGAAAAAGTGAACAATTTTTTTTATTTGATCGCATTTGGCGGTGAAATGGTGGCATTAAATATACCAAAATGGGCCTAGATCAATACTTTGGGTTGTCTACTACACTACACTTAAGCTAAAATGAACTCTACAAGCTCCCTACATGCTCCCTAATTAACCCCTTCACTGCTGGGCATAAAACACGTGTGGTGCGCAGTGGCATTTAGCAGCCTTCTAATTACCAAAAAGCAACGCCAAAGCCATATAAGTCTGCTATTTCTGAACAAAGGGGATCCCAGAGAAGCATTTACAACCATTTATGCCATAATTGCATGAGTTGTTTGTAAATAATTTCTGTGAGAAACCTAAAGTTTGGGAAAAAGTGAACAATTTTTTTTATTTGATCGCATTTGGCGGTGAAATGGTGGCAGGAAATATACCAAAATGGGCCTAGATCAATACTTTGGGATGTCTTCTAAAAAAAAATATATACATGTCAAGGGATATTCAGGTATTCCAGACAGATATCAGGGTTCCAATGTAACTAGCGCTCATTTTGAAAAAAAGTGGTTTTGAAATAGCAAAGTGCTTCTTGTATTTATTTCCCTATAACTTGCAAAAAAAGCAAAGAACATGTTAACATTGGGTATTTCTAAACTCAGGACAAAATTTAGAAACTATTTAGCATGGTTGTTTTTTGGTGGTTGTAGATGTGTAACAGATTTTGGGGGTCAAAGTTAGAAAAAGTGTGTATTTTTCAATTTTTTCCTCATATTTTATAATGTTAGGTGATTTATGCCCTTTATGGATTAAAACCAGACTCTGCATCAACTATGTAATTTTCCATGGGAGTTTTGCCATGGATCCCCCTCCGGCATGCCACAGTCCAGGTGTTAGTCCCCTTGAAACAACTTTTCCATCACTATTGTGGCCAGAAAGAGTCCCTGTGGGTTTTAAAATTCGCCTGCCTATTGAAGTCTATGGCGGTTCGCCCGTTCGTGAACTTTTGCAGAAGTTCGCGTTCGCCGTTCGCCCAAATTTTTATGTTCGCGACATCACTAATGTGCATATACACATATTAACACATAAATATATATGTATTTATACATATATATTTAATATTTGCTGTCTAATGCGGCACGATTTACCCCCTTCGCTACGCTAGGTTCTCAGCCGCATCTGACACATGAGAACGAGGCTCCCAATGGGGCATATGGAAGCGATCTCTTGTGAGTGCAAAGCTTAAATGCAATGCAAATGGTCTTGTTCGCATTTGTTCGCATTCCGTTTTACTTGTACAACCTGTGTACATTTGCGCAAATATTGGGCTTGTGTAAGCGATATTTTGTGCTCCACTCCTAATCTGGACCATTATTGTTTAAACACCCCCTTTCTAAGCTCTCCTATTTTACAAATGCAAGTTATACAAATATTCCAAAATCCAAGCTATTCTGAAATCCAAACCTTTTCCGTTCCCAAGCAGTCTGGATAAAGGGTTTTGTATCTGTAGTGTATTTCACCTTGAATCGGTTCTGTGCTCTGTATTATTAGCTTATTTTGTAGTATCAAATATGTGTATTGGTTTACCCTTTATTTTTTTTTTGTAGAAAAAAATGGTTCTTTTAATTTTTAAATTGACACACACGGGGGGTTCCTCTTTAACAATTAAGGCTGTAGTTCTCACTCAAAGGCCCATATTTATCAAGCTTGAAGGTCCGTGTTTCTGGCAAGTCTTCAGACTCGCCAGAAACACAAGTTATGAAGCAGCGGTCTAAAGACCGCTGCTCCATAACCCTGTCCGCCTGCTACGATCGGGTTGATTGACACCTCCCTGCTGGCAGCCGATTGGCCGTGAGTCAGCAGGGGGCGGCGTTGCACCAGCAGCTCTTGTGAGCTGCTGGTGCAATGTTAAATGCGTAGAGCGTATTGCTCTCCGCATTTAGCGAGGTCTTGCGGACCTGATCCGCACTGTCGGATCAGGTCCGCAAGACCTTTGATAAATTGGGGCCTTAGTGTGGGGTAGACAGTTGTATTGTTCAAAAATAAACCCATCTTTTTAATGAATTTTCTGCTTAAAATATTATATGAAGCATTTGGTGTAGGGAAATCTCATCTCTTTGATTTCAGAGGTTATTTTCATTTTAAGGACCAAAAAAAGTCTTCCCATTCTTGATATATTCTGACAGAAATATTTGATGTCTGTAGTTGTTGGTGGATACAAAGTGATTTAAAATGTCTCTCAGAAATAAGTGGTCCTGGGGCTGACACAGGCACTTTAGTGACATGGGGTCTAATGTGGGCTTGTGGCTTACATGGGCATTTTAGTACCAGGTGTTCTGATAATCTAATTTAATATGTAAATGACAGAAGAGCCTTAAGGGGTAGCTGATTTTATTATTAGTAATAGTAATAGTAGTATTAGTATAAAATGAATTAACTAATTCATTCATAAAACCTTATTCAAACAATTATTCAGGCACTCCATAGTATAACTTTGGTACAACTGTCATAACACGTTGTTTACCCTTTTTATAAATGTTACTGTAGGGTTTACATCTTATCTATTCAGGATGATTATTAATCTGCACTTGATGTCTTACCCTCTTGTCTTGAAGGTCCTTGTTTGCCCCGTTACATAGGAGGGTCCTCACTGCTTGCACATTATTCACAGCCGCAGCCCAGTGCAGTGCAGATTTCCCTAGCATGAAAGGACTTTATAGATTATTGAAAACAAGGGACAGAAGAGACTCAGGTGAAAATTTTTATGATGAAGCCATGTGAAGAATTTGTATTAGACAAATAGAAGAATAGAAAAGATACTTTGCAGAGCAGGAGAGGAAGAGGATTTGGAGAGGATGAGAAAACATGAACATTTGTAATAGGTAAGACAGAAAAAGAGAATTACAAAGGAATGTAAGTGACACCTTTCTTGTTAAATTTGAAATGCATTGCTATAATACTAGTATGCAACTATCACTATATGGCTATTAATATATATATCTATATATATATATATATATATATATATATATACATACACATATATACACCCAAAATTCCACTAGGTGTTAGATTCTACACATGATGTTAGACAATATCTTTGAAGGAGAAAGCAAACTTTGATGAGCATTGAGATAGACATACCTCTGTTATCAGTGGCTCCAATATCTGCACCACATGACACCAACTCTTCCACCATGTTTTGGACTGGGAGACGGGAAGCCAAGATAAGCGGTGTTGAGCCATCAAACATACGAGCATCAATATCTGTTTGTCGGCATCGTAAGAGAGTCTTGAAGAGAAAGATATCTGAGTAGTAAAATAATATGCTACTTCCATATCACTTATTCAAATATCGTTGTATAATAAATAATACCACTATTAGTGAATCTAGTTATTAATACTAGATATAGCTAGTAATGTCTCTAATAACTAATATGGCTAGAATTGGATCTAACCACTAATATATCTATCCTCAGAAGATTTGAACTCAACAATTAATTCACCCAAGACCTTATGATCATTCTTTACCTAAATTAACCATATCCAATTGGTGAAAAAAATAGATTACAAGTGGAGCGCTAAATATCGCTTTAATGAAAGCAATATTTGCGCTCCACTGTGTAATACCAGCACATGCTAATTTACGCTGGTATTACAAGTTCACAGCAATGCGAACGCAAGCTCATTGAACATTCTTAAGGGTTCTAAAATACTTTTTTAGGAAATAGGCCATCACTGTGAAAGTCTAATTTTGACTTCTCTGTCCCTTTCTATGCCAACTGACTCAGTTATTTTCCCACTCAAATTCAACCACTCCATCACTCATCATTATTTATTTGAAAGATTAAAAAAAGTGACTGCAAGTTATGTCCATATCAATTAAGTTATATTGTTAAATGAATGTGTGGAGCAAGTACCCCATTCTCTTCCATTAAATTCATGATTAGGTCTTAAACATGTATTCACATCTCACCTGGAACACCCCTAAGGCATCAGCAGCTATAGCTGTGTGTAAGGGGGTTCTTCCAAGTTTATCATGGAGATTGGTATCTGCTCCGGCATCCAGCATGCACTTTATTGCATCTTGTCTTGAAAATCGAGCAGCAAGGTGTAGAGCTGTTTCTCCAGTAGAATCTGTCTGGGCATTGAGACTGGCCCCTTGACCAATAAGGTCTGAGATAATAACTGCTGAACTCTCTATCTCTGATGGATCCGTGACACCACCAGAAGGCTCTAGACCTCCTCCGGCACAAATGGCAGACATAAGTGGAGTCACTCCATCTATGTAGAGAGAAAGTCTTTAAGAGTTGTACAACAACCGAAGAAGTTCTTAGTTATGGTAGAAATACTTTTCTGTAAACATTTTGTTAAACATTACAATATTTAACGAAGCACAACATCTGTACTCAGTTTTATAAAATAAAGAAACTAGAAAGAAATTTTTGCAAATGCACCTATGCGTAGCTACAAGAACTTCATTATGATTGGGATGGAGTGAGATCATGAAAGAAAATAAACTTTTGAAGTGGAACAAGCTTATGAATGTAGTCTTTTTAGTTTACTTAAATGATTCAAGTCACATTTAATTCACTATGTGGCAAGTATGATGCAAGAATGCAAATCTATCTCCCCATTAGAAAGTGGGGATTTAAAACTGAAGTTTCTTAAGCAGGATAAATAAATGAAAATTTCAGTGGTGATAGCTCTCAAAACAGGTGATAAAAGCCATAGGCTTTGTTACAATCCATTACAAGATCTGTTCAAGGTGCTTCACACTATTTTCTTCGTGGGATTTTCAAATTTAAGGTCATTCTGATCCATTAGAAAACCAGGTTAACCTGTGGTTTTACAGTCAGTTTGCACAATGAAAACTCCACCAATTCTCTATATTGACAGAATTAGAAATTTATACTCCATCAGAAAACACTTTGAGAATCATTTCACATTATATGTGAGCTTTCCATTTTTTTCATTGGCCTTGCTCTCTTGAAAGTCCTTTTTATCCGGTTCTGCATGTAGTGTGAGGGATAATTGGATGTAAGAGACCTTTATATAAAAGTACATCAATTAGGGTGAAGTGGTAGGATGGGAAGGGAGGGAAATTGGTCTGTGTTAATCAGAGATCAGGTTTTCTATTACAAAAGCCAACAATATATTCTTTGCAGGTGAAAGTGTTCATGGTGTGGGATGATAATGAGATTGTACGAGGATGGAATATAAGTTTAGGATGATGTAGTAGAGACAGGAAGGATGGGAATGGCAATATCTGCAATATAAGAAAACAGATTAGAAAGCGGATGAATTGGAAAACAGAAAACACAGATATAATATTATACATAAGTTTCTTCATGCCCCCATTATCTATCTTTAGTAGTTTTGCAGATTAAAAACTTGTGAAGTACCTGGGCCTCTCACATCTATGTCTCTGGAGTTAGGTTCCTCCTGTGGAGGGGTCAGAGCAATGCACTGTGGGAAACGCACCCCTGCATCAATATGCTTCTGGCTCCACTGACGGTGATCCAGAATGGAGGTGTCTTCTGAAATCTATAACGTTCCAAAGATTGGCCATGAATGGAGAATGCAATAATAAAAAGGAAAGAAGAGGGATAAGACACTATGCATTTCATACCTTGATCTTTCTTGATTTCGGCTGCACAATACCTTCCTCGGGGGAGGAGTCTTCATCATACACTGAGTCATGCTTCAGGGGTCTAGAAATAGGATAGCATAGAAAATTAAGGAGTTTATGGATAAAAAGAGCGGAAAATAAATTATCAATCAATTATATTATATAACTATATACACATAAATTCAGATAGAGCTCTGCCTGGCAATAATATAATATATTCACTTTTGCCGTTACTAACAATGAATCTCACATTCACGAAAATCCATCTTCAAATATATATCCACTTTCACACGCGGTAAATTTTTCAATTATAATTACATCAAGATGCACTCACATGGGTACACCAGTATACATTCTCTAAATTCAACTTCATATAGAAATAAAGGCTATTTTCTACAGTCAAGAACTAATGTAAGTACCATAAATCTCCCCAAACAGTAAACCCAGGAATGGATTTATCTGACATTCGAATGGGATTAAGGGGTCATTTCTCAGCATATGATGAAAATAGTTTGCCTTACATGGCACTAAAAACTGTAAGCAACTTTAAAAATGATTTTCCAAATATGTTTTTGAGAGCATGATGCTTGGTGTCATTAATTTAGTGCATTGCTAGTGCATAGTTATACTAAAACAAATCCAGACCACCAAAGGTAAAACATTTTTGAAAAAATAAAATGATCAATTTTGGGAAAAAGATTTCGATTTGCAATAATTGTGTCTTGGTTGAACATCTTAGGCTACAATACTTCCACTTTGCAAAGTTATAACAACTTCTTTTGTTATAGCATTTTATTTTTAAACAAATCCCTTTTCACTCTAGGGGCCGATATATCATGTGTTGGGTGGACATAATCCGCTGTAGTGGATCATGTCTGCCCGACATCGATAAATGCTGACAGCATACGCTGTCGGCATTTATCATTGCACAAGCATTTCTGGTGAAATGCTTGTGCTATGCCGCCCCCTACACATTCACGTCCAATCAGCCGCTAGCAGGGGCTGTTCACCTCAGAGGTGGCGGATGAGTTAAAGGGACAGTCAACACCAGAATTTTTGTTGTTTTAAAAGATAGATAATCCCTTAATTACCCATTCCCCAGTTTTGCATAACAAACACAGTTATAATTATACACGTTTTACCTCTGTAATTACCTTGTATCTAAGCCTCTGCAGACTGCCCCCTTATTTCAGTTTATTTGACAGACTTGCATTTTAGCCAATCAGTGCTAACTCCTCGGTAAATTCACGTGCATGAGCTCAATGTTATCTATATGAAACGCATGAACTTACGCCCTCTAGTGGTAAAAAATTGTCAAAATGCATTTAGATTAGAGGCGGCCTTCAAGGTCTAAGAAATTAGCATATGAACCTCCTAGGTTTAGCTTTCAACTAAGAATACCAAGAGAACAAGGCAAAATTGGTGATAAAGGTAAATTGGAAAGTTGTTTAAAATTGCATGCCCTATCTGAATCATAAAAGTTTTTTTGGGACTTGACTGTCCCTTTAAGGAGCAGCGTTCTTACGACCACTGCTTCTTAACTTACGTTTCAGGCGGATCTGAAACTACGGGGTAGATTGCAGCATCCGCTGCTTGATAAATCTATCCCCAAAATGTAAATACAGCTGGTGAGTCAATCAGAAGCAGGCATACATGCATATGCCCCAATTGTAGATTGTATTCTCATCTTGAAAAGAATGGAGGTGTTTATGGAGCTCTGAAGGCATTAAGCACATAGTAAAAGATGGAAATTCAATTAATTAAAAATAAAATATTCTAACAAAACACAGCATTTTATGTTCAAGTTTTAAAAAAACTCTGGAAACTAGTCCAAAAAAGCTAGGTACAATATGAGCATACAGACCCACTCATGTCAATGAATATACATCCTCACTCTTACAGCTCCATACACTAATGTGCATATTTAACAAAACAAAATAAGGCTAAAACAGTTATTCTACAGCTTCACAAGTTCAAACTTAAACCATTCAATGTCCTTCTCAGTTGACTGATTCCAGTTTTTCCCAATAAGTATGTAAGCTTCATTTTTTTTGTGTGTGTGCTGTTGCTGGCTTGAAGCAGTTGCGCTAGCTAATACTCTAACTTTATTTCAGTTTAATGTTTTCCATAGGAAAGAGTGTCTGAATGCTAAACAACTACTTTAATGAACATTAGATATACAAAAAGAACATTTCTTTCGTAATAAATTATTCATATTAAAATATTTTTTTGTGTCCACAAAACCACATGTCTAGTATTAACTACCCTAATTAATCACAGTCATAACACACATTCCTACACTCAAGTTTACCCATTTACTTACTTGAGACGCACAGAATCTTCACCCACAGGTTCCCTCCTCCGACCACCTTCAGCTGTCCTATGCCGGCTAAACCCAGAGGGCAACCACAGGACTCCATGCTGACGTTTTCTGCTCAGCTGCACACCAACCAAAATGAGAGCCACTCCTACAAGAATGGACGCCCCTACCAAAGGCCAACGTAACTGCTGGAGGTTTATATGGCGGCCTGGGAGAGACATGAAGAAGGGGAGGACAGAGAAAAGAAACTTAGGATCAAAGGAGGAAGGGTTTAAAGGGACATTGTACACTAGGGGGCATATTTATCAAGCACCGTATGGAGCTTGATGCCCCTGTTTCCGCGCAAGCCTTCAGACTCGCCGGAAAAAGAAGTTATGAAGCAGCGGTCTAAAGTCCGCTGCTCCATAACTTGTCCGCCTGCTCTAAGGCGGCGGACAGAAATCAACCTGATCGAATACGATCGGGTTGATTGACACCCCCTGCTAGCGTCCGATTGGCCGCAAATCTGCAGGGGACAGCATTGCGCCAGCAGTTCACAAGAACTGCTGGTGCAATGATAAATGCCGGCAGCGTATGCTGTCGGCATTTATCGATGTGCCGCGATATGCAGCAGACATGATACGCTACTTTTAGGAAAGAAAACTTTTTAAAATAAATTACCATCTTGTTTGCTGCATTAGTTTTTCAATAGCTAAACTCTGCCCACCCTTTGCCTCATTTGGAGGAGTCAATCTTGGCTTTAGTCTGCAGCTCACAAGCCTAACCACAATCATATATTAGTATATAATACATTTTTGCCGTTTTTTTAGCTGTAATATATGTAGCAGGGTTAACCTTAACCTAAACAGTCTGCAGTGTGCTTTTTCAGTTCTGAGAATTAGAAAAGCTACAAGCTGTAGAGTTAAATTACACAAAAAAGGAGCAATATAGATGAAAATATATTACATAGTTGTTTTACTATTAATAACTAAACTTTTTTATATTAAAATCTCAAGGTGTTTACCGTTGGGCACATAGACAAATATAAATGCATTTAAAGTTGGTTAGAGGGTAGGAAAGAGGGGGCCGGAAATGGTGACTCAAATAAATAGGGGGACTGAAGTTAAAAAAAGAGAGAAAAATGAAACGTTATAGTAAAGAATAGATCGAGAAAGCTCCGTCTGAGATTAGGTGCATTTTCATAAGGGATGGGCGAATGCGCTGAAAGGGTAATACGCTTGGTAGAAAAAATAGCGCTGTACACATTCGTTTTGGACAATCTAATATTGATAAGAACAAAAATCCATTAAAATTCGGTAATCAAATGTTATTTCTGGTTTTCGATGTTACTTTGTTTTTTGAATGTTCATAATAAGATTGAATATCCACATTTGAAATTTCGATTGTAACATTCAATTTACAATTCAGAAGTTTAATAGCTCATGTGGTCAGGAATTTAGTAAATTGATACATAATAGATACAAATATATTGATTCAAATTTAATAAAAGTTGGTGTAACCCTTTGTGTGATGTTACTACACTATTCTGGGCTATTATCTTTTGGAGGTTAAACAGATCTGATTTGACCGGAAAAGCAAAGAAAGATATTCCGCTTGATTCCAAAGAGACAAAACACAGCCATATCTGCATCTATAAAACAGTTAATAACCCGTTGTTTGGGGGGACCCTTGTTCGGACGCTAGTGGTTTTTGTGTCCTTGGTCAGACAGACAGACATTATGGGAAGATGGTATTGAAAAATAGAGGAGATTATGGCCTCTATTTATGAAATGTCTTGCGGACCTGATCCGACAGTGCGGATCAGGTCCGCAAGACCTCGCTGAATGCGGAGAGCAATACGCTCTCCGCATTTAACATTGCACCAGCAGCTTACAAGAGCTGCTGGTGCAACGCCACCCCCTGCAGACTCGCGGGCAATAGGCCGCCAGCAGGGAGCTGTCAATCAACCCGATCGTACTCGATCGGGTTGATTTCCGGCGATGTCTGTCCGCAGCAGTTTTGTGACCGCTGCTTCATAACTGCTGTTTCTGGAGAGTCTGAAGACTCGCCAGAAACACGGGCCGTCAAGCTCCTTTCGGAGCTTGATACATATGCCCCTTTATATTTAAAATGCCTGACTGGGAAAAGAAAATACAGGGCAATAGACAAGTAAAAAAAAAGATGAATCATGAGTATAGAATAGGATGTTTAGTACTCAGATTAGTAATAAGTATTAAAGGGACGTGAAACCCAATTTTTGTCTTTTATGGTTCAGATACAGCATTCAATTTTTAACAACTTTCCATTTTACTTCTATTTATCAAATGTTTTTTGATCTCTTGTTATCCTTTGTTGAAAAACAAGGAGCTAAACTCAGGAGAGTGCATGTGTCTATATAAGGCAGCAGTTTCACAAGAATGTTATACATTTGCAATATCATTAGATGGAAGCAATTTCTCCTGCAATGTAATGCTACAGACGTGCAACCTAACTACTTTAGGTATCTCTTCAACAAAGAATACCATGAGAACAAAGTACATTTGATAATAGAATCACAAAAGAAAATTGTTTCTTGTCCCTTTAAAAGTACCTGTGTCTTCCTTGTGGTATACTTCCAGCAGAGTGAACGGCAGATCTGCCTCCGGTCGCTCATTCAGAGCTGTAAGGAACCGAGCAGCCCCCTCCGAAGTGTTAAGACAAGCGTGAAGATGCTCACATTCTGCCCCAAACACCTCCAGGAAAAGGACACAGCTGTGGGGAACATAGCATTGTGATGAGTATTAATACTCACAATGTAGAAAGCATCTCCATTGATGCTGTAGGAGCAGAATGGGGTCAATACGGTCACCCAATAGACTTAGATACAGGCACTCAGGATACAGAAGTAGTCCAGAGATCAATACACAGTAAGGATAATCCACAAAGGCACCCCCGGTTCAGGAACCAGGTCCCAGGAAGAGGCAGTAAGTGTTCAAAGTAAAAATTACTTTATTAAAATATTAAAAACAAAGGCGACGCGTTTCTCAGCCAGTGGCTGTTTCATCAGGCTTTGATCAAAGCCTAATTTTTACTTTGAACACTTGCTGCCTCTTCCTGGGACCTGGTTCCTGAGCCGGAGGTGCCTTTGTGGATTATCCTTACTGTGTATTGATCTCTGGACTACTTCTGTATCCTGTGTGCCTGTATCTAAGTCTATTGGGTGACCGTATTGACCCCATTCTGCTCCTACAGCATCAATGGAGATGCTTTCTACATTGTGAGTATCATTCTCATTTGTGGTTTTGAATCATCATTGCCCTAACAATACTAGGCCATATAGGCACCTGTGTCTCTCTTATTGTTTTATATAGACAACACATCTTATGCGGGAGGTTTGGTCTTCTGGGTGACTGTAATAGATCCCAGACTGTTTCTACAGCACTGAGTGAGGTGCTTTCCTAAATGTGAGTGTATTTCTTGCATCAACTATTTTGGTTTTGGATCAAACAATATTGGGCCATGTGGCGCATCTGTCTCCTCTTGTATTTGTAGATTGCTGTTCCTGGATCCCGGCCTGGATCTCCACAGATAGCTGCCTATTACTCCCAACCAGAGACTTTTTCAATTTTATCATTTGTATATTTACCCTGGGACATATTATTATTATAGATTAATTTTATGTTTATTTGTTTAATATAATCACTTCACATTTTACAGGGGTATAATTTGATGAATCAGATCTGTATATCCTTATCTGTTTGAAGGATATATACATATTATTTTTTGTTTCACATATGCTATATTTTTCACATTGAACCAACTCTCTACCTCTCTTTAGTGGTGCATAATAGATATTAAGGATTGACAGACTTATATTGTTCTCTACTATATTCCTTGTCTCTTGAACTCTTGTTATATATACTTGTCTCTTGAACTCTTGATATATATACTATATACTATACTATAGGGCGCCCCCTCTATTGTTTGTTGTTCAATTTCCCACTTATTTATTTATATCTTCATGTATTTCCATTTGTCTATCTGTCATTGGACACCTCAGATCCAAATTGACTATATTATCATACGTATTTGATACCACACAATAGAGCCTGCAAGTTCTAATACACAATACCTTCTCTCTTATTTTCCTTTTTATCTTACCCAATAGTTTTGTTGTCATCTTCTGTGCCTTCTTCCTGAGGTCTCTCACTGCTAGGGTTAATGGTACCATACTCCCATCTCTGCAGTTTCTCTGATGACAACTTTTCTGAGGAATCTTTTTTCCGGTACCTAAATACCTTGTCTCCTTGGCCGTCTCTAAGCAATCTTATCCCGGTTCGTAGGGAGATGGACAGATTACGCAGGATATGAACTATCTCTTGACGGTGAAGAACCTTAGGGGTGTATCCAAGCACTAGGATCAAGGTTCCTCCTAGATTATTAATGGATTCTCTAGAGCAGTCTCCCCCATCCCAGGCACATTCAGCAGTGGCACATCCCTTCTCACAGTGACCATTGGCAAAGTGATCAAGGCAGTACTTATCATAGAGAGGACTGAATAAGACAAAGAGACATGATATTAATTTAGCAAGAGAGAGAGAGAGAGAGAGAGAGAGAGAGAGAGAGAGAGAGAGGGAAAGAGAGAGAGAGAGAAAGAGAGAGAAAGAAAGAGAGAGAAAGAGAGATAGAGAGAGAGAAAAAGAAATGGAGAGAGAGAAAGAGAGAGTGAGAGAGAGAGTGGGAGAGAGAAGGAGCAAGAGAGTAAGAGAGAGTGAGAGAGAAAGAAATAAAGAGACAGAGAGACATAGAGAGAAAGAAAGAAAGAGAGCGAGAGAGAGAAAGAGAGAAAGAGAGAGAGAGAGAAAGAGAGAGAGAGAAAGAAAGAGAGAAAGAGAGAGAGAGATAAAGAGAGAGAGAGAGAGAGTGAAAGAGAGAAAGAAAGAGAGAGAGAGAAAAAGAGAGAGCGAGAGAGAGAGAGAGAGAGAGAGAGAAAGAGAGAGAGAAAGAAAGAGAGAGAGAGAGGAAGAAAAGAAAGAGAGCGAAAAAAAGAGAGAGAAAGAGCGAAAATGGATCTACAGTCACAAAGAGAGGATGACTGTAAGGAGAAAGAGGAAAAGATTAAGGAAGAAGACATAATATTGACAATAGATACAAAGATAGAAAGAAATGTTAAAGGGACATAAAAACCCCAACTTTTTCTATAATGATTCAGATAGAACATACCATTTTAAATAACTTACCAATGTACTTTTATTATCAAATAATATCTGAATCATGAAAGAAAAAAATTGGGTTTAATATCCCTTTAAGATATTCAGCATAATTTTAAAATGTTAGATGCTTAATGCTAAGCCATAAAATAACTCATAGGCCCATCCTCCCAAGAACCATTAATGAAATATTTTAAAGTACTTAAGACTTCGGCCTCTAGTTATCAACGTGTCTACCTCAAATACGCTGTAATTCCACAGTGTATTTGAGGCGAGGCTGATTCGCCTTAGTTATCAAGCCCTACACACCGGCAAAAGTAGAATTTAGTGACGTAAGCTTCGATCCGCCGGACTCAGTCCGACACAGATCGATTCTTATGTCACTACAGATGTTCCGCACACAAGTGCGGCACAATCTGACTACTTTTGCTAGTTATCAAAAAACTAGCAGGTACGCTCGGCACTTTTCCGGTCCAGCGTACCTGGTTTTTAAACCGCCGCCCTGGAGACGGCGGATCCCATAGGAATCAATGGGAATCTGACCATAGCGAAAGTTCATGTTCGCTGCTGCCAGACATCCCATTCATTCCTATGGGAACTGTCTACACCTAACACCCTAACATGTACCCCGAGTCTAAACACCCCTAATCTGCCCCCCCCTACTCCGCCGCAACTAAATAAATGTATTACCCCCTAAACCGCCGCTCCCGGAGCCCGCCGCCACTATAATAAATTTATTAACCCCTAAACCGCCACTGCCGGAGACCACCGCCACGCTAATAAACTGATTAACCCCTAAACCGCCGCTCCCTGTCCCCGCCGCAACTATAATATATGTATTAACCCCTAAACTGCCGCTCCCGGACCCCGCCGCCACCTACATTATACCTAGTAACCCCTATCCTGCCCCCCTATACCGCCGCCACCTATAATTAAGTTATTAACCCCTATCCTGCCGATCCTGGACCCCCCCGCAACTAAATAAATAGTTTAACCCCTAAACCGCCGCTCCCGGACCCCGCCGCAACCTATATTAAACTTATTAACCCCTAATCTGCCCCCCCCTACACCGTCGCCACCTATAATACATTTATTAACCCCTATCCTGCCCCCCCCTACACCGCCGCCACTGTAATAAAATTATTAACCCCTAAACCTAAGTCTAACCCTAACCCTAACACCCCCCTAACTTAAATATTAATTAAATACATATAAATAAATTTAACTCTTATTAACTAAATGAATCCTATTTAAAACTAAATACTTACCTTTAAAATAAACCCTAATATAGTTACAATATAAATAATAATTATATTGTAGCTATCTTAGGATTTATTTTAATTTTACAGGCAACTTTCAATTTATTTTAACTAGGCACAATAGCTATTAAATAGTTATTAACTATTTAATAGCTACCTAGCTAAAATAAAGAGAAATTTACCTGTAAAATAAAAACAAACCTAAGTTACAATTACACCTAACACTACACTATACTTTAATAAATTATTCCTATTTAAAACTAAATACTTACCTGTAAAATAAACCCTAAGGCCTAGATTTAGAGTTTTGTCGGTAACGACCCGCGTAGCTAACGCTGGCTTTTTTCTGGCCGCACCTTTTAAATACCTCTGGTATTGAGAGTTCACAGAATGGCTGCGTTAGGCTCCAAAAAGGGAGCGTACAGGCATATTTACCGCCACTGCAACTCTCGATACCAGAGTTGCTTACGGACGCGGCCAGCTTCAAAAACGTGCTCGTGCACGATTCCCCCATAGAAAACAATGGGGCTGTTTGAGCTGAAAAAAACCCTAACACCTGCAAAAAAGCTGCGTTCAGCTCCTAACGCAGCCCCATTGTTTGCTATGGGGAAACACTTCCTACGTCTGCACCTAACACCCTAACATGAACCCCGAGTCTAAACACCCCTAACCTTATACTTATTAACCCCTAATCTGCCGCCCCCGCTATCGCTGACCCCTGCATATTATTATTAACCCCTAATCTGCCGCTCCGTAAACCGCCGCTACTTACATTATCCCTATGTACCCCTAATCTGCTGCCCCTAACACCGCCGACCCCTATATTATATTTATTAACCCCTAATCTGCCCCCCACAACGTCGCCTCCACCTGCCTACACTTATTAACCCCTAATCTGCCGAGCAGACCGCACCGCTATTATAATAAAGTTATTAACCCCTAATCCGCCTCACTAACCCTATAATAAATAGTATTAACCCCCAATCTGCCCTCCCTAACATCGCCAACACCTAACTTCAAACATTAACCCCTAATCTGCCGACCGGAGCTCACCGCTATTCTAATAAATGTATTAACCCCTAAAGCTAAGTCTAACCCTAACACTAACACCCCCCTAAGTTAAATATAATTTAAATCTAACGAAATTAATTAACTCTTATTAAATAAATTATTCCTATTTAAAGCTAAATACTTACCTGTAAAATAAATCCTTATATAGCTACAATATAAATTATAATTATATTATAGCTATTTTAGGATTTATATTTATTTTACAGGTAACTTTGTATTTATTTTAGCTAGTTAGAATAGTTATTAAATAGTTATTAACTATTTAATAACTACCTAGCTAAAAGAAATATAAAATTACCTGTAAAATAAATCCTAACCTAAGTTACAATTAAACCTAACACTACACTATCATTAAATTAATTAAATAAATTAGCTACACATAACTATAATTAAATACAATTAAATAAACTAACTAAAGTACAAAAAATAAAAAAAGCTAAGTTACAAAAAATAAAAAAAATAAGTTACAAACATTTAAAAAATATTACAAAAATGTTAAGCTACTTACACCTAATCTAAGCCCCCTAATAAAATAACAAAGCCCCCCAAAATAAAAAAATGCCCTACCCTATTCTAAATTAAAAAGTTACCAGCTCTTTTACCTTACCAGCCCTTAAAAGGGCCTTTTGCGGGGCATGCCCCAAAGAATTCTGCTCTTTTGGCTGTAAAATAAAAATACAACCCCCCCAACATTAAAACCCACCACCCACATACCCCTAATCTAACCCAAACCCTCCTTAAATAAACCTAACACTACCCCCCTGAAGATCATCCTACCTTGAGTCGTCATCCAAGGGGCGCTGAAGAAATCTTCCATCCGATGAAGTCATCATCCAGGCGGCGCTGAAGAGGTCTTCCAACCGGGCGATGTCATCTTCCAAGCGGCATCTTCAATCTTCTTTCTTCCGGATCCATCTTCATCCCGCCGACGCGGAACATCCTTCTTCCCCGACGGCCGACAACTGAATGAAGGTTCCTTTAAGGGACGTCATCCAAGATGGCGTCCCTTCAATTCCGATTGGCTGATAGGATTCTATCAGCCAATCGGAATTAAGGTAGGAAAAATCTGATTGGCTGATGCTATCAGCCAATCAGATTGAAGTTCAATCCGATTGGCTGATCCAATCAGCCAATCAGATTGAGCTCGCATTCTATTGGCTGATCGGAACAGCCAATAGAATGCGAGCTCAATCTGATTGGCTGATTGGATCAGCCAATCGGATTGAACTTCAATCTGATTGGCTGATAGCATCAGCCAATCAGATTTTTCCTACCTTAATTCCGATTGGCTGATAGAATCCTATCAGCCAATCGGAATTGAAGGGACGCCATCTTGGATGACGTTCCTTAAAGGAACCTTCATTCAGTCGTCGGCCGTCGGGGAAGAAGGATGTTCCGCGTCGGCGGGATGAAGATGGACCCGGAAGAAAGAAGATTGAAGATGCCGCTTGGAAGATGACATTGCCCGGTTGGAAGACCTCTTCAGCTCCGCCTGGATGATGACTTCATCGGATGGAAGATTTCTTCAGCGCCCCTTGGATGATGACTTCTGCTGCTCCGGATCTCCTCTTCGGTTCCATCGGTGGTCGGTTGGCTGAAGACGACTCAAGGTAGGATGATCTTCAGGGGGTAGTGTTAGGTTTATTTAAGGGGGGGTTTGGATTAGATTAGGGGTATGTGGGTGGTGGGTTTTAATGTTGGGGGGGTTGTATTTTTATTTTACAGGCAAAAGAGCAGAATTCTTTGGGGCATGCCTCGCAAAAGGCCCTTTTAAGGGCTGGTAAGGTAAAAGAGCTGGTAACTTTTTAATTTAGAATAGGGTAGGGCATTTATTTATTTGGGGGGCTTTGTTATTTTATTAGGGGGCTTAGATTAGGTGTAAGTATCTTAAAATTGTTGTAATATTTTTAAAATGTTTGTAACTTATTTTTTTTATTTTTTGTAACTTAGCTTTTTTATTTTTTGTACTTTAGTTAGTTAATTTAATTGTATTTAATTGTAGTTTTTTGTAGCTAATTTATTTAATTAATTTAATGATAGTGTAGTGTTAGGTTTAATTGTAACTTAGGTTAGGATTTATTTTACAGGTAATTTTGTATTTCTTTTAGCTAGGTAGTTATTAAATATTTAATAACTATTTAATAACTATTCTAACTAGCTAAAATAAATACAAAGTTACATGTAAAATAAATATAAATCCTAAAATAGCTACAATGTAATTATTAATTACATTGTAGCTATCTTAGGGTTTATTTTACAGGTATTTAGTTTTAAATAGGAATAATTTATTAAAGTATAGTGTAGTGTCAGGTGTAATTGTAACTTAGGTTAGTTTTTATTTTACAGGTAAATTTCTCTTTATTTTAGCTAGGTAGCTATTAAATAGTTAATAACTATTTAATAGCTATTGTGCCTAGTTAAAATAAATTGAAAGTTGCCTGTAAAATAAAAATAAATCCTAAGATAGCTACAATATAATTATTATTTATATTGTAGCTATATTAGGGTTTATTTTAAAGGTAAGTATTTAGTTTTAAATAGGATTCATTTAGTTAATAAGAGTTAAATTTATTTATATGTATTTAATTAATATTTAAGTTAGGGGGGTGTTAGGGTTAGGGTTAGATTTAGGTTTAGGGGTTAATAATTTTATTACAGTGGCGGCGGTGTAGGGGGGGGCAGGATAGGTTTTAATAAATGTATTATAGGTGGCGACGGTGTAGGGGGGGCAGATTAGGGGTTAATAAGTTTAATATAGGTTGCAGCGGGGTCCGGGAGCAGCGGTTTAGGGGTTAAACTATTTATTTAGTTGCGGCGGGGTCCGGGATCGGCAGGATAGGGGTTAATAACTTAATTATAGGTGGCGGCGGTATGGGGGGGCAGGATAGGGGTTACTAGGTATAATGTAGGTGGCGGCGGGTCTGGGAGCGGCGGTTTAGGGGTTAATACATTTATAAGAGTTGCGGCGGGGTCTAGGAGCGGCGGTTTAGGTGTTAATAACTTTATTGAGTTGCAGGGGGCTCCGGGGGTGCCAGTATAGGGGGTAGAACAGTGTAGTTAGTGTGGGTGCTTAGTGACAGGGGTATCAATAAAGCTGTGAAAAAGCCGAAGAGCAGCGAGATTGGATGAGTGATAACTCTCACAGTCTGCTGGTCATCGCCCCGTACTTGGTGCGCGGCTTTTTGACAGCTTTTTTGATAACTTAGGCGAACGTATTTAGGTCCGCGGCGGCGATGGTAGGCGAGCTTAGGCGGGCGTATTGGACCGGCGAAGGCAGGTAAAGTAGACGGCTTGATAACTACCCCTCTTTATCTAATCATTTGAAAACTGATACCCTCCATTATCGATAACTTCAAATGCTTATTACAAGCAGGTCTCATTTGAAAAATTTTAATTTCTAGTTTGTCCTAATTGTTAAAAATACTTCCACAATACACATTTTACCTATAATAAATATTTCTCTATATATGTGATGATTTTTGGAGTGATATATTTATTTATAGCGAGATATATATATGAATATATTTATGTCTAGATATCTCGAGAGCTATATGTGAATTTCTCTTTCAAAATCCATCTGAGATATTATTTAATGTGCATAAGATTGTAATGTAAGATCTTTTCATGATATCCCTAGTTAAACATATCTGTATACATATAAATCCATGTTTCTCTATGTATGTGTATTTATGTCAAAGTAAATTCCTGCGTCAGCTTTTTTTTTCTAACACCCGAGATCTCATATCTTTTAGCCCTTATAACTTTTGTGTGCAATATTTTTTTTTAATAATTGTTATTAGACAGTGTTCATATGAGTGTAACTGTACTTTTTAATATATTTCTTTAGTGTTTTGTTGCGGAAAACTGTTAACTACAGCGCTTTGAGCGATTTTTCAAGATTTGTAATATCAGGGCAATGAAAATTGCTTGCGAAAATACCATATCGTGCATGGAAAATGCATAGTGCGCATTTTGTAATCTTGCTCTTTATATAGATATAAAAGTTCACTAACACAGCTGACAATTAAGTAAAAATGATATATATATGGTTAAATAATGTAGCAGTTTGTTATGATTGTGTTGATTAGGCTGAAAAACACAATTTCAGACCTGTTTTTGCCTTTTTTTGTGTTCCGAGGTATATATACTTGTTCACTGATAAGTGACCTAGTGCCCTAGCGGCATGAAACGTGTCTGATGCTGTAGGGGGTCTTGGTTCCCCTTCTGTCCTTTTTGTTTTTATTAGGGCTACCACTCTCTTCTATGTTTTTACATTTTTTTCTAATAAAGGATTATTTTTTACCTCCTGAAGTGTCCCGGAAATCCTTGTGTTAATATTTGATTGCTCATGTCTGAATAGAGACATGTTTTCTGCGTGCACCCACATTTGCTATTTGCCCGTCATGTGACAGCGCAGAAGAACGCCATGGTTTATTTGGCTGGAGCATCCTACCCTGAACTTTGTGTGTCATATATATATATATATGTGTGTGTGTGTTCACAGATGATTAAAAAAAACTGCTAAAATGACTTACTTGCAGGAACGAGTGACATTACAGTCAAATCCATCATAAAGGCATTTTTGGTTGTTGCACTGCGTGTTGCAGACTCCATCTTTAAATGTTTTCCTGCAATCCATCTCAGGGCATTGTTCCCAGGGTCCTACGTGTAGTGGGGGATGAGGTGTAGATTTGTGTGACGGGGCCCCAGCAATGACCTCGCACTGAGGTCCGGAGTAACCCTTGGGGCATATACAGAGAGGGAGACCTCCTCTTCCTGCGGTGCACATACCACCATTGTGGCAATAGGAGGAGCTACATGGTAGAATAGGGTCACTGCAGGTGGCTCCTGAAAAACCCTGTAAATGGAAGATGGTAGATACAACATTATGCAGTAGAAAAAGGAGAAATAGAAATTGGTTGAAGGAATAGAGGTATGTAGGTTTGAAACAAGACATATATTCATGGTATGTTGTTTGCTCCAACTGAAAGATATAGAATTTAGCTACCAGTGGTGTTTACAGTCTCATGCCTTATTAGAATTGGTAGAAACACGTCCCAAAAACCTTCAGGGTTCCCCTGCGCCCTATACCCATCCCTTCTCTTAATGCCAACTTCACAGGAGAACATATTTTACATATAAAGAGACATGGAATAAATAAAATTTATAGGTCACTTACTCCAGTGTAAAGAGACTAATTTATTATTAAAGTAAGGGTAAACTTTGATGAATGAAAAAAAAAATACTATTAAAAACAGGAGCACTTTCATTCATCAAAGTTTACAAAGCAGCCGTTTTGTTTATAAACTTACCTCTCTTCTTTGCACAGCCAGAGCAGCTTCCCCCACCCGGAGATCCTCTCTTCACACGTCATCAATGACTAATCCAGCTTCCTCCAATCATGGCTTTCCCCCCAGGGTAGTCATTGCCTGAGGCCATGCCGTGATTGGAGGAAGCCGGATTAGTCATTGATGATGTGTGAAGAGAGGATCTCCGGGTGGGGGAACCTGCTCTGGCTGTGCAAAGAAGAGAGGTAAGTTTTTAATCAAAAACGGCTGCTTTCTAAACTTTGATGAATGAAAGTGCCCCTGTTTTTAATATTATTTAAAAAAAACGTGCTTTCATTCATCAAAGTTTACCTTCACTTTAAGTATAAATCTTCTATTCTATGATATTCCAGACCTGCTTCTATGAGATCCAAACCTTCTCCTA
Organism: Bombina bombina; assembly: GCF_027579735.1. NCBI lineage: Eukaryota > Metazoa > Chordata > Amphibia > Anura > Bombinatoridae > Bombina > Bombina bombina. The sequence goes on from NC_069505.1 coordinate 577,331,915, forward strand.
TGAAAGATAAGGTTTTCAAGACCTTCCTTCAATACCTTGCCCATGAAGATACACACATAAAACTAATACAACTTAGTGAACATTTTCAACAAAAGATACCAAGAGAACAAAATTAATTAGAAGTAAATTTAAAATTTGATAAAAATTGCATGCTCTTTCTGAAAAATGGAAGTTTAATTTTGACTTTACTGTCCCTTTAATAGGCTAAGATGCATAGAAGATGTGCCCTTGTGTTTGATGGAAGTTTTGGGTATACTGAAATGCCATCCCATATTCTGAGGAAGCCAAAGAAGTCTCCGAATGCACAGATTCCTCTGAAGCATAATTATCAGCACAAACTGATGGGTTTTTTTATATAAAAGTCTGAGCACTAGGTGTCCTTCTCCCTTTGGGGAGATACAACAAGGACTAGAATGCTTTTAGGACATGTTGAGAAACAAATACCTCAACCTCCAAAACACATCAAAGAAATCTAAGCAATGCTAAAAACACATATATCTGAGCTAGAGGTGGTACATGAAGCACCACGGGATACACCAGAAGACTTACCTGGGAGAAGACACTGTAATACTGCTAAAAGTATGATAATGCTACTTATACACAATTCTGATCTTGCCATGACAACAGGGTAGCCATAGGTTTTAATTAGCTTTGAGAGCTTTGCAGAAATCAAAAGAACATGCTAGATAATTCCCTAAGAGAATTTGTCAAGGTCCTACACAATGTGGAATTGGCAGAACCAGGACAACCTCAAACTTCCATTATTAAACATTTTCTATTTAAAGAGGTCAAGAGTTCTTCAACTCTGCAAAATAAACTCTTCAGATGAGCTGAAACCTACAGTACTTCACTCCAAGAAGGAACAGAACAAATACATCATCAATATACCATATCACATGGTGGTCACAAGATATTTACAAGAGTTGTCATATTCAATTTAAACAGAGACTCATGATGAACTAACTGTTAGTTATTCTTAAAATGAATTACCTGAGGGCAGCTACACGTGAAACCAAGAGGAGTATTGACAGTTACAGCGCAGGTTCCTCCATTAAAACATGGGTTACCTTCACAGAAATTAATTAATCTCTCACATTTCTGACCTGATAAAAGAGGGACAGAAAAATCAGACAATAGAGAGATGAAGAGAGGGAGAAAAACAGTGAGAATGATAACAGATACAATTCAAAGAAAATGACAGAAAGGAGAAGGAGATACAAAGATAAAGAAGGAAGAAGAGAGGATAGAAAAAAACAAATGAAAGAAAGAAAAGATTAATAATGAAAACTGAAAATACTTAAGCATGTTAAAAAATATAAACAATGGAAAGGAAAGAGGGGAAAAGAAAGAAGAAAAAAGGGAGAGAAAAAGAGAAACAAAGAAAGAAGGAAGAAAAAAGAGACAAAGAGAGAAAGAAAGAAAGAAAGAAAGAAAGACAGGATGAAAGGGGATAGAGTACAATTAAGGAGACAAGGAATGTGGGAAAGCTCAGGACAAGAGCAGAACTATACCTGTGTAATGCTGGTGACATTGGCACAGATAAGCATTGTCAAGCTGCACACAGCTCTGTGTTCCCTGTGAGTGACACGGATTGGAGAGACATTCGTTCACATCCCCTTCACATCTTTCCCCTACAAACCCTTGGGGACACAGGCAAGAGAAGCCACCAACTCCATCCTTGCAGGTGCCACCATGGAAGCACCGAGGTTCAGAGGTCACAGGGGAGCAATCATCAAAATTAATCTCACAGTTGGTGCCTGTTATAGAGTGATGGGAGGAAATAGAGAGTGATAGAATAAGAGAGATAAAAGGAGCTATTTTTTTTTTTTTTTTTAAATAATTTTTATTGAGGTTAATCATGTAGATAACAACAGTCAAAGGTTCACTGGTTCAGTGGTGACTACATTAGGTACATCTTAAATTGGTTTAGTTATTACATTCAGACCTGAGAGGAAATAAAAAAAACAAACAAACAAACATAATACAGGGTTGTCAACATACAGAGTACCAATCCATTCTGCACGTTACTGTCAGACTAGTGAAATGGAACCTCATTTTGCTTTTAAATATAATAGAAACGCACCTCTGATGTTTTAACAGGCCTCTCATGGACCCATTTAAATTAAATGATTTATGGAGGTGCTTAACTGTAAAACACGGTCACTTTTGGACCAAACATGGAGTGAAATTTAAAAAGAAAAGGAAAGAAAAAAAAAAAAAAACAAGAAACAAAGCAAGAAAGAGCATGGAATCATGTCAAAGCCACAAGGATGGAACAGTTACACATGTTGATGGGAAACATAGAGAGTTCACTGCTACACAGTATAGAAGTACCGCAAGAGTCTGCAGTCATCCCCACTGTCCATATCCTGTCACTATTCTTATACCATTGAGAGTCTAGTGACCAGAGTGCTGCAGGACCTAAGCCGTATAGGCGGAAGACAGCTGTAAACTGTGGCTTAGGTGCGCCGCGGCTCGGACCAGACCCAGCCACCGGGGTCAAAAAGCCTGTCTGAGATGTCTTCTGCCATGCCTCTAGCAGGAGCCCCCCCGCTCAGCTCCTGTTCTATCAAAGCAGTAAGGCAGTATGGGAGCGTGGCGACGAACTGTCCATTGAGATCCTGCCTCATCTGCATGTTCAACTGTACGGGAGGGACCCCCTGGCAGCCCCACACCGATAACTGGGCGAGGATATGAGGCAACTCCTTCGGGAGGGGAGTTTCTCCCTTCTGGTAAGCCCCTACATGTAGTTGCAGCTTGTCTGAGGGAAAAAATGTAGCCAGGATTGAATGCGGGATTCGAGAACTGTGAGCCTCAGCAGCGGGTACAGGAATGATCTTTCATCTAGGTACTGCTGAGAAGTATAGTTGCGCTGCTCAGTTCTACCGCTCCACTCTCTGTGAGGGTGACTAGCGTCGCATTGTGATCCCTTTGCCAGGTCAGTCCCTCCGTAGCTGGATTCCCCAGGTTGGGGATCTAGATTCATATCCACTGAATCGTTGCAGATTCTCCCGCCCACACCTGTGGCAAAAGCCTCCGGGATGGATCCGGACCCCAGCAGGCCCACCGCAGAGGCGTCAGCCCCAGAAATGTGTGCCAGATTGATCCGGCGTTCAGGTTCTGTCGGCATGTATGGTAAGTGTGGCTCCTGATCTGCTAATAAGGGTCGGACCTCAGAATTATATACCATAACTGATCGTGACTCATAGGCACATTGAACTGTACTGCATATTTCCTCCTCTATGCGATTTAGATGAGTTGCTAGTAGCTCTTCAAACAGTTGTAAGATATGCATCTCCATGCTTTGCAAATTCTTCCTATTTCTATAGGAAACCATGACCCCGGCAATGGGGGGGGGTTTATGTGCGGCAGCCCCAGACCTGCGTCCCACGAAGCTTAGCGTGTGTGAGTATCTCACAAAATAATCCTAATGGCTTGCAAAATGGCTTCTAGGCCTGTGGGGAGGTTCGGCACGCAGCTGTCTCAAAGAACATAGGTCAAAATATAGTCAAATTATCCGCTCTTCTATGCAATCCAGACTCAAGCAATATAGAAGTCCAAAGTGTCAAATTAGTGTGATGTTTAGCAAATTTGCTGTGAGTAATCTATAAAAAGTCCTCTTGATCTCAGAGAGCTTCACTAAGACACATCTTGCCGCTTTGAGAGTAGGCTCCGCCCCCCAAAAGGAGCTATTTTCATTTTTTTTTCCAATTTTTGAAAAGCTTAGCTATAGGCTGTATTTCTGTGTAACCTTTAAAGGGGCAAAATTAAATGTATAGAGCCTCCACTTTTAATCAACTTTATTCTGTTATCAAATGTACTTCATTCTCTTGGTATCCTTTGTTGAAAAGCACACATAGGTCGGTTCAAGAGCAGCAATGCACTACTTGGAGATAGCTGCTGATTTGTGGCTGCACATATATGCCTCTTGTCATTGCGGCTCCTTCAACAAAAGATACCAAGAGAATGAAGCAAATTTGATAATAGAAATAAATTGGAAAGTTGTTTAATTTTTTCTTTTCTAACTGAATCATCAAAGAAAAATTTGAGGTTTCATGTCCCTTTAATATATTTAAAACGTAGAAATTGGTAAACAACGCAGTAGCTTAGCAGTTAAAGGGACAGTCAACTAAAAAAATTGTTATTATTTTAAAAGATAGATAATCCCTTTATTACCCATTTCCCAGTTTTGCACAGAAAACACTGTTATATCAATACACTTTTTACCTCTGTGATTACCTTGTTTCTAAGCCTCTTCTGACTGCCCCCTAATCTCATGACTTTATCTATTGACTTGCATTTAAGCCAATTAGTGTGTGTAGTTAGAATCTACGGGCGTCAGCCCAATGTTATCTATATAGCTCACATGAACTAGCTTCCCCTGATGTGAAAAGCAAATACAAAAGCATGTGATCATGGGACTGTCTTTAGAGACTTAAAAACAGACAGAAATTTAGAGGTTAAAAGGTTATAAAGTAAATGAATATAACAATGTTTTTTGTGCAAAGCTGGGGAAAGGGTAGTAAAGGCGTTATCTATCTTTTTAAACAATTGTAATTAACAAATTATACAAAAAGTACTATTAAAAAAACAACACAATTTAATTCAATTCGGTACTTAGTACAAGAGTACAGTAGTAACTAAATAAGAGTAGAAGAGTACAGTAGTAACTAAATAAGACTACAAGAGTACAATACTAACTAAATAAGAGTACAATACTAACTAAATAATAGTACAAGAGTACAGTAGTAACTAAATAAGAGTACAAGAGTACATTAGTTACTAAATAAGAGTACAATATTACAATACTAACTAAATAAGATTACAAGAGTACAGTAGTAACTAAATAAGAGTACAAGAGTACAATAGTAACTACATAAGAGTACACAAGAGCAATAGTAACTACATAAGAGTACAAGAGTATAATAGTACAATACTAACTAAATAACAGCACAAGAGTACAATACTAACTAAATAAGAGTACAAGAGTAAAGTAGTAACTAAATAAGAGCACAAGAGTACAGTAGTAACTAAATAATAGTACAAGAGTACAGTAGTAACTAAATAAGAGTACAAGAGTACAATAGTAACTAAGAGTAAAAGAGTACAGTAGTAACTAAATAAGAGTACAAGAGTACAATAGTAACTAAATAAGAGTACAAAAGTACAGTAGTAACTAAATAAGAGTAGAAGAGTATAACACTAACTAAATAAGAGCACAAGAGTACAGTAGTAACTAAATAGGAGTACAAGAGTGCAGTAGTAACTAAATAAGAGTACAAGAGTACAATAGTAAATAAAAAAGAGTACACGAGTACAACAGTAACTAAATAAGAGTACAAGAGTACAGTACTAACTAAACAAGAGTACAAGAGTACAATACTAACTAAATAAGAGTACAAAAGTACAATACTAATTAAATAAGAGCACAAGAGTATAGTAGTAACTAAATAAGAGTAGAAGAGTACAATAGTAACTAAATAAGAGTAAAAGAGTACAGTAGTAACTAAATAAGAGTACAAGAGTACAATAGTAACTAAATAAGAGTACAATAGTAACTAAATAAAAGTACAAAAGTACAGTAGTAACTAAATAAGAGTACAATAGTAACTAAATAAGAGTATAATAGTAACTAAATAAGAGTACAAGAGTACAATACTAATTAAATAAGAGCACAAGAGTACAATAATAACTACATAAGAGTAGAAGAGTACAGTAGTAACTAAATAAGAGTACAAGAGTACAGTACTAACTAAATAAGAGCACATGAGTACAATAGAAACTAAATAAGAGTACAAGAGTACAGTAGTAATTAAATAAGAGCACAGGAGTACAACAGTAAATAAAAAAGAGTACACAAGCACAACAGTAGCTAAATAAGAGTACAAGAGTACAGTACTAACTAAATAAGAGTACAAGAGTACAGTAGTAACTAAATAAGAGTACAAGAGTACAATAGTAACTAAATAAGAGTACAAGAGTACATTAGTAACTAAATAAGAGCACAAGAGTACAGTAGTAACTAAATAAGAGTACAAGAGTATACTAGTAACTAAATAAGAGTACAAGAGTACAGTAATAACTAAATAAGAGTACAAGAGTACAATACTAACTAAATAAGAGCACAAGAGTACAGTAGTAACTAAATAAGAGTACAAGAGTACAATAGTAACTAAATAAGAGTACAAGAGTACAATAGTAACTAAATAAGAGTACAATAGTAACTAAATAAAAGTGCAAAAGTACAGTAGTAACTAAATAAGAGTACAAGAGTAACTAAATAAGAGTACAAGAGTACAATAATAACTAAATAAGAGTAGAAGAGTACAATACTAACTAAATAAGAGCACAAGAGTACAGTAGTAACTAAATAAGAGCACAAGAGTACAACAGTAAAAAAAAAGAGTACACAAGCTCAACAGTAACTAAATAAGAGTACAAGAGTAAAGTACTAACTAAATAAGAGTACAAGAGTACAATAGTAACTAAACAAGAGTATAAGAGTACATTAGTAACTAAATTAGAGCACAAGAGTACAATACTAACTAGATAAGAGTGCAAGAGTACAATACTAACTAAATAAGAGTGTAAGAGTACAATAGTAACCAAATAAGAGTACAGGAGTACAATACTAACTAAATAAAAGCATGAGTACAGTAGTAACTAAATAAGAGTACAAGAGTACAGTAGTAACTAAATAAGAGTACAAGCGTATAGTAGTAACTAAATAAGAGTACAAGAGTACAATAATAACTAAATAAGAGTGCAAGAATACAGTACTAACTAAATAAGAGTACAACAGTACAATAGTAACTAAAAAAGAGTACAGGAGTACAGTAGTAATTAAATAATAGTACAATAGTACAGTAGTAACTAAATAAGAGTACAAGAGTATAGTAGTAACTAAATAAGAGTACAAGAGTACAATAATAACTAAATAAGAGTGCAAGAGTACAGTAGTAACTAAATAAGAGTACAAGAGTATAGTAGTAACTAAATAAGAGTACAAGAGTACAATAATAACTAAATAAGAGTGCAAGAGTACAATATTACATGTTTGTAATGGAGATTTTACGTGTTGTAAAAAATAATGTAGAAATAAGAAGATAAGTAAGAGAGGAAGACTGTAAAAAGGGAGATCCTTGGAAATAAGGCAGGGTTAGCATCACTACTTCCAGGAGAGTTTTTTAAGGATAAACTCTGTTAGGTGAATTGAAGAACTTCTGGGTTTATGTATAACGCTATCCTAAGGACTCCTTAAACTTACATTTCAGATGGAAAGAGGGGCGACTTGAGGGGCGTTTGGATTCTTTCCTGCCTTTATAATCTTGGTATCAACATCTATGGTCTATAATTCCAGCCTCACTTTTTGTTACCACCTTCCTCTGCAGCTCCGTTCTTCCTTCCTTCTGTTTGTTCTTTCGCCCTTTTCTTTGCCCTATTCACATTGGTTTCTCCGGCCCCCTCTTTTCCTTCACAGCTTGTTTCACCCTCATTTTACCTCTCTCACTCACCTTCTGTTCCTGATGGGCAAACACAACGGTATCCTCCTGGTTCAGCTACACAAATCCCATTATGGAGACAAGGCTTTGAGTGACAGGGGTCCTTATCTGCACAGGTCTTCCCAATATATCCAGGGAGGCACTATGAAAAGATAAATAAAAGACATCTTATATACTCATTGAAAATTGTAAAACCTTATGCAAAGAAAGTAAACATGGGTATGAGATCCAATTTTTTTTTCATGCTTCAGATAGAGCATGAAATTTTAAACAACTTTCTGATTTAATTCTATTATCATATTTTCTTCGTTCTCTTGGTATCTTTGTTGAAAGCATGGATATAAGCTCAGGAGGGTGCACATTTCTGGAGCACTATATAGCAGCAGTTTTGCAAGAATGTTATCCATTTTCCTATCCTACCTAGATATCTCATCAATAAAGAATACCATGGAAACTAAGGCCTAGATTTAGAGTTCGGCGGTAGCCGTCAAAACCAGCGTTAGAGGCTCCTAACGCTGGTTTTGGGCGCCCGCTGGTATTTGGAGTCAGTGATTAAAGGGTCTAACGCTCACTTTTCAGCCGCGACTTTTCCATACCGCAGATCCCCCTACGCCATTTGCGTAGCCTATCTTTTCAATGGGATCTTTCTAACGCTGGTATTTAGAGTCGTTTCTGCAGTGAGCGTTAGAGCTCTAACGACAAGATTCCAGCCGCCTGAAAATAGCAGGAGTTAAGAGCTTTCTGGCTAACGCCGGTTTATAAAGCTCTTAACTACTGTACCCTAAAGTACACTAACACCCATAAACTACCTATGTACCCCTAAACCGAGGTCCCCCCACATCGCCGCCACTCGATTAAAATTTTTAACCCCTAATCTGCCGACCGCCACCTACGTTATACTTATGTACCCCTAATCTGCTGCCCCTAACACCGCCGACCCCTGTATTATATCTATTAACCCCTAACTTGCCCCCCACAATGTCGCCGCAAGCTACTTAAAATAATTAACCCCTAATCTTCCGACCGCAAATCGCCGCCACCTACGTTATCCCTATGTACCCCTAATCTGCTACCCCTAACATCGCCGACCCCTATGTTATATTTATTAACCCCTAATCTGCCCCCCACAACGTCGCCGACACCTACCTACACTTATTAACCCCTAATCTGCCGAGCGGACCTGAGCGCTACTATAATAAAGTTATTAACCCCTAATCCGCCTCACTAACCCTATCATAAATAGTATTAACCCCTAATCTGCCCTCCCTAACATCGCCGACACCTACCTTCAATTATTAACCCCTAATCTGCCGACCGGAGCTCACCGCTATTCTAATAAATGTATTAACCCCTAAAGCTAAGTCTAACCCTAACACTAACACCCCCCTAAGTTAAATATAATTTTTATCTAACGAAATAAATTAACTCTTATTAAATAAATAATTCCTATTTAAAGCTAAATACTTACCTGTAAAATACATCCTAATATAGCTACAATATAAATTATAATTATATTATACCTATTTTAGGATTAATATTTATTTTACAGGCAACTTTGTAATTATTTTAACCAGGTACAATAGCTATTAAATAGTTAAGAACTATTTAATAGTTACCTAGTTAAAATAATTACAAATTTACCTGTAAAATAAATCCTAACCTAAGATATAATTAAACCTAACACTACCCTATCAATAAAATAATTAAATAAACTACCTACAATTACCTACAATTAACCTAACACTACACTATCAATAAATTAATTAAACACAATTGCTACAAATAAATAAAATTAAATAAACTATCTAAAGTACAAAAAATAAAAAAGAACTAAGTTACAGAAAATAATAAAATATTTACAAACATAAGAAAAATATTACAACAATTTTAAACTAATTACACCTACTCTAAGCCCCCTAATAAAATAACAAAGCCCCCCAAAATAAAAAATTCCCTACCCTATTCTAAAATACAAATATTACAAGCTCTTTTACCTTACCAGCCCTGAACAGGGCCCTTTGCGGGGCATGCCCCAAGAATTTCAGCTCTTTTGCCTGTAAAAAAAAACATACTATACCCCCCCCCAACATTACAACCCACCACCCACATACCCCTAATCTAACCCAAACCCCCCTTAAATAAACCTAACACTACCCCCCTGATGATCTTCCTACCTTGTCTTCACCATGCCAGGTTCACCGATCCGTCCTGGCTCCAAGATCTTCATCCAACCCAAGCGGGGGCTAGACATCCACTGAAGAAGTCCAGAAGAGGGTCCAAAGTCTTCCTCCTATCCGGCAAGAAGAGGACATCCGGACCGGCAAACATCTTCTCCAAGCGGCATCTTCTATCTTCTTCCATCCGATGACGACCGGCTCCATCTTGAAGACCTCCAGCGCGGATCCATCCTCTTCTTCCGACGACTAGACGACGAATGACGGTTCCTTTAAGGGACGTCATCCAAGATGGCGTCCCTCGAATTCCGATTGGCTGATAGGATTCTATCAGCCAATCGGAATTAAGGTAGGAATTTTCTGATTGGCTGATGGAATCAGCCAATCAGAATATAGTTCAATCCGATTGGCTGATCCAATCAGCCAATCAGATTGAGCTCGCATTCTATTGGCTGATCGGAACAGCCAATAGAATGCGAGCTCAATCTGATTGGCTGATTGGATCAGCCAATCGGATTGAACTATATTCTGATTGGCTGATTCCATCAGCCAATCAGAAAATTCCTACCTTAATTCCGATTGGCTGATAGAATCCTATCAGCCAATCGGAATTCGAGGGACGCCATCTTGGATGACGTCCCTTAAAGGAACCGTCATTCGTCGTCTAGTCGTCGGAAGAAGAGGATGGATCCGCGCTGGAGGTCTTCAAGATGGAGCCGGTCGTCATCGGATGGAAGAAGATAGAAGATGCCGCTTGGAGAAGATGTTTGCCGGTCCGGATGTCCTCTTCTTGCCGGATAGGAGGAAGACTTTGGACCCTCTTCTGGACTTCTTCAGTGGATGTCTAGCCCCCGCTTGGGTTGGATGAAGATCTTGGAGCCAGGACGGATCGGTGAACCTGGCATGGTGAAGACAAGGTAGGAAGATCATCAGGGGGGTAGTGTTAGGTTTATTTAAGGGGGGTTTGGGTTAGATTAGGGGTATGTGGGTGGTGGGTTGTAATGTTGGGGGGGGGGTATAGTATGTTTTTTTTTACAGGCAAAAGAGCTGAAATTCTTGGGGCATGCCCCGCAAAGGGCCCTGTTCAGGGCTGGTAAGGTAAAAGAGCTTGTAATATTTGTATTTTAGAATAGGGTAGGGAATTTTTTATTTTGGGGGGCTTTGTTATTTTATTAGGGGGCTTAGAGTAGGTGTAATTAGTTTAAAATTGTTGTAATATTTTTCTTATGTTTGTAAATATTTTATTATTTTCTGTAACTTAGTTCTTTTTTATTTTTTGTACTTTAGATAGTTTATTTAATTTTATTTATTTGTAGCAATTGTGTTTAATTAATTTATTGATAGTGTAGTGTTAGGTTAATTGTAGGTAATTGTAGGTAGTTTATTTAATTATTTTATTGATAGGGTAGTGTTAGGTTTAATTATATCTTAGGTTAGGATTTATTTTACAGGTAAATTTGTAATTATTTTAACTAGGTAACTATTAAATAGTTCTTAACTATTTAATAGCTATTGTACCTGGTTAAAATAATTACAAAGTTGCCTGTAAAATAAATATTAATCCTAAAATAGGTATAATATAATTATAATTTATATTGTAGCTATATTAGGATGTATTTTACAGGTAAGTATTTAGCTTTAAATAGGAATTATTTATTTAATAAGAGTTAATTTATTTCGTTAGATAAAAATTATATTTAACTTAGGGGGGTGTTAGTGTTAGGGTTAGACTTAGCTTTAGGGGTTAATACATTTATTAGAATAGCGGTGAGCTCCGGTCGGCAGATTAGGGGTTAATAATTGAAGGTAGGTGTCGGCGATGTTAGGGAGGGCAGATTAGGGGTTAATACTATTTATGATAGGGTTAGTGAGGCGGATTAGGGGTTAATAACTTTATTATAGTAGCGCTCAGGTCCGCTCGGCAGATTAGGGGTTAATAAGTGTAGGTAGGTGTCGGCGACGTTGTGGGGGGCAGATTAGGGGTTAATAAATATAACATAGGGGTCGGCGATGTTAGGGCAGCAGATTAGGGGTACATAGGGATAACGTAGGTGGCGGCGGTTTACGGAGCGGCAGATTAGGGGTTAAAAGTGTAATGCAGGGGTCAGCGATAGCGGGGGCGGCAGATTAGGGGTTAATAAGTGTAAGGTTAGGGGTGTTTAGACTCGGGGTACATGTTAGGGTGTTAGGTGCAGACTTAGGAGGTGTTTCCCCATAGGAAACAATGGGGCTGCGTTAGGAGCTGAACGCTGCTTTTTTGCAGGTGTTAGGTTTTTTTTCAGCTCAAACAGCCCCATTGTTTCCTATGGGAGAATCGTGCACGAGCACGTTTTTGATGCCGGCCGCGTCCGTAAGCAACTCTGGTATCGAGAGTTGCATTTGCGGTAAAAATGCTCTACGCTCCTTTTTTGGAGCCTAACGCAGCATTTGTTTGAACTCTCGATACCAGAGTTAAATTTATGGTGCGGCCAGAAAAAAACCCGCGGAGCGTTAACAGCCCTTTTACCGCCGAACTCTAAATCTAGGCCTAAGAAAATTTCTAACTTTAAAAAAAAAATTGTATACTCTGTCTCAATTTGGTTTCATATCGCTTTAAAGCAACATTACACCCCTCTTGTGTTTTTTTTTTTGTGTTAAAATTATGGTAATTTCTAGGAAAGCCAAAAAAGTAAATTCTTCAAAATGATAAAACATTGCATAAACCGGCTACACATACACAGAGCAGTGGACAAACTAATTTACAAAGAACACTTATTAGCCTCAATTAAGGGACATTAGATAAACATTCTAATATGAGTTTTCAAATTGTTTTGCAAATCATTATTAAAGCTACAACTTTAACCGATTATCAACAAATTGTTTTGTGTGTGCCATCCTTATCTGTGAATGACTTACAGACTGTCACGGTGTGGTTTCTGCATAGTGATGGCTGCCTAGTTATCTGTTTTGGCAATCGTCGTCTCATTTTTCGGTGCCATATCGTGTTGTTTTTTAAGGCCATATTGTCCCATTTTTGAGACAGTGTTACGTCATTCTTATGGACCGCGTTGCTTCATTTTCAATGCCACATAACTGACATGAATTTTTTAAATGTTGGTGTTGTAAATCGACACACCAGCATCCATGTTTTGTCCGTTTGTTGGTGCTATTCCATGAATGTGCTTTTCTGCTGTTGATCCTCATTTCTTACATTCTGCTTGTGTGTTATGACCATTCTTTGAATCCTGACTTAGTACATCTCCTGACCAATTGATTCTGTTACCTCGTTGCCCGCAAGTTACCGACCTCTGCCTGATTAATGACCAGTCTCCAGAACTCAATTTTGTACCCGCAAGTTGCTGACCTCTGCTTGTCTGACCACATTCTGCTCAAACCCTATTGTCACATCCTGGGACTACTCCAACATGTTGGGACAGTGTGGCTATAGTCACTGCTTGGTCCTTACCTGGACAAATGCTATCTTCACTACTAGAGCGTTACATGAACACATAAATATATTAATAAATAATTAATTAATATATGATTTACATCTATGCAAACCCTTGTGTCTTTTCCTACCCTATATTGAACCTTCCCCATTTGGAAAAATATTTGGGAGGAAAACTATAAGGCAAAATTAAACTTTAGATTATCCCACTCTGTAGTTTTTTCTTGCCTGGCAGGTGAATGATCCGTCAACTTCTTGGCAGTGGGCACCATTGTGGCAGGGGTTAGGTTTGCAACGGTCAATTTTGTCTTGACACAGAGGTCCGGAATAGCCAAAAAAACATTGACAGATATGAGATTTGCCAGAATCTACACAGGTCCCATGACCACTGCACATAGTCCCCAGGTCTACTCCTAAAAAATAAAGAATTGGAAATGGTGAGAAAATATATAATAATAATAATAATACAAACAATAATAAGCCAATAAGAAAATAGTTAAAAGAAAGTAATGAGAAAGAGAGAGAAAGGAAAGTAGAAGAGAGAGAGAGAACTATAGAGTGAATTAGTAATTAGCAAAAAATAGACATTGAGAGCTAGAGTATGGGTGGAGCTCTAGTTAGTTCTCCAGCTCAAATGCAAACTTCGCTAGACAGAAGATTTTTCCGTGCGTCAGGTGGCTGGCGTTTACAAGATAAAAGTAAAAAGGTTTGTGCTCGAGTGAAACCCATACACGCGCTAACCAAATATTGGGACCACGTTAACGTATTCTCCCCCTAGAAGTCAATGCAGAGCACAGAAGAAAAAACCTAACACCTATCGCTCGTGTGCTAACCTGACAGGAGTTATGAAAGCTTCACATTCCAATGTTCTTCAGTTTATAGAACAATGTAGTTTTTAATGTAAATACATATTTCTACATATGTATGTGTATATACTGTATATATATATATATATATATATACACACCTATATATCTATTCATCAAACACCACAAAACAGCTGTACTGAGATGGTTCTGGCTAATTTTAAAAGCTGTGTACACAGCAATACTATGGCTTAAAGGGAATCTGCCTATAAGCAAATTTAAAGGGACAGTCAACACCAGAATTTTTGTTGTTTAAAAAGAAAAATAATCTCTTTATTACCCATTTCCGAGTTTTGCATAACCAACACAGTTATATTAATACACTTCTTACCTCTGTAATTACATTGTATCTATACTTCTGTTGACTGCCTCCTTATTTCAGTTCTTTTGACAGACTTGCATTTTAACCAATCAGTGCTCACTCCTAGGTCACTTCACGTGCATGAGCTCAATGTTATCTATATGAAACACATGAACTAATGCCCTCTAGTGGTCAAAATACATTCAGATTAGAGGCAGTCTTCGAGGTCTAAGAAATTAGCATATGAACCTCCTAGTTTTAGCTTTCAACTAAGAATAACAAGAGAACAAAGCAAAACTGGTGATAAAAGTAAATTGGGAAGTTGTTTAAAATTACATGCCCTATTTAAATCATGGACTTGGCTGTCCCTTTAAGTAAAATGGTGATGCATTGGGAACCTAGCTTGCATATATTACCCAGAATCCTTTGCCGCCTTAGTAACAATTGGCTAGATTTCGAGTCTTGTGTTAACCTTAAAAAGCAGCGATGAGAGGTCCCAACGCTGCTTTTTAACGCCCGCTGGTATTACGAGTCTGGCAGGTACAGGTGTACAGCTCACTCTTCTTCCGCGACTCGAGCTTACCCCAAATCCCCTTACGTAAATTGCGTATCATATCTTTTCAATGGGACTTGCCTAATGCCGGTATTACGAGTCTTGGAAGAAGTGAGCGGTAGACCTTTTCCTGTCAAGACTCCTACCGCATTTAAAAGTCAGTAGTTAAGAGTTTTATGGGCTAATGTCGTAACATAAAACTCTTAACTAAAGTGATAAAAAGCACACTAACACCCATAAACTACCTATTAACCCCTAAACTGAGGCCCCCCCCACATCGGAAACACTAAAATAAAGTTTTTAACCCCTAATCTGCTGACCGGACATTGCCGCCACTTTAATATATTAACCCCTAAACCGCCGCACTGCCGCCTCGCAAACACTAGTTAAATTTTATTAACCCCTAATCTGCCGTCCCTAACATCGCCGACACCTACCTACATTTATTAACCCCTAATCTGCCGCCCCCAACGTCGCCGCTACTATATTAAATTTATTAACCCCTAAACCTAAGTCTAACCCTAAGTCTAACCCCCCCTAACTTAAATATAATTTAAATAAAACTAAATAAAATTACTATCATTAACTAAATTATTCCTATTTAAAACTAAATACCTGTAAAATAAACAATAAGATAGCTACAATATAACTAATAGTTACATTTGTATCTATCTTAGGGTTTATTTTTAATTTACAGGCAACTTTGTATTTATTTTAACTAGGTACAATAGTTATTAAATAGTTATTAACTATTTAATAACTTCCTAGTTAAAATAAATACAAATTTACCTGTAAAATAAATCCTAACCTAAATTACAATTACACCTAACATTACACTATCATTAAATAAATTAACTAAATTACCTACAATTAATTACAATTAAATTAAATAAACTAAAGTACGAAAACAAACAAACACTAAATAACAGAAAAAAATAAAATAATTACAAGAATTTTAAACTAATTACACCTAATCTAATCCCCCTAATAAAATAAAAAAGCCCCCCAAATAATAAAAATCCCTACCCTATACTAAATTACAAATAGCCCTTAAAAGGGCTTTTGCGGGGCATTGCCCCAAAGTAATCAGCTCTTTTACCTGTAAAAAAAATACAATACCCCCCCAACATTAAAACCCACCACCCACACACCCAACCCTACTCTAAAATCCACCCAATACCCCCTTAATAAAACCTAACACTACCCCCTTGAAGATCACCCTACCGTGAGACGTCTTCACCCAGCTAGGCACAAGTCGTCCTCCAGAGGGGCAGAAGTCTTCATCCGATCCGGGCAGAAGAGGACCTCCAGACGTGCAGAAGTCTTGATCCAGGCGGCATCTTCTATCTTCATCCATCCGGAGCGGAGCGGGTCCATCTTGAAGCCAGCCGACGCGGAGCATCCATCCAGACCGACGACTACACGATGAATGACGGTTCCTTTAAATGACGTCATCCAAGATGGCGTCCCTTGAATTCCGATTCAATCAGGATTCTATCAGCCAATCGTAATTAAGGTAGGAAAAGTCCTATTGGCTGATCCAATCAGTCAATAGGATTGAAGTTCAATCCTATTGGCTGATCCAATCAGCCAATAGGATTGAGCTCACATTCTATTGGCTGTTCCAATCAGCCAATAGAATGCAAGCTCAATCCTATTGGCTGATTGGATCAGCCAATAGGATTTTTCCTACCTTAATTCCAATTGGCTGATAGAATCCTATCAGCCAATCGGAATTCAAGGGACGCCATCTTGGATGACGTCATTTAAAGGAACCGTCATTCGCCGTGTAGTCGTCGGTCTAGATGGATGCTCCACGTCGGCTGGCTTCAAGATGGACCCGCTCCGGATGGATGAAGATAGAAGATGCCGCCTGGATCAAGACTTCTGCACGTCTGGAGGTCCTCTTCTGGCCAGATCGGATGAAGACTTCTGCCCCTCTGGAGGACCACTTGTGCTCGGCTGGGTTAAGACGTCTCACGGTAGGGTGATCTTCAAGGGGGTAGTGTTAGGTTTTATTAAGGGGGTATTGGGTGGGTTTTAGAGTAGGATTGGGTGTGTGGGTGGTGGGTTTTAATGTTGGGGGGGTATTGTATTTTTTTTTTACAGGTAAAAGAGCTGATTACTTTGGGGCAATGTCCCGCAAAAGGCCCTTTTAAGGGCTATTTGTAATTTAGTGTAGGGTAGGGATTTTTTTTATTTTGGGGGGCTTTTTTATTTTATTAGGGGGATTAGATTAGGTGTAATTAGTTTAAAATTCTTGTAATTATTTTATTTTTTTCTGTAATTTAGTGTTTTGTTTTTTTCGTACTTTAGTTTATTTAATTTAATTGTAATTAATTGTAGTTAATTTATTTAATGATAGTGTAGTGTTAGGTGTAATTGTAACTTAGGTTAGGGTTTATTTTACAGGTAAATTTGTACTTATTTTAACTAGGAAGTTATTAAATAGTTAATAACTATTTAATAACTATTGTACCTAGTTAAAATAAATACAAAGTTGCTTGTAAAATAAAAATAAACCCTAAGCTAGCTACAATGTAACTATTAGTTATATTGTAGCTAGCTTTGGGTTTATTTTATAGGTAAGTATTTAGTTTTAAATAGGAATTATTTATTTAATTGTAGTAATTTTATTTAGATTATTTAAAATTATATTTAAATTAGGTGGGGTTAGGGTTAGACTTAGCTTTAGGGGTTAATAACTTTAGTGGCGGCGACGTTGGCGGTGGCAGATTAGGGGTTAATAAGTGTAGTTAGGTGGCGGCGACATTGGGGGCGGCAGAGTAGGGGTTAATAAATATAATGTAGGTGTCAGCGATGTTGGGGCAGCAGATTAGGGGTTCATAGGGATAATATAGGTTGCGGCGGTGTCCGGAGTGGCAGATTAGGGGTTAATAATATAATGCAGATGTCGGGTCGGCAGATTAGCGGTTAAAAAGTGTAAGATTAGGGGTCTTTAGACTTGGGGTTCATGTTAGGGTGTTAGGTGTAGACATAACTTTTGTTTACCCATAGGAATCAATGGGGCTGCGTTAGAAGCTGAACGCTGCTTTTTTGCAGGTGTTAGGTTTTTTTCAGCCGATTCTGCCTCATTGATTCCTATGGGGAAATCGTGCACGAGCATGTTTAGCCAGCTCACCGCTACCGTAAGCAACGCTGGT
Source organism: Bombina bombina (assembly GCF_027579735.1). Lineage (NCBI taxonomy): Eukaryota > Metazoa > Chordata > Amphibia > Anura > Bombinatoridae > Bombina > Bombina bombina. Next base: position 577,349,902 of record NC_069505.1, read on the forward strand.
ATTGAGGTGAGATGTGGAGCTAAATTTTGCTCTACGCTCACCTTTTTGCAGCTAACGCCGGGTTTAAAAAAACCCGTAATACCAGCATTGTCTTAAGTGAGCGGTGAAAAAAAAATACTCGTTAGCAACGCACCCCTGTTACTGCAAAACTCGTAATCTCGGTGAATGTATCTAGAGGTTTTCTGTGGGTTAAATAAGTCTTCTGGGCTACACAAAGAGTAATTCTCTATATAGGTATAGATATCTATTTTACATTAACATTATTAGATATATATATATAAATATATATTTAATAATAATAAGTACTTTATTTTCTATGTGAAGAACGTAGGAATGTAGAATATATGTAAAGCGCATCAGGGTTTGCGATTTAGGTCTAACGTGGTTTGGTTAGCGCACATGAAGAATTCCTAAATTCAATGCAATGCATACCTGTCCGTTATTATGCCTCAATAAAGGACATTTCTAAAGGAATTCATGGTGCTGTGGAGTACTTACTTTAACTTCAACTTCAATGCATGTTATTGAAATATTAAATGTAAAATATTAAAAAATATTAATAGAAATTATTAAAAATTATTATACATACTGTTAAAAAAAGATATATATATATATTGACTATAAATGGTACTAAGCAATTAGCATAAAATAGACACCAGGGGCGCTCTCAAACAAAAAATGAAATAGAACTGAACCCAAAACAAAAGTAATACAAACAATAATAATAATAAAGAATTAGGTGACATAAAAGCCTGACTAGTCCAGGCTGCTCTTTGGTGACAGACACCACTGTGGTGCCCATTAGTATACCTCTACACTCTGTGGATTATGGTTGGTGTTTATAAATGTGTGATAATAATATTCTTTTCTTTTTGTCTTTTGAGAGTATAACCTATTCAATGAGAGATTAAAATCCAAAGTCAATAGAGAGGGAAATAGATTGAATCATATAACAAAGATGTCAGTCATGTTTGGCACCTTTTCGGGCAGCTGTAGCCTTGCAGGTCAGTAGTTCTGTCTCACAGTGACTTCCTGTCCATCCTAATGCACAATGGCACTGATAACTTGTCCCAGTTTGGAAGCAAGACCCCCCATTTAGACATGGAGTAAGCGAGCACAAATCGACAAGTTCCTGAATGCAGAGGAAGAACGTGGACAATTAACAGATTTACAGGCATCATTTTTATACAGGATATATGTAATTGGTAATAATAACTATGATCTAAGATTAAGCACCCACTGGAGCTGCGAAATGTGTAAGGGAAAGAAAATGGACAATTAACAGGTTTACATGCATCTTCTTTTTATATAAGATATATGTCATTGGTAATACTAACTATGATCTAGGATTAAGCACCCACTGAAGGTGCGAAACGCGTAAGGGAAAGAACGTGGACAATTAACAGGTTTACATGCATCTTCTTTTTATATAGGATATATGTCATTGGTAATACTAACTATAATCTTGGATTAAGCACCCACTGGAGGTGCGAAATGCGTACGTTTATTGTACTTTTAAATGTGGAAATTAAAGTATAGTTTTTAGGCTGCATATTTCTTCTTCATCACTGGTAATAATTTTAGGGCTAAAAGATAAATGCGGCACTAAAATGTGAACTGTATGGAGCACTAATATTACACTAGCGTTATCAAAATCACTTGCATTTTTGGTACATGTTTATCACGTGTCAGGTAGTATTGCACGCACTAAAGTTATTGAATAAGTCTGGTACAAAAAGTCATTTTAGCTTAGGTGATAGATTTCTATTAGATGTGTTTTACAATTATTCCTGTTGGGTAGTGTGGGTGGTGAAATCCGCTGTTGTACTCTACATAAACTGTTCTATGCAAGTAATAAGGCAATAATAAAATGCTCTAATTGTGTGTTTAATCCCTATAAAGGGGTTAAAGACACATTTAAAGTCAGTTTAAGACCTGTAATGCACTACTGGGAGCTAGCTAATAACATCTGGTAAGCCAATCACCACAAATCAGCAGCTAGCTCCCGGTAGTGCAGTATTGCTCCTGAGTCTACCTAGGTATGCTTTCCAACAAATGATACCAAGAGAACTAAGCAAATTTGATAACAGAAGTAAAGTAAGTCTTTTAAAATGTCTTGCTCTATTGGAACCATTTATGTTCATATTTGAGTTTCAGGTCGCTTTAAAGGGACATGAAGCCCTGTTTTTTTCTTTCATGATTCAGATAGAACAAACAATTTTAAACAACATTCCAGCTGACTTCTATTATCAAATTTGTTTCATTCTCTTTGTATTCTTCCTTAAAGAAACAGCAATGCATTACTGGGACTTAGTTGAACAGATTTGGTGATTCAATTACAAGAGGCATATATGTGCAACCACCAATCGATAACTAACTCCAAGAAGAGCATTGCTGCTTCTGAGTCTACCTAGGTAGGCTTTTTAATAAAGGATACCAGGAGAACAAAGCACATTAGAGAATGTAAATTAACTGGAAAGTTGTTCAAAATTGCCTGCTCTATTGGAATCATGAAATGTATACATGTATGTCTGTACATATATATATATATATATACACCCCACCTATATTTAACTGTATTTCATTAAAAGCCTTTACATATGGTTTTCAAAATATATGTTTGAGGGGTTAAACTCAGTCCAAGGCTGCAAACTGTGACCACATCTGTGTTCAAAGGCATAACAGTGTAACAGTGATAGGAGCAATAGCCCCCCCAAGGACCACATATTTAGTCCCTAAATCCTCATGTGGTGAAAGGATTAAATGGGTGTAATAACAGAAATGTAAATTCTAGAGATATTATTATTATTATTATTATTATTATTATCATTTATCATTTATTTTTATTTCTGGAGAAAATGATTTCAATCTATTGCTGATGAAAAAGTTCCAAGACTTATTTTACTAAACATGATCTACTTCTTTTAGCTGGATAAAATGGACACATTATAATCGTTTTCTATTAAATCCTATATAGTTATAGGTTTCCAATAACATTTTACCTCACAGTTGGTGCCAATGTAACCATAGATGCAGGAGCAATGGTAGCCATTTTGAATATCTTTGCATGTGCCGCCATTTTTACAAGGCTGAGAGAGGCAACGGCTCAGTTCTTGCTGACATTGGAGTCCTATGAATCTGTCTGGGCACAAGCAGGTAAAACTGGCAATGCCATCAATGCAGGTGCCGCCATTTGAACATGAACTAAAGAGGAAGAGAGAGAATGGCAGATTTCTATGACATTTATTGGCCCTTTTTCTCTATCTTCACACTCTCCCTTTAATTATGGGCAGGTCCTAATTACGTTTTCACCCTATATCAACTCAAACTCGCATTACCACTTTGCTTGGTAATTTGTACAATTCATTTTGCCTAGCTCTGTTGAACTAAAAACCTATTGGATCTTCCTTACGAGCTCCTGTCTAACCACAGTTCAATTTCCTGAGTGATATCTCAGTTTCTATTTCCCTGCCGGATTTCTGCAGTAGCTTAAGTGACATTCCTCGGAGCTGAACTGCCTCTCATCACCTTTGCGGTCAAACTCACCAGCACATCCACAGCTCTCAGACTGTTTACATCACCTCTGCTGTACTCCGGAGGCTACGGATTGAACTCTCACTGTTGTTGAGACCTGCAGAACTTACCCGGATAAAACCTTACTCCTTGTACTCAATAATTAGATTGTACGATCTCAGCTTCAGTCTTCCTTTCCTTCCATCATTGTTGCGCTTTTTTTTACATGTATGTAAGATCTCAATACTACTACATTATACTGCCCTTCCTATCTATGCACCAGTATATGTATATATTACCCATTCTACTAAATTTATACTCTACACTGCTAATACTTAATAGATAATATGATAATATATAATATATGTTTCTACCATTACTCTACTAGATTCTGTCAGTACTGCAGTTCATTATAAGTGTTCTCTGCTATTTCTACTGTACTAGTTAAAGTACTAGTTTAAAAAAAACAAGGGCACTTTCATTCATGAAAATTGACATTTCAGCAGTTTTTTTTAAAATAAACTTACCTTTTCTTCTTGATGCCACGCCAGTGCTTCACCAGCCCGTCGCAAGCCTCTTCATGCGTCAGCAATGACGATTCCGACATCCTCCAATCACAGCTTCCCCCCCAGGGTAATCATTGCCTGAGGCAACGCCGTGATTGGAGGAATCCGGTTTCATCATTGCTGGGTAAGTAAACCAGGAAGAAGCAGGTGGGCATCGTTTCAGAACGGCGATCCGGCGTTTCAGAAGAACAAGGTAAGTATTTTTAAAATACGGTGCTATGTCAATTTTCATGAATGAAAGTGCCCCTGTTTTTAATAGTTTTTTTCTAAAAACTGGGCACTTTCACATGACATTTGACCTTCACTTTAAGCCTGTAAATGTCTAAGTAGTCCTTAAAGTGAATGTAAATTTTGATGATAAAGTGCCCGGTTTTTAAAAATTCAATTAAAAACAGGGGCACTTAAATTCATCAAAATTTACATTTCACTCGTGTTGTGAAAATACCTTTTAATCTTGACAGCCACTGCATCGCTTCCTCCGCCCGTCGCAAAGCCTCTTCCTGAGTCTAAAATGAGGAATTCGGCTTCCTCCAATCATGGCGTTGAATCAGACACTGATTCCCCAGGGGGGGGAAAGCCGTGATTGGAGGATAACCGATTCGTCATTTCGGACGTAGGAAAAGGCTTGAGACGACCGGGTGAAGCTGGAGGGGCTGGCAAGATTAAAAGGGTAAGTATTTTTTCACAAAACGAGTGAAATGTAAATTTTGATGAATTAAGTGCCCCTGTTTTTAATCGGATTTTAAAAACCGGGCACTTTATCATGAAAATTTACATTCACTTTAAGTGCTAGCAACATTCATAACTTATTATTTTGCACTGTATGACTTATCCTTAAGTTACCACATACTCTTATTGCAAATCTCCACGTGTACTTAACGAATTATGTTTTTTTTACTCGCAGTTGAAATGTAACCGCTGCATCACAATTACAGGATTTGATTATATTAAATTTGCACTTTTTTGGCGTGTAGATATAGACAGAGTAAAAATGTAAAAGAAAAACAACAATTAAATAAGGCAAAAAAATATCTTACAAAAAAATTATTACAAAATGTGTTGGTTACAAAATAAAGTTTGGACATTTGTGTTACTTTTGCAAAAAATTTTTTTTTAAATAAAATTAAAATAAAATATTAAAGACTAAGAGGCCCATTTATTGAGCTCCGTACGGAGCTTGTGGGCCCGTGTTTCCGGCGAGTCTTCAGACTCGCCAGAAACAGCAGTTATGAAGCAGCGGTCTAAAGACCGCTGCTCCATAACCCTGTCTGCCTGCTCTGAGACAGGAATCGCCACAATTCAACCCGATTGCGTACGATCGGGTTGATTGGCACCTCCCTGCTGGCGGCCGATTGGCCACGAGTCTGCAGGGGGCGGCGCTGCACTAGCAGCTCTTGTGAGCTGCTGGTGCAATGCTGAATATGGAGAGCGTATTGCTCTCCGCATTCAGCGAGGTCTTGCGGACCTGATCCGCACTGTCGGATCCGGTCCGCAAGACCTTTGATAAATAGGCCTCTAAAATTGTATTTCCTTTGTTTCCTCATTATTTTTTTAATTGACCCTTTTCTCCTTTTGCTTTATTATCCCATTTACAGGTACATGTTACATTTTTTTCATCATTCTTGTATGGGAAGTAGCAGGATACTAACATGGTGATTTATTTTCAAAAGACGCAAAAGCTGTTAAAATTTACAGTAACATTCTACTCAGGCCCATTAGCTGTTAGGAATAAATGTTTATGTTTATCCAAATGAATGAGTAGAAAATATATCTCAGCCAACAAGAGCAGGAAGTTCCTATCGGCCAATGAGCATTAGCAAGAACTACCTATCAGCCAACAAACATTAGCAGGATGTACCTATCAGTCAACAAACATTAGCAGGAAGTACCTATCAGGCAGCAAACATTAGCAGGAAGTACTTATCAGCCAGCAAACATTAGCAGGAAGTACCTATCAGCCAGCAAACATTAGCAGGAAGCACTTATCAGCCAACAAACATTAGCAGGAAGTACCTATCAGCCAACAAACATTAACAGGAAGTACCTATCAGCCAACAAACATTAGCAGGAAGTATCTATCAGCCAGCAAACATTAGCAGGAAGTACTTATCAGCCAACAAACATTAGCAGGAAGTACCTATCAGCCAACAAACATTAGCAGGTAGTACATATCAGCCAGCAAACATTAACAGGAAGTACCTATCAGCCAACAAACACTAGCAGGAAGTACCTATCAGCCAGCAAACATTAGCAGGAAGTGCCTATCAGCCAACAAACATTAGCAGGAAGTACCTATCAGCCAACAAACATTAGCAGGAAGTACTTATCAGCCAACAAACATTAGCAGGAAGTACCTATCAGCCAACAAACATTAGCAGGAAGTACCTATCAGCTAACAAACATTAGCAGGAAGTAACTATCAGCCAACAAACATTAGCAGGAAGTACCTATCGGCCAACAAACATTAGCAGGAAGTACCTATCAGCCAGCAAACATTAGCAGGAAGTACCTATCAGCCAACAAACATTAGCAGGAAGTACCTATCAGCCAACAAACATTAGCAGGAAGTAACTATCAGCCAGCAAACATTAGCAGGAAGTACCTATCAGCTAACAAACATTAGCAGGAAGTACCTATCGGCCAACAAACATTAGCAGGAAGTACCTATCAGCTAGCAAACATTAGCAGGAAGTGCTTATCAGCCAACAAACATTAGCAGGAAGTACCTATCAGCCAACAAACATTAAAAGGAAGTACCTATCAGCTAACAAACATTAGCAGGAAGTACCTATCAGCCAGCAAACATTAGCAGGAAGTGCCTATCAGCCAGCAAACATTAGCAGGAAGTGCCTATCAGCCAGCAAACATTAGCAGGAAGTGCCTATCAGCTATCAAACATTAGCAGGAAGTACCTATCAGCTAACAAACATTAGCAGGAAGTACCTATCAGCCAACAAACATTAGCAGGAAGTACCTATCAGCCAACAAACATTAGCAGGAAGTACCTATCAGCCAGCAAAGATTAGCAGGAAGTACCTATCAGCCAGCAAACATTAGCAGGAAGTACCTATCAGCCAACAAACATTAGCAGGAAGTACATATCAGCCAGCAAACATTAGCAGGAAGTACCTATCAGCCAACAAACATTAGCAGGAAGTATCTATCAGCCAGCAAACATTAGTAGGAAGTGCCTATTAGCTAACAAACATTAGCAGGAAGTACCTATCAGCTAACAAACATTAGCAGGAAGTACCTATCAGCCAACAAACATTAGCAGAAAGTACCTATCAGCCAACAAACATTAGCAGGAAGTGCCATCAAATTATCTTCGTATGTTTAAAAGGATCTCCTTGTCTACTTTTCTTGTTTTCCACTTTTGCAGCTTGCAGCTGTTTGATAACAACAAGCCTAACAAGTCTGAATCCACTAACAAACTGCTAAACCACTTACGGCGTATCACTTGTCTGCTAAAGTTTCCATTTCAAACGGACTATATAGGATCTGTTTTTTTTTAATATAATGTCCACACACTTTATATGGGAATTCATTTGGATGTGTTAAATGCAATGTCAGTTTTATGAAATGTGTTATCCATGTTATGTCTTTTATGAGAAGTTTCATGTGATATGTTTTTATATATTGCTATCACTGTATGTATGTATATCATCAGTTCTAATTTTTAATTTTTTAATTTTTAATACATCAATTAAATATTTTAGTTTTCTAATATCAATTGAATTTATTTATTATATAAATTTTAATGTATATCCCTACTAAGGGATCTCTACATTAGTGAGGTACTGCACTCATTAAGCTGCCATAAGGCAGCACAGCTGTATTTGATTATTAGTAAATCTGGAGAGTGTATTTCTCTGCAGTTTCTATAATCTCCCCTTTACCATTTGACCAACTGAGGAATAAGGGATTCCTCTATATATACACTAGCTTTGTTTGCAAAAAAACTTCTTAGCGCTATGGCATTTGTTATATCCTGACTACCTATCAGCCAACAAACATTAGCAGGAAGTACATATCATCCAACAAACAATAGCAGGAAGTACCTATCAGCCAACAAACATTAGCAGGAAGTACATATCATCCAACAAACAATAGCAGGAAGTACCTATCAGCCAACAAACATTAGCAGGAAGTACCTATCAGCCAACAAACATTAGCAGGAAGTACCTATCAGCCAGCAAACATTAGCAGGAAATACCTATCAGCCAACAAACATTAGCAGGAAGTACATATCATCCAACAAACAATAGCAGGAAGTACCTATCAGCTAACAAACATTAGCAGGAAGTACCTATCAGCCAACAAACATTAGCAGGAAGTACCTATCAGCCAGCAAACATTAACAGGAAGTACATATCAGCCAGCAAACATTAGCAGGAAGTACTTGTTAGCCAACAAACATTAGCAGGAAGTACCTATCAGCCAACAAACATTAGCAGGAAGTACCTATCAGCCAGCAAACATTAACAGGAAGTACATATCAGCCAGCAAACATTAGCAGGAAGTACCTATCAGCTAACAAACATTAGCAGGAAGTACCTATCAGCCAACAAACATTAGCAGGAAGTACCTATCAGCCAACAAACATTAGCAGGAAGTACCTATCAGCCAGCAAACATTAGCAGGAAGTACCTATCAGCCAACAAACATTAGCAGGAACGAGACAAGGTTGTCCAATTTCACCCCTATTGTTCAATTTAGCAATTGAACCTTTGGCACTGATGTTGAAGCAATATTTACAAGGGATCCCTCTGGGAGACAAATATCTTAAATTACTCCTATACGCGGATGATTTGCTACTTTTTCTCAATAAGCCACAATCAGAGATCCCAACAATTATAGATATAATTGCCAAATTCGGCACATTTTCAGGCTATAAAATAAACATCTCCAAATCTGACTTGCTATGGATAACCAGACCCTTGAGTACAGATTATACTCCACCCTTCAAGGTGGCAGACCAATACATTACATACTTAGGAATTAAAATTAGCACAAATCCGGCGGAATGGTATCTGCTGAATTACTCTCCATTATTAAACAAAATTCAATTAGATCTTAAAAACTGGGCAAAGCTACCTCTATCACTGACGGCAAAAATCAACCTGATTAAAATGATTATATTACCTAAATTACTTTATACAATGCAAAATATCCCAATTCCTATAACAAATTCAGATCTTAAACGCTTGGATAGTTCTATCAGGTTGTTTATTTGGGGTATGGGTAAAAAACGCATTACCCTACAGAAACTTTCGCTCCCTAGACAAAGTGGAGGTCTAGCACTTCCCAGTTTTTTGATCTATAATAAAATATGTTTGGCAAAGGTCGCCATGGACTGGCTCACTGGAGGGTCATTTGTTGCCTCTTATGAAATCGAGCAAAATCTGGTCACTCCATTCAGCCTAGTGGCTTTGCTACATTGTCCTATCAAGGATTTACCACACAAGGTTAAAATGAAACCTACAATAATGCACACTATCAAAGCATGGCAATTCATTAGGACGTGTATGAAGGACACCCCACAAATTTCAGAATATGTACCCATTGTAGGGAATCCGTGCTTCACCCCAGGTATCAGGAACAAATTATTCAGCAGATGGTCTAGACTGGGTCTGAAACACTTAGTACAATTCAGGGACCCAGAAACTACTGGGGTACACACTTTCGCAACTCTAAAAAATTGCTATCGACTTAAAAACACTGACTTTTATGCTTATTTACAAGTGCGGCACTGGTACACTGAGATCACTAAAGACTCAGCTAGAGATCACCTACATCTGGGTATTAAAATGGGTCTTGCTCTGTTTAAGGCAGGCAAGCAAGCATGCAATTAGTTATTGGTATAGGATGGTGCTTCTCGAGACTGGAGAAGCGAATCTCTTAGATATTCACTCAAAATGGAGCAGAGACATTCAAACCCTAGAGCCTGATAAAATTAAACACAGCATAGTATTGGTGGAACACGCTACTCTATCGGCGTCATGGCGAGAATCACATTTCAAACTTATAAACCGCATTCACATAACCCCGGCCAATCTAAATAGATGGCTTGGGAACTCGCTTCACCTGTGCCCTCGATGCAGCTCTTCTGATGCCGACCTGGCCCACATGATCTGGCGATGTCCAAAGATCCAGCACTTCTGGCGAAAAATCCAATTTTGGTTGAACAGAGTACTCACTATCCAGATAGTTTTAGAATTACAACATGTTATTTTTCTAATAGATCGGAGTGATCTTGTGGAATATGTTCCTAACATTGAGCTACTAAATACTGTAATTCTGGGAGGGAGATACCTCATCTTGAAAAACTGGAAATCCACTAGAGCACCAACAATTAATAACCTAACCTACCTACTACACTCTCAATATATACTAGAACAGCTTGATAGTTCCAACAACGGAATAATTTATCAAGATAGATTTGAATGCAAGTGGTTAGATTTCATCAGAAGCTACAGAAATAATTTAGATAACTAATCGAAAACGCCCTCCCTTTTTTTTTTTTTTTTTTTTTTCTTCTTTCTTTTCTCTCTTTCTCTGCTTCTCTTCTTCTTCCCTCTTATTTTCCGGCCAGGCGCCTCCCCCCCTCCTGGGGTCCAATCCCGTCTGTATAATAGGATTAGTATGAACATGGTTAGAAGACAATAGTCGATAACTACATCTGGTCAAACAAAGTTGGACACAGAAAATCCCTGGTAGCAATTCTATGTTAAACAACGAGCTAGCACAATGCAAAACTAATTTCGTTTTGCTATTATCTGTTTTTTTTTGTTTTCTTTATATATCTAATGAGGTTGATGTATCAACTATATCTAAGAATATTACTAACAATCTGTTGAATATTTTGAGGTAAAGATTTTGTGAAAAGTGGCCTCCTTTATATCTGAGTACCTTATATCTTATTATCATTACTGCCTATGCTTAGAAGGTCCAAGAGTGGCCTTTTGAGTAATACAGAAACTTTACATTTTGGTTTCCATGCTATTTAATTGTTGATTATGATTATTTAACGCACATACTGCGCTTCCTTAAGTATCTTTTATGTATGTTATGTAATTGAAATTGTACGCTTTGGGCGTACCAATGTTGTACCTGTTTATTTTATTTGAAAAATTTAATAAAAATTAAAGTTTAAAAAAAAAAACATTAGCAGGAAGTACATATCATCCAACAAACAATAGCAAGAAGTACATATCAGCTAACAAACATTAGCAGGAAGTACTTGTTAGCCAACAAACATTAGCAGGAAGTACCTATCAGCCAACAAACATTAGCAGGAAGTACCTATCAGCTAACAAACATTAGCAGGAAGTACCTATCAGCCAACAAACATTAGCAGGAAGTACATATCAGCCAGCAAACATTAGCAGGAAGTACCTATCAGCTAACAAACATTAGCAGGAAGTACCTATCAGCCAACAAACATTAGCAGGAAGTACCTATCAGCCAGCAAACATTAGCAGGAAGTACCTATCAGCTAACAAACATTAGCAGGAAGTACCTATCAGCCAACAAACATTAGCAGGAAGTACCTATCAGCCAACAAACATTAGCAGTAAGTACCTATCAGCCAGCAAACATTAGCAGGAAGTACTTATCAGCCAACAAACATTAGCAGGAAGTACCTATCAGCCAACAAACATTAAAAGGAAGTACCTATCAGCTAACAAACATTAGCAGGAAGTACCTATCAGCCAACAAACATTAGCAGGAATTACCTATCAGCCAGCAAACATTAGCAGGAAGTGCCTATCAGCCAGCAAACATTAGCAGGAAGTACCTATCAGCTAACAAACATTAGCAGGAAGTACCTATCAGCTAACAAACATTAGCAGGAAGTACATATCAGCCAAAAACATTAGCAGGAAGTACCTATCAGCCAGCAAACATTAGCAGGAAGTACCTATCAGCCAGCAAACATTAGCAGGAAGTACCTATCAGCCAACAAACATTAGCAGGAAGTACATATCAGCCAGCAAACATTAGCAGGAAGTACCTATCAGCCAACAAACATTAGCAGGAAGTACCTATCAGCCAGCAAACATTAGTAGGAAGTGCCTATCAGCTAACAAACATTAGCAGGAAGTACCTATCAGCTAACAAACATTAGCAGGAAGTACCTATCAGCCAACAAACATTAGCAGGAAGTACCTATCAGCCAACAAACATTAGCAGGAAGTACCTATCAGCCAACAAACATTAGCAGGAAGTGCCATCAAATTATCTTCGTCTGTTTAAAAAAATCTCCTTGTCTACTTTTCTTGTTTTCCACTTTTGCAGCTGTTTGATAACAACAAGCCTGACAAGTCTGAATCCACTAACAAACTGCTAAACCACTTACGGCGTATCACTTGTCTGCTAAAGTTTCCATTTCTAACTGACTATATTGGATCTGTTTTTTTTTAATATAATGTCCACACACTTTATATGGGAATTCATTTGGATGTGTTAAATGCAATGTCAGTTTTATGAAGTGTGATGTTATGTCTTTTATGAGAAGTTTCATGTGATATGTTTTTATATATTGCTATCACTGTATGTATGTATATCATCAGTTCTAATTTTAGATTTTTTAATTTTTAATACATCAATTAAATATTTTAGTTTTCTAATATCAATTGAATTTATATATTATATCAATTTTAATGTAAATCCCTACTAAGGGATCTCTACATTAGTGAGGTACTGCACTCATTAAGCTGCCATAAGGCAGCACAGCTGTATTTGATTATTAGTAAATCTGGAGAGTGTATTTCTCTGCAGTTTTTATAATCTCCCCTTTACCATTTGACCAACTGAGGAATAAGGGATTCCTCTATATATACACTAGCTTTGTTTGCAAAAAAACTTCTTAGCGCTATGGCATTTGTTATATCCTGAGTACCTATCAGCCAACAAACATTAGCAGGAAGTACCTATCAGCCAACAAAAATTAGCAGGAAGTACCTATCAGCCATCAAACATTAGCAGGAAGTACATATCATCCAACAAACAATAGCAGGAAGTACATATCATCCAACAAACAATAGCAGGAAGTAGCTATCAGCTAACAAACATTAGCAGGAAGTATCTATCAGCCAACAAACATTAGCAGGAAGTACCTATCAGCTAACAAACATTAGCAGGAAGTACCTATCAGCTAAAAAACATTAGCAGGAAGTACCTATCAGCCAACAAACATTAGCAGGAAGTACCTATCAGCCAACAAACATTAGCAGGAAGTACTTGTTAGCCAACAAACATTAGCAGGAAGTACCTATCAGCCAACAAACATTAGCAGGAAGTACCTATCAGCCAGCAAACATTAGCAGGAAGTACCTATCAGCCAGCAAACATTAGCAGGAAGTACCTATCAGCCAACAAACATTAGCAGGAAGTACATATCAACCAGCAAACATTAGCAGGAAGTACCTATCAGCCAACAAACATTAGCAGGAAGTACCTATCAGCCAGCAAACATTAGTAGGAAGTGCCTATTAGCTAACAAACATTAGCAGGAAGTACCTATCAGCTAACAAACATTAGCAGGAAGTACCTATCAGCCAACAAACATTAGCAGGAAGTACCTATCAGCCAACAAACTTTAGCAGGAAGTACCTATCAGCCAACAAACATTAGCAGGAAGTACCTATCAGCCAACAAACTTTAGCAGGAAGTACCTATCAGCCAACAAACATTAGCAGGAAGTACCTATCAGCCAACAAACTTTAGCAGGAAGTACCTATCAGCCAACAAACATTAGCAGGAAGTACCTATCAGCCAGCAAACATTAGCAGGAAGTATTAATCAGCCAACAAACATTAGCAGGAAGTACCTATCAGCCAACAAACATTAGCAGGAAGTGCCATCAAATTATCTTCGTATGTTTAAAAGGATCTCCTTGTCTACTTTTCTTGTTTTCCACTTTTGCAGCTTGCAGCTGTTTGATAACAACAAGCCTAACAAGTCTGAATCCACTAACAAACTGCTAAACCACTTACGGCGTATCACTTGTCTGCTAAAGTTTCCATTTCAAACGGACTATATAGGATCTGTTTTTTTTTAATATAATGTCCACACACTTTATATGGGAATTCATTTGGATGTGTTAAATGCAATGTCAGTTTTATGAAGTGTGTTATCCATGTTATGTCTTTTATGAGAAGTTTCATGTGATATGTTTTTATATATTGCTATCACTGTATGTATGTATATCATCAGTTCTAATTTTTAATTTTTTAATTTTTAATACATCAATTAAATATTTTAGTTTTCTAATATCAATTGAATTTATCTATTATATCAATTTTAATGTATATCCCTACTAAGGGATCTCTACATTAGTGAGGTACTGCACTCATTAAGCTGCCATAAGGCAGCACAGCTGTATTTGATTATTAGTAAATCTGGAGAGTGTATTTCTCTGCAGTTTCTATAATCTCCCCTTTACCATTTGACCAACTGAGGAATAAGGGATTCCTCTATATATACACTAGCTTTGTTTGCAAAAAAACTTCTTAGCGCTATGGCATTTGTTATATCCTGACTACCTATCAGCCAACAAACATTAGCAGGAAGTACATATCATCCAACAAACAATAGCAGGAAGTACCTATCAGCCAACAAACATTAGCAGGAAGTAGATATCATCCAACAAACAATAGCAGGAAGTACCTATCAGCCAACAAACATTAGCAGGAAGTACCTATCAGCCAGCAAACATTAGCAGGAAGTACCTATCAGCCAACAAACATTAGCAGGAAGTACATATCATCCAACAAACAATAGCAGGAAGTACCTATCAGCCAACAAACATTAGCAGGAAGTACCTATCAGCCAACAAACTTTAGCAGGAAGTACCTATCAGCCAACAAACATTAGCAGGAAGTACCTATCAGCCAACAAACTTTAGCAGGAAGTACCTATCAGCCAACAAACATTAGCAGAAAGTACCTATCAGCCAACAAACTTTAGCAGGAAGTACCTATCAGCCAACAAACATTAGCAGGAAGTACCTATCAGCCAGCAAACATTAGCAGGAAGTACTTATCAGCCAACAAACATTAGCAGGAAGTACCTATCAGCCAACAAACATTAGCAGGAAGTGCCATCAAATTATCTTCGTATGTTTAAAAGGATCTCCTTGTCTACTTTTCTTGTTTTCCACTTTTGCAGCTTGCAGCTGTTTGATAACAACAAGCCTAACAAGTCTGAATCCACTAACAAACTGTTAAACCACTTACGGCGTATCACTTGTCTGCTAAAGTTTCCATTTCAAACGGACTATATAGGATCTGTTTTTTTTTAATATAATGTCCACACACTTTATATGGGAATTCATTTGGATGTGTTAAATGCAATGTCAGTTTTATGAAATGTGTTATCCATGTTATGTCTTTTATGAGAAGTTTCATGTGATATGTTTTTATATATTGCTATCACTGTATGTATGTATATCATCAGTTCTAATTTTTAATTTTTTAATTTTTAATACATCAATTAAATATTTTAGTTTTCTAATATCAATTGAATTTATCTATTATATCAATTTTAATGTAAATCCCTACTAAGGGATCTCTACATTAGTGAGGTACTGCACTCATTAAGCTGCCATAAGGCAGCACAGCTGTATTTGATTATTAGTAAATCTGGAGAGTGTATTTCTCTGCAGTTTCTATAATCTCCCCTTTACCATTTGACCAACTGAGGAATAAGGGATTCCTCTATATATACACTAGCTTTGTTTGCAAAAAAACTTCTTAGCGCTATGGCATTTGTTATATCCTGACTACCTATCAGCCAACAAACATTAGCAGGAAGTACATATCATCCAACAAACAATAGCAGGAAGTACCTATCAGCCAACAAACATTAGCAGGAAGTACATATCATCCAACAAACAATAGCAGGAAGTACCTATCAGCCAACAAACATTAGCAGGAAGTACCTATCAGCCAACAAACATTAGCAGGAAGTACCTATCAGCCAGCAAACATTAGCAGGAAGTACCTATCAGCCAACAAACATTAGTAGGAAGTACATATCATCCAACAAACAATAGCAGGAAGTACCTATCAGCTAACAAACATTAGCAGGAAGTACTTGTTAGCCAACAAACATTAGCAGGAAGTACCTATCAGCCAACAAACATTAGCAGGAAGTACCTATCAGCCAACAAACATTAGCAGGAAGTACCTATCAGCCAGCAAACATTAACAGGAAGTACATATCAGCCAGCAAACATTAGCAGGAAGTACCTATCAGCTAACAAACATTAGCAGGAAGTACCTATCAGCCAACAAACATTAGCAGGAAGTACCTATCAGCCAGCAAACAATAGCAGGAAGTACCTATCAGCCAGCAAACATTAGCAGGAAGTACCTATCAGCCAACAAACATTAGCAGGAAGTACATATCATCCAACAAACAATAGCAGGAAGTACATATCAGCTAACAAACATTAGCAGGAAGTACTTGTTAACCAACAAACATTAGCAGGAAGTACCTATCAGCCAACAAACATTAGCAGGAAGTACCTATCAGCTAACAAACATTAGCAGGAAGTACCTATCAGCCAACAAACATTAGCAGGAAGTACATATCAGCCAGCAAACATTAGCAGGAAGTACCTATCAGCTAACAAACATTAGCAGAAAGTACCTATCAGCCAACAAACATTAGCAGGAAGTACCTATCAGCCAGCAAACATTAGCAGGAAGTACCTATCAGCTAACAAACATTAGCAGGAAGTACCTATCAGCCAACAAACATTAGCAGGAAGTACCTATCAGCCAACAAACATTAGCAGGAAGTACCTATCAGCTAGCAAACATTAGCAGGAAGTACTTATC
Organism: Bombina bombina; assembly: GCF_027579735.1. Classification (NCBI taxonomy): domain Eukaryota; kingdom Metazoa; phylum Chordata; class Amphibia; order Anura; family Bombinatoridae; genus Bombina; species Bombina bombina. Next base: position 577,366,832 of record NC_069505.1, read on the forward strand.
AGCCAACAAACATTAGCAGGAAGTACCTATCAGCCAACAAACATTAAAAGGAAGTACCTATCAGCTAACAAACATTAGCAGGAAGTACCTATCAGCCAACAAACATTAGCAGGAAGTACCTATCAGCCAGCAAACATTAGCAGGAAGTGCCTATCAGCCAGCAAACATTAGCAGGAAGTACCTATCAGCTAACAAACATTAGCAGGAAGTACCTATCAGCTAACAAACATTAGCAGGAAGTACATATCAGCCAACAAACATTAGCAGGAAGTACCTATCAGCCAGCAAACATTAGCAGGAAGTACCTATCAGCCAACAAACATTAGCAGGAAGTACATATCAGCCAGCAAACATTAGCAGGAAGTACCTATCAGCCAACAAACATTAGCAGGAAGTACCTATCAGCCAACAAACATTAGCAGGAAGTACCTATCAGCCAGCAAACATTAGTAGGAAGTGCCTATCAGCTAACAAACATTAGCAGGAAGTACCTATCAGCTCACAAACATTAGCAGGAAGTACCTATCAGCCAACAAACATTAGCAGGAAGTACCTATCAGCCAACAAACATTAGCAGGAAGTACCTATCAGCCAACAAACATTAGCAGGAAGTGCCATCAAATTATCTTCGTCTGTTTAAAAGAATCTCCTTGTCTACTTTTCTTGTTTTCCACTTTTGCAGCTGTTTGATAACAACAAGCCTGACAAGTCTGAATCCACTAACAAACTGCTAAACCACTTACGGCATATCACTTGTCTGCTAAAGTTTCCATTTCAAACTGACTATATTGGATCTGTTTTTTTTTAATATAATGTCCACACACTTTATATGGGAATTCATTTGGATGTGTTAAATGCAATGTCAGTTTTATGAAGTGTGATGTTATGTCTTTTATGAGAAGTTTCATGTGATATGTTTTTATATATTGCTATCACTGTATGTATGTATATCATCAGTTCTAATTTTAGATTTTTTAATTTTTAATACATCAATTAAATATTTTAGTTTTCTAATATCAATTGAATTTATCTATTATATCAATTTTAATGTAAATCCCTACTAAGGGATCTCTACATTAGTGAGGTACTGCACTCATTAAGCTGCCATAATGCAGCACAGCTGTATTTGATTATTAGTAAATCTGGAGAGTGTATTTCTCTGCAGTTTTTATAATCTCCCCTTTACCATTTGACCAACTGAGGAATAAGGGATTCCTCTATATATACACTAGCTTTGTTTGCAAAAAAACTTCTTAGCGCTATGGCATTTGTTATATCCTGAGTACCTATCAGCCAACAAACATTAGCAGGAAGTACCTATCAGCCAACAAAAATTAGCAGGAAGTAACTATCAGCCATCAAACATTAGCAGGAAGTACATATCATCCAACAAACAATAGCAGGAAGTAGCTATCAGCTAACAAACATTAGCAGGAAGTATCTATCAGCCAACAAACATTAGCAGGAAGTACCTATCAGCTAACAAACATTAGCAGGAAGTACCTATCAGCTAAAAAACATTAGCAGGAAGTACCTATCAGCCAACAAACATTAGCAGGAAGTACCTATCAGCCAACAAACATTAGCAGGAAGTACTTGTTAGCCAACAAACATTAGCAGGAAGTTCTTATTAGCCAACAAACATTAGCAGGAAGTACCTATCAGCCAACAAACATTAGCAGGAAGTACCTATCAGCCAACAAACATTAGCAGGAAGTACATATCATCCAACAAACATTAGCAGGAAGTACTTGTTAGCCAACAAACATTAGCAGGAAGTTCTTGTTAGCCAACAAACATTAGCAGGAAGTACCTATCAGCCAACAAACATTAGCAGGAAGTACCTATCAGCCAACAAACATTAGCAGGAAATACATATCATCCAACAAACAATAGCAGGAAGTACCTATCAGCTAACAAACATTAGCAGGAAGTACTTGTTAGCCAACAAAAACAAACATTAGCAGGAAGTACCTATCAGCCAACAAACATTAGCAGGAAGTACTTGTTAGCCAACAAACATTAGCAGGAAGTTCTTATTAGCCAACAAACATTAGCAGGAAGTACCTATCAGCCAACAAACATTAGCAGGAAGTACCTATCAGCCAACAAACATTAGCAGGAAGTACATATCATCCAACAAACATTAGCAGGAAGTACTTGTTAGCCAACAAACATTAGCAGGAAGTTCTTGTTAGCCAACAAACATTAGCAGGAAGTAATAATACATATCATCCAACAAACAATAGCAGGAAGTACCTATCAGCTAACAAACATTAGCAGGAAGTACTTGTTAGCCAACAAACATTAGCAGGAAGTACCTATCAGCCAACAAACATTAGCAGGAAGTACCTATCAGCCAACAAACATTAGCAGGAAGTACCTATCAGCCAGCAAACATTAACAGGAAGTACATATCAGCCAGCAAAAATTAGCAGGAAGTACCTATCAGCTAACAAACATTAGCAGGAAGTACCTATCAGCCAACAAACATTAGCAGGAAGTACCTATCAGCCAGCAAACATTAGCAGGAAGTACCTATCAGCTAACAAACATTAGCAGGAAGTACCTATCAGCCAACAAACATTAGCAGGAAGTACCTATCAGCTAGCAAACATTAGCAGGAAGTACTTATCAGCCAACAAACATTAGCAGGAAGTACCTATCAGCCAACAAACATTAAAAGGAAGTACCTATCAGCTAACAAACATTAAAAGGAAGTACCTATCAGCCAACAAAAATTAGCAGGAAGTAACTATCAGCCATCAAACATTAGCAGGAAGTACATATCATCCAACAAACAATAGCAGGAAGTAGCTATCAGCTAACAAACATTAGCAGGAAGTATCTATCAGCCAACAAACATTAGCAGGAAGTACCTATCAGCTAACAAACATTAGCAGGAAGTACCTATCAGCTAAAAAACATTAGCAGGAAGTACCTATCAGCCAACAAACATTAGCAGGAAGTACCTATCAGCCAACAAACATTAGCAGGAAGTACTTGTTAGCCAACAAACATTAGCAGGAAGTTCTTGTTAGCCAACAAACATTAGCAGGAAGTACCTATCAGCCAACAAACATTAGCAGGAAGTACCTATCAGCCAACAAACATTAGCAGGAAGTACATATCATCCAACAAACAATAGCAGGAAGTACCTATCAGCTAACAAACATTAGCAGGAAGTACTTGTTAGCCAACAAACATTAGCAGGAAGTACCTATCAGCCAACAAACATTAGCAGGAAGTACCTATCAGCCAACAAACATTAGCAGGAAGTACCTATCAGCCAGCAAACATTAACAGGAAGTACATATCAGCCAGCAAAAATTAGCAGGAAGTACCTATCAGCTAACAAACATTAGCAGGAAGTACCTATCAGCCAACAAACATTAGCAGGAAGTACCTATCAGCCAGCAAACATTAGCAGGAAGTACCTATCAGCTAACAAACATTAGCAGGAAGTACCTATCAGCCAACAAACATTAGCAGGAAGTACCTATCAGCTAGCAAACATTAGCAGGAAGTATTTATCAGCCAACAAACATTAGCAGGAAGTACCTATCAGCCAACAAACATTAAAAGGAAGTACCTATCAGCTAACAAACATTAAAAGGAAGTACCTATCAGCCAACAAACATTAGCAGGAAGTACCTATGAGCCAGCAAACATTAGCAGGAAGTGCCTATCAGCCAACAAACATTAGCAGGAAGTACCTATCAGCCAACAAACATTAGCAGGAAGTACATATCAGCCAGCAAACATTAGCAGGAAGTACCTATCAGCCAACAAACATTAGCAGGAAGTACCTATCAGCCAACAAACATTAGCAGGAAGTACCTATCAGCCAGCAAACATTAGTAGGAAGTGCCTATCAGCTAACAAACATTAGCAGGAAGTACCTATCAGCTAACAAACATTAGCAGGAAGTACCTATCAGCCAACAAACATTAGCAGGAAGTACCTATCAGCCAACAAACATTAGCAGGAAGTACCTATCAGCCAACAAACATTAGCAGGAAGTACCTATCAGCCAACAAACATTAGCAGGAAGTGCCATCAAATTATCTTCGTCTGTTTAAAAGAATCTCCTTGTCTACTTTTCTTGTTTTCCACTTTTGCAGCTTGCAGCTGTTTGATAACAACAAGCCTGACAAGTCTGAATCCACTAACAAACTGCTAAACCACTTACGGCGTATCACTTGTCTGCTAAAGTTTCCATTTCAAACTGACTATATTGGATCGGTTTTTTTTTTAATATAATGTCCACACACTTTATATGGGAATTCATTTGGATGTGTTAAATGCAATGTCAGTTTTATGAAGTGTGTTATCCATGTTATGTCTTTTATGAGAAGTTTCATGTGATATGTTTTTATATATTGCTATCACTGTATGTATGTATATCATCAGTTCTAATTTTAGATTTTTTAATTTTTAATACATCAATTAAATATTTTAGTTTTCTAATATCAATTGAATTTATCTATTATATCAATTTTAATGTAAATCCCTACTAAGGGATCTCTACATTAGTGAGGTACTGCACTCATTAAGCTGCCATAAGGCAGCACAGCTGTATTTGATTATTAGTAAATCTGGAGAGTGTATTTCTCTGCAGTTTTTATAATCTCCCCTTTACCATTTGACCAACTGAGGAATAAGGGATTCCTCTATATATACACTAGCTTTGTTTGCAAAAAAACTTCTTAGCGCTATGGCATTTGTTATATCCTGAGTACCTATCAGCCAACAAACATTAGCAGGAAGTACCTATCAGCCAACACAAATTAGCAGGAAGTACCTATCAGCCATCAAACATTAGCAGGAAGTACATATCATCCAACAAACAATAGCAGGAAGTACATATCATCCAACAAACAATAGCAGGAAGTAGCTATCAGCTAACAAACATTAGCAGGAAGTATCTATCAGCCAACAAACATTAGCAGGAAGTACCTATCAGCTAACAAACATTAGCAGGAAGTACCTATCAGCCAACAAACATTAGCAGGAAGTACCTATCAGCCAACAAACATTAGCAGGAAGTACTTGTTAGCCAACAAACATTAGCAGGAAGTTCTTGTTAGCCAACAAACATTAGCAGGAAGTACCTATCAGCCAACAAACATTAGCAGGAAGTACTTGTTAGCCAACAAACATTAGCAGGAAGTACTTGTTAGCCAACAAACATTAGCAGGAAGTACCTATCAGCCAACAAACATTAGCAGGAAGTACTTGTTAGCCAACAAACATTAGCAGGAAGTACTTGTTAGCCAACAAACATTATCAGGAAGTACTTGTTAGCCAACAAACATTATCAGGAAGTACTTGTTAGCCAACAAACATTAGCAGGAAGTACTTGTTAGCCAACAAGCATTAGCGGGAAGTACATATCAGCCAACAAACATTAGCAGGAAGTAAATGTTAGCCAACAAACATTAGGAGGAAGTACCTGTTAGCCAACAAGCATTAGCAGGAAGTACATGTTAGCCAACAAGCATTAGCAGGAAGTACCTGTTAGCCAACAAACATTAGCAGGAAGTACCTGTTAGCCAACAAGCATTAACAGGATGGACCTGTTAGCCAACAAGCATTAGCAAGAAGTACCTTTTAACCAACAAGCATTAGCCAGAAATACCTATCAGCTCAGCCAACAAGCATTAGCCAGAAATACCTATCATCTCAGCCAACAAGCATTAGCCAGAAATACCTATCAGCTCAGCCAACAAGCATTAGCCAGAAATACCTATCAGCTCAGCCAACAAGCATTAGCCAGAAATACCTATCAGCTCAGCCAACAAGCATTAGCAGGAAATACCTATTAGGCAACCAGCATTAGCAGGAAGTACCTATCAGCCATCGAGCATTAGCAAGAAGTACCTCTCAGCTAAGGAACATTATCAGGAAGTACCTGCTATTGAACATAAGCTAGTTAAAAAAAAAAAATTCAAGGAAAAAATATTAACTATGTTTAAATGATACTCTTCCATTTGAGGGATAGAAAAAAAAATGAAAGTTCAGTTTCCCTTTAACCTATCCTATTATACTCTCTGTTAATCTGTCAGTGAACTCTACTTAGATCTGCTTAGATAATCAATGTTTGACTTCTTTCTCAACCTCCTGAGCTTTATCATTGCCCCCTCTTTCATACCTTCCCTCTTTTCATTCATATTTTCTCCCATTTCAGAATTTTTTTCATTTCAGTTTTCTCATCTCTCCTCATCCTTTAACCACTCTCCCTACAACTCTCTCCACTACCACTTCACCTTTCCATTTAAAAAAACCTTCACATCTCTTTTAACTTTTATGGTTATCTATAGTGGGAGTTCAGGGGATGCTGGGCTCTAGCCCCTATCTCCAGTCATACCGGTTTTTATGTTATACTATGGAGTCCTTCTATAAAGCTCACATATTTCTTCATTCATTAACAAGTAGTGTTCACCAATGAACAATGGGATTGGTAAAACTGGACCTCCCAACCAACCAAGATCCTGAGGTCATGAATTGGGTGTTCTGTCTGCTGTCCCACCCATAGCATTTCCAGCCAGGGAAAAGGTCTAACTGGACACACTCCAAATCTACCCCGGTCCTCCATAATTGAGTAAGACTAGAGAGGTTAGAGAATCTCTACTACCCTTCTCTCACCTACCTCCCCTTTCTCTCTCAACTGATCTTTCCAATCTGTTTCTCCTCTACAGAGTCTCACTCTCATGGCCTCCCATCTTCTCTAGCTTTTCCCCTTTGCTCTCCTGTTATCTTCTCAGTGCTATTTATCAGCCCCACCACCAATTCTCCCTCTTTTAAGAGCACATTAAAGTATTTTTTCTCTTTATTCCTTTCTCAATAATAAAAAAAGACATTACTGTAAAGAAAATAATTATCGTTTTTTTTTAAATTTATTTTTTTTATTCCCAACAATAGCGCTGTGAGTGGTTTGTTATCAGCCAGTGAGCAATATGTTGATAGGGATCAATTGTGGACTAACCTGCACTTCCAGTCCCTTTAAGCCTCTACAGTTATATACCCCTTTGCTGTGTTTGAAGTGGTAAACACAAAGATTGTAAAATAATTAAAAAATGCCCTGGACATGCACAAGTTTATCCTATGAAAACAATAACATGAAATATGGGTAGACTTGATGGGCCTTTTGGTTCTTATCTACCGTCAAATTCTATGTATCTATCCTTCAGCCTCTCTCACCTGTTTGTACAGTCTTGAGTGTTGATCTCACACTCACTTCCCTCGAAGCCTCGCTCACAAGTGCAGGTGTATGAGTTGCTCCCATCTTTGCAGAGCCCTCCATTCAGACACGGTGAACTGGCACACTCATCTATATCTTTATCACACACAGTCCCTTCATACCCGGGTTGGCACAGGCATATGAATGAGTGATTTACGTTCACACATGAGCCTTCTTGTTGGCATGGACCTGAGAGTTGAAGAGCAAAAAATAGGAATATAAGAGGGAGAGAAAAACAGAGAAAAAAGAGAGGGAGAAAGAAAACTAAAGTGAGAATGCCTGAAATAGAATGAAAAAGAGATGGAGAGAAAGAGAGAGAGGGAAAGACAGAGGTAAAAGAGGAAGGAAAAGAGGTAGAGAGAGAGAATGCGATGGAGAGAAAGAGAGACAGAGAAGACGAACGCGCATCTCTAGTAATTGACTTAATTAAAACTTCTTTGAAATTCTTGCCAGATTAAAGAAATCATGTACATATTTTACTAAATCACAAACACAAGGTTAAATAATAGTACACATGAAACAAATACAGAAACAAATTTATATCTTGCTCTATAATTTTCTCTCTCATATTCTGTGTGGTACTATCCTTTTATGGCCACAAGATGGCAGAGGTTCGCATTATTATGTACAGACAGAATTGCAACTATCAGAAAAATCCCTAAAACATTATAGAGTAAAATTCGCTGTGATACATAAGATTTAAAACAAGCTCAATGGTATGATATTAATAATAATAATCATAATTATAATAATAATCGTAATAATAAACACTTTAATGAATTAGCAGCAATAATTTTGGATATCCTCTTTGAGCCCTTGAACAAGACAAATTTTAAAGTGCGTTGATTTAGTACTTTTTAAATGCAGAAATACAGTTTTCCAAAATTAAAAAAACTTTTAAAACATTGCCAGCCACAGTCCAGTATTTCATATGATCGTCCAGTAAAATATATGTAAAAAAACTAGACACATAAAGGATCGGGTCTATTTGTGATTGGCTATAAAGCTGGCAGTGGTTTGTGGGTCATGGATCTGATCTGATGTTTAATACGATCTAGTTTAATTCTTGACTATGGGTCTAATCTCTTACTTGGGGTATATATTGATGTGAGGGGCTTCGGGGTAACAGGACTGATCTGAGATTTGATGTGGGCATAAATATAACTGACCGGAGATACGAGCAATAGGGTAAAACCCTAAGTGGGTTTAATGCATAAAAATAGCTGCAGATGCTTTGAGTGCTATACAGTATTCCCACTAAGGCGACAATTTGTGAGCGTCCCAGCAATGAAACAGTAAATTAGGGAACCACACCATGCAGTTTGCAAACACTACACAATGCAGACCGCAAGGTATGGTTCCCTTATTAACTGTTTAACTGCTGGGCCGCTCACAAAATGTGGCCTTAGATGGAACACTGGTGCAATATGAACAGGACCTCAGCTAGTATTTTTGCAGAGGACAACTTACAACTCTAACAGCAGCTCTATATCCCACAAAATGTCAGAATGTCATTCTATTGGCTGTTCCAATCAGCCAATAGAATGCGAGCTCAATCCTTTTGGCTGATTGGATCAGCGAATAGGATTGGACTTCAATCCTATTGGCTGATTGCATCAGCCAATAGGATTTTTTCTACCTTAATTCCGATTGGCTGATAGAATTCTATTAGCCAATCAGAATCTAAGGGACGCCATCTTGGATGACGTCACTTAAAGGTACCTTCATTCAGTTAGAAGACTCCGGATGAAGAGGATGCTCCGCGTCGGATGTCTTGAAGATGGACCCGCTCCGCGTCGGATGGATGAAGATAGAAGATGCTGTCTGGATGAAGACTTCTGCCCGTCTGGAGGACCACTTTGCCCGGCTTGGATGAAGACTTCTCCCGGCTTCGTTGAGGACTTCGGCCCGGCTTGGATGAAGACTTCTCCCGGTAAGTCGATCTTCAGGGGGTTAGTGTTAGGTTTTTTTAAGGGTGTATTGGGTGGGTTTTATTTTTAGGTTAGGGACTTTGGGCTGCAATAGAGCTAACTGCCCTTTTAAGGGCAATGCCCAACCAAATGCCCTTTTCAGGGCAATGGGGAGCTTAGGTTTTTTAAGATAGTATTTTATTTGTGGGGTTGGTTGTGTGGGTGGTGGGTTTTACTGTTGTGGGGGTTGTTTGTATTTTTTTCAGGTAAAAGAGCTTATTACTTTGGGGCAATTCCCCGCAAAAGGCCCGTTTAAGGGCTATTGGCAGTTTAGTTTAGGTTAGGGTTTTTTTTATTTTGGGGGGCTTTTTTATTTTAATAGGGCTATTAGATTAGGTGTAATTAGTTTAAATATCTGTAATTTGTTTATTATTTTCTGTAATTTAGTATTTGTTTTTTTTGTACTTTAGCTAATTTAATTTAATTTAGGTACTTGTATTTAATTTAGTTAATTTATTTATAGTGTAGTATTAGGTGTTATTGTAACTTAGGTTAGGTTTTATTTTACAGGTAAATTTGTATTTATTTTAGCTAGGTAGTTATTAAATAGTTCATAACTATTTAATAACTATTCTACCTAGTTAAAATAAATACAAACTTAGCTGTAAAATAAAAATAAACCCTAAGCTAGCTACAATGTAACTATTAGTTATATTGTAGCTAGTTTAGGGTTTATTTTATAGGTAAGTATTTAGTTTTAAATAGGAATAATTTAGTTAATGATAGTAATTTTATTTAGATTTATTGTAATTATATTTAAGTTAGGGGGTGTTAGGGTTAGACTTAGGTTTAGGGGTTAATAACTTTAATATAGTGGTGGCGACGTTGGGGGCGGCAGATTAGGGGTTAATAAATGTAGGTAGGTTGTGGCGACATTGGGGCGGCAGATTAGTGGTTAATAAATATTATGTAGGTGTCGGCGATGTTGGGGGCAGCAGATTAGGGGTTAATACATATAATGTAGGTGGCGGCGGTGTCTGGAGCGGCATATTAGGGGTTAATAAGTGTAAGATTAGGGGTGTTTAGACTCGGGGTTCATGTTAGGGTGTTAGGTGTAAACATAAAATGTGTTTCCCCATAGGAATCAATGGGGCTGCGTTACTGAGTTATACGCTGCTTTTTTGCAGGTGTTAGACTTTTTTTCAACCGGCTCTCCCCGTTGATTCCTATGGGGAAATCGTGCACGAGCACGTATGACCAGCTCACCACTGACTTAAGCAGCGCTGGTATTGGAGTGCGGTAATGAGCAAAATTTTGCTCAACGCTCACTTCTTGTCTTTTCTGAAAACTCGTAATACCAGCGCTGCAGGTAAGTGAGCGGTGAGGGAAAACTGCTCGTTAGCACCGCATAGCCTCTAACGCAAAACTCGTAATCTAGTTCTTAGTGTTTGTTACATATACATACAGGAACATGAATCCCACAATTTTTCTTTCATGATTCATACTTCCTAATTTACTTCTATTGTCAAAATGTCTTTGTTCTCTTGCTATCTTTTGTTGAAAAGCCGGAACATATGCTTAGGAGCAGGCCTATATCTAGAGCACTAAATATGACATGAAGAATGTTAAACATTTGCAAGAGCACTAGATGACAGCACCATTCCCTGTTATGATTTGCTCCAGACGTCTACCTAGGTATCTCTTCAACAAAGAATATCATGAGAATGAAGCAAATTTGATAATAGAACTAATAACATTTGTTACTAATAACAAAAAAAGGAAATGGTTTGGGTTTTATATCCCTTTAAGTAGCTGAAAGAAAACTTACATTACAATAGAAAACATAACGATCAATGCTGTGATTCTCACTTTACACCAACAGGTTGTGAGTTCAAGTACCATGAATAAATATAATAAATTCCTATCTCACCAGACAAGCAGTGATCTACAAGAGTGTCACAGTGTTTTCCTTGGAAACCCTTAGGGCAGGTGCAGGAGTAACTTCCTGGGGTATTAATGCAAATTCCCCCATTCTTACAGGGCTCGTCCTCACACTCATTAACATCAAACTCACAGAAGACTCCTGGAAAAATAAGGGAAAATTCCAATTTAGGATTGGTGGAAAGAGGAAAGAAAGGGGAAAAATAGATAGATAGAAAAAAAGGGAAAACAGAGGAATAAAATAAGTATCTAGATAAAGTGTAAAACAATAGCAAGAGGAAATAAAAAAACTCTGAAGTCACTGGAACCTCTGAAAGGGACAGTAAATACAAAATTAAAGTTTCATTATTCAGATAGACTATATCTCTATCTATATAAATATATATAGATATATACAGTATATATATATATATATATATATATCGAGAGAGAGAGAGAGAGAGGCCTTGACAAAGCCACTCGTCCCCTCGTCAGGGCCGAGTAGAAATTCTGCGTGGGCGACTTTGAGATTTTGGTTCACCAGTTGCTCCAAATTATACTTAATTTTTATTATATTAAAGGGATAAAAAGATCAAAATAGAAATGTGCATGGGTGCATTTCAATTTTAAATAAAAATCATTTTTGCAGTATACGTCCATCAGCAATGCTTCTAGTAAATGTTATTACTTTTTTTCTGTGGCATACTTACATATCCTGTAAGGGCCTGTGCATCAGCCTTCAAGCACCACACCTCAGAGAGTCAGCAGTGGCTTTTATGACACAAATTTAGTCTTCAATGATGCAGTACACACCACCACCAGTCCTCTGATGCTCTAGTCTCACTTAGCATATGTACGTATGCCGCTGAAACAGTAATAACTTTTACTAGAAGCATTTTTTGGCTAGTGGAAGAATGCACGTTTAATTTTTTAATTTTCTGTCCCTTTAATATTAATATTAAATAAGTTAAAAAGGTCTAACACACTTTTAAGTTATACATATTTGGGGAAGTCTGCTGGAGTTACAGTAACTAGTGGTATAATGAGACTATCAAAAAAAGGTTAATAGTAAACTCTGATCCAAGAGCTTACAATCTAGTGCAGGGTTCTGAAAACCACTGGTCAGGAACCATTACTGGGTCACAACACCATGTTTACTTGGTTGTGACTTATGTGTGTGCTGTATGAGATCTGTATGAGAGTCTGTGTGGTGTATGTGTGTGTTTTGTATGTGTGTGTTTTGTATGAGAATGTGTGTGGTGCGTGTATGTTGTATGAGAGTGTGTGTGGTGCGTGTGTGTGTTGTATGACAGTGTGTGTGTGGTGCGTGTGTGTTGTGTGAGAGTGTGCGTGTGGTGCGTGTGTGTTGTATGAGAGTGTGTATGTGGTGAGTGTGTGTTGTATGAGAGTGTGTGTGTGGTGCGTGTGTGTTGTATGAGAGTGTGTGTGTGGTGCATGTGTGTGTTGTATGAGATTGTGTGTTGTATGAGAGTGTGTGTGGTGCGTGTGTGTGTGTGTTGTATGAGAGTGTGTGTGTTGTATGAGAGTGTGTGCGTTGTATGAGAGTGTGTGTGGTGTTTGTGTGCTGAATAGAAGTAAATTGGAAAGTTTGCATGAATAAAAAGAGAGAAGCGCTCAACCTGGGAATGAACAATAGCATAATAGCTTGTTCTATGGCTAGTTAGCACTCAAGAAACAGCCTCTTTATGCTCAACATGTGACTTTCACAGAGAACTTTCCTGAAGCATATCAGTCTGATCCTGACTTCACAGTACAGTCCAGCCCCGAAATATAAGGCAATCCCTCTCTAAACGAGAGAAACGGCAAAACCCCAGATGTACATTTCGGACTAGTTCTTCTCATCAGTGAGGTGCAGCCATATCCCTCTAGGCACACTGAGCAACGGGTCCACGTCTAAATTTCCGCATTACACTTAGAGAGACTTCCCTAAGAGTCATAATTTCCTGTGATGCAGAAATCTAGACGTGGACCCGTTGCTCAGTGTGCCTAGAGGGATATGGCTGCACCTCACTGGCGAGGCCCACACTAGGCTGAAACGTACGTCTGGGGTTTTGCTGTTTCTCTCGTTCATTGAGGGATTGCCTGGTATTTCGGGGCTGGACTGTACTGTGAAGTCAGGATCAGACTGCTATGCTTCAGGAAAGTTCTTCTCTGTGAAAGGCACATGTTGAGCAAAAAGAGGCTGCTTCTTGGGTGGTAACTAGCCATAGAACAAGCTATTATGCTATTGTTTTTTCCCAGGTTGAGCACTTCTCTCTTTTTATTAATGTAAATAGGGAAGTTGTTTAAAATTGTAAGTTCTATCTAATTATATATATATATATATATATATATATATATATATATATATATATATATACACAGTATATATTGAGTTCCTTTTAAGTAGTTTAAATGTGATGAAGTAGGTGGGAAAATAATGAAACTTTTATGCTAACTTTAAATAATTACCTTTCCATCCAGCAGTGCAGTTGCATGATAAATATGAAATGTTGGTATCTTGGTGGCAAGTTCCTCCGTGTCTGCAGGGGTCTGAGTGACAAACTGAGAGCTCCACTTCACATTGTGACCCTAAGAGAAGAGACAGCTGTAAATATATATTGACAGATGGAAAATGTGACAGCATAGGTCACTGGTTTTAAAACCTATACCCAGGCATCCCTAACAGGCCAGATTTTCAGGACTACCTTAGATGAGAGAAGGTAAAGTAATCATGTTTACTAATCACCTGTGCTCCAAATCAGATATCCTCAACATCTGGCCTGTTAGAGAGGCCTGAAGACAGGTTTGTAAACCAGTAGCATAAGTGAAGGAAGAGACAAGGGAGTGTGTAGACTGGAATATGTGCATAATAATGAAATAGGATGTAAAAATAGAGAAAAAAGGGAAAACGTGGAAGGAGGCTCTAGAGATTCGTAGCGATATTAGTGTGAGAGAGAGCAAGAGAGAGGATATATATATAGAACTGGAGAAGGTGACAGAGGAAGAATGATACAATAAAAAAGGGGAAAGGATTGCAAACACTTTGAGATTTTTATTTAAAATTTTTAGTTATGCATAGTGAAATAATTAATTAATTTGCCCCTCAGAACTTAAAATGGACTGTGATGACTTCTCAAAGCTAATTCTGCTACACCTCTGTGCCTTAATCAGATAACAATTGCAAAAAAATGCAATTTATATTAATTGTAAGACAGCAACTAGTCTTGTTCTCTGCAAACTCAAGACCTGATTGGCTCCTTCAAATAAGGCAAAATGGTGGGCGGGGTTTGCCTATTGAAAACTAATTGCAGTAAAAAGCATGTTCATTTATTTTAAAAACATTAAGGCCTAGATTTGGAGTTTGGTGTTAGCCGTGAAAACCAGCGTTAGAGGCTCCTAACGCTGGTTTTAGGCTACCGCCGGTATTTGGAGTCAGTGATTAAAGGGTCTAACGCTCACTTTTCAGCCGCGACTTTTCCATACCGCAGATCCCCTTACGTCAATTGCGTATCCTATCTTTTCAATGGGATCTTCCTAACGCCGGTATTTAGAGTCGTTTCTGAAGTGAGCGTTAGAGCTCTAACGACAAAACTCCAGCCGCAGGAAAAAAGCAGGAGTTAAGAGCTTTCTGGGCTAACGCCGGTTCATAAAGCTCTTAACTACTGTACTCTAAAGTACACTAACACCCATAAACTACCTATGTACCCCTAAACGGAGGTCCCCCCACATCGCCGCCACTCGATTAAATTTTTTTAACCCCTAATCTGCCGACCGCCACCTACGTTATACTTATGTACCCCTAATCTGCTGCCCCTAACCCCGCCGACCCCTGTATTATATTTATTAACCCCTAACCTGCCCCCCACAACGTCGTTGCCAGCTACTTACAATAATTAACCCCTAATCTGCCGACCGCAAAGCGCCGCCACCTACGTTATCCTTATGTACCCCTAATCTGCTGCCCCTAACACCGCCGACCCCTATATTATATTTATTAACCCCTAATCTGCCCCCCTCAACGTCGCCGACACCTGCCTACACTTATTAACCCCTAATCTGCCGAGCGGACCTGAGCGCTACTATAATAAAGTTATTAACCCCTAATCCGCCTCACTAACCCTATCATAAATAGTATTAACCCCTAATCTGCCCTCCCTAACATCGCCGACACCTAACTTCAATTATTAACCCCTAATCTGACGACCGGAGCTCATCGCTACTATAATAAATGGATTAACCCCTAAAGCTAAGTCTAACCCTAACACTAACACCCCCCTAACTTAAATATAATTTAAATCTAACGAAATTAATTAACTCTTATTAAATAAATTATTCCTATTTAAAGCTAAATACTTACCTGTAAAATACATCCTAATATAGCTACAATATAAATTATAATTATATTGTAGCTATTTTAGGATTAATATTTATTTTACAGGCAACTTTGTAATTATTTTAACCAGGTACAATAGCTATTAAATAGTTAAGAACTATTTAATAGTTACCTAGTTAAAATAATAACAAAATTACCTGTAAAATAAATCCTAACCTAAGTTATAATTAAACCTAACACTACCCTATCAATAAATTAATTAAATAAAATACCTACAATTACCTACAATTAACCTAACACTACACTATCAATAAATAAATTAAATACAATTGCTACAAATAACTACAATTACATAAACTAACTAAAGTACAAAAAATAAAAAAGAACTAAGTTACAAAAAATAAAAAAATATTTACAAACATAAGAAAAATATTACAACAATTTTAAACTAATTACACCTACTCTAAGCCCCCTAATAAAATAACAAAGACCCCCAAAATAAAAAAATGCCCTACCCTATTCTAAATTAATAGAGTTAAAAGCTCTTTTACCTTACCAGCCCTGAACAGGGCCCTTTGCGGGACATGCCCCAAGAAAATCAGCTCTTTTGCCTGTAAAAAAAAACATACAATACCCCCCCCCCAACATTACAACCCACCACCCACATACCCCTAATCTAACCCAAACCCCCCTTAAATAAACCTAACACTAAGCCCCTGAAGATCTTCCTACCTTGTCTTCACCATCCAGGTATCACCGATCCGTCCTGGCATCCGGTGCTGAAGAGGTCCAGAAGAGGCTCCAAAGTCTTCCTCCTATCCGGCAAGAAGAGGACATCCGGACCGGCAAACATCTTCTCCAAGCGCCATCTTCGATCTTCTTCCATCCGGTGTGGAGCGGGTCCATCTTGAATCAGCCGACGCAGATCCATCCTCTTCTTCCGGCGTCTCCCGACGAATGACGGTTCCTTTAAGGGACGTCATCCAAGATGGCGTCCCTCGAATTCCGATTGGCTGATAGGATTCTATCAGCCAATCGGAATTAAGGTAGGAATATTCTGATTGGCTGATGGAATCAGCCAATCAGAATCAAGTTCAATCCGATTGGCTGATCCAATCAGCCAATCAGATTGAGCTCGCATTCTATTGGCTGATCGGAACAGCCAATAGAATGCAAGCTCAATCTGATTGGCTGATTGGATCAGCCAATCGGATTGAACTTGATTCTGATTGGCTGATTCCATCAGCCAATCAGAATATTCCTACCTTAATTCCGATTGGCTGATAGAATCCTATCAGCCAATCGGAATTCGAGGGACGCCATCTTGGATGACGTCCCTTAAAGGAACCGTCATTCGTCGGGAGACGCCGGAAGAAGAGGATGGATCCGCGTCGGCTGATTCAAGATGGACCCGCTCCGCACCGGATGGAAGAAGATCGAAGATGCCGCTTGGAGAAGATGTTTGCCGGTCCGGATGTCCTCTTCTTGCCGGATAGGAGGAAGACTTTGGAGCCTCTTCTGGACCTCTTCAGCACCGGATGCCAGGACGGATCGGTGATACCTGGATGGTGAAGACAAGGTAGGAAGATCTTCAGGGGCTTAGTGTTAGGTTTATTTAAGGGGGGTTTGGGTTAGATTAGGGGTATGTGGGTGGTGGGTTGTAATGTTGGGGGGGGGGTATTGTATGTTTTTTTTTACAGGCAAAAGAGCTGAACTTCTTGGGGCATGCCCCGCAAAGGGCCCTGTTCAGGGCTGGTAAGGTAAAAGAGCTTTTAACTCTATTAATTTAGAATAGGGTAGGGCATTTTTTTATTTTGGGGGTCTTTGTTATTTTATTAGGGGGCTTAGAGTAGGTGTAATTAGTTTAAAATTGTTGTAATATTTTTCTTATGTTTGTAAATATTTTTTTATTTTTTGTAACTTAGTTCTTTTTTATTTTTTGTACTTTAGTTAGTTTATGTAATTGTAGTTATTTGTAGCAATTGTATTTAATTTATTTATTGATAGGGTAGTGTTAGGTTTAATTATAACTTAGGTTAGGATTTATTTTACAGGTAATTTTGTTATTATTTTAACTAGGTAGCTATTAAATAGTTCTTAACTATTTAATAGCTATTGTACCTGGTTAAAATAATTACCAAGTTGCCTGTAAAATAAATATTAATCCTAAAATAGCTACAATATAATTATAATTTATATTGTTGCTATATTAGGATGTATTTTACAGGTAAGTATTTAGCTTTAAATAGGAATAATTTATTTAATAAGAGTTAATTAATTTCGTTAGATTTAAATTATATTTAAGTTAGGGGGGTGTTAGGGTTAGACTTAGCTTTAGGGGTTAATCCATTTATTATAGTAGCGATGAGCTCCGGTCGTCAGATTAGGGGTTAATAATTGAAGTTAGGTGTCGGCGATGTTAGGGAGGGCAGATTAGGGGTTAATACTATTTATGATAGGGTTAGTGAGGCGGATTAGGGGTTAATAACTTTATTATAGTAGCGCTCAGGTCCGCTCGGCAGATTAGGGGTTAATTATTGTAAGTAGCTGGCGGCGACGTTGTGGGGGGCAGGTTAGGGGTTAATAAATATAATATAGGGGTCGGCGGTGTTAGGGGCAGCAGATTAGGGGTACATAGGGATAATGTAAGTTGCGGCGGTTTACGGAGCGGAAGATTAGGGGTTAATAATATAATGCAGGGGTCAGCGATAGCGAGGGTGACAGATTAGGGGTTAATAAGTGTAAGGTTAGGGGTGTTTAGACTCGGGGTACATGTTAGAGTGTTAGGTGCAGACGTAGGAAATGTTTCCCTATAGGAAACAATGGGGCTGCGTTAGGAGCTGAACGCTGCTTTTTTGCAGGTGTTAGGTTTTTTTTCAGCTCAAACAGCCCCATTGTTTCCTATGGGAGAATCGTGCACGAGCACGTTTTTGAGGCTGGCCGCGTCCGTAAGCAACTCTGGTATCGAGAGTTGCATTTGCGGTAAAAATGCTCTACGCTCCTTTTTTGGAGCCTAACGCAGCATTTTTTTGAACTCTCGATACCAGAGTTAAATTTATGGTGCGGCCAGAAAAAAGCCCGCGGAGCGTTAACAGCCCATCTACCGCCAAACTCCAAATCTAGGCCTTAGACTTGGTTGATATGTTGTTTTATAGCAACACAGCAGAAATGTCTTGTAATTACAAAGTGTTTGCTATCCCTTTAATTGTCATTGTTATACTTGACAACACACCTGTGTAAAGTGGGGTACAGGAACATGTGTACCCAGATGGCAGAGGAGAGCATACACCCCCATTTAAGCATGGGTTGGAAGAACAGTTGGTTACCATAATGTCACAGAGGTGTCCTGAAAGGGGCAAAAATATTAGTTTATGCCAAATGATATTGTCTATTCATCTTTATGTCCCCAACCAATTATGTGTTAATTCATTCTCTTTCATGTTCTGTCATTCTCTTTACATTTGACTTTCTTTATATTAGTCTGTTTATGTCTATGTTTCAGTCTGTCCCCATGCATCCATTTAATCTATTTACATGCCCATTTAGCATCAGGCATTCTCAATACCAGTATATCCAATAGGGCATATGCAGGTATATACATCCTGGTAAGGCTGACATGTTCCTCCATTCTTACAAGGCCCTGTTGTACACTCATGGATGTAAATGTCACATGCTGATCCAGTCCAGCCAATGTTACACAGGCATGAAGATCTGTGGTGAGGAAAGATGCCAAAAGGTATTCCATAATTTGGTTGGGAAAAGTCTGATATCATACAAATCATCAAACAGATTAAGACTTTTAATAATATGATTCACTTGGATATTATTTTTGGAGAAAAAAATAATAATTTGAAATTAAAATTATATTCAGAAAATTTTTAAGAAACAAACTTTTCAAAAAGTGTAGCTGTGGGTAAAAGTAAAGTAAAAGATTTCTGGAATGGACAGTATAGATATACTGAGGGCAATGGTGTATCTCCCATTATATACTGGTAAAATACTTCTAAAATTACTGTAAGCTTTTTTACAAATATAGCCCAAAAATGTACTGCCCCCTCCCAATCTGCCGCTTTAGGCAAGTGCCTTGTTTGCCTAGGCCAAAAGAATCCCCTGACTGAGAGTTAAAGTGTTAATAAATAATATATTGTTGAAGCACTGCATGTAAAATCTATGTAGTGTACATATTTACAATATATTCTTATATATACAGTATATATATATATATATATATATATATATATATATATATATATATATATATATATATATATATATATATAAGAAATGCTTTATAAATTGTATTTTTTTAAACATATATTTTCTTATATTTCTGTTTGCAACAGGTTTTTTCCCTTCAATGCTAGCTTGTTTCTTTAGTGACAAGGCACATGGAGCAGCAAATGAGAAGCTATAATGCAGGCGCTATACTGCGTCTCTACTGTAAAACATAATGGTGGACTGCTCAATTTACCCTTCTCATCTATAGCAGAGGTGTGGAAGTATTTTGTATGCAACAGAGAAGACGGTTTGCTCCTTATTGGCTGTCTCCCATGCTTTGTCAGTAAAGCAATCATGGTTATCAATGTGCAAAAAACCACTGCATGTAAGAAGTTACGTAAAACTAATACAACAAAACAATTTCTTTAGCATTTAAAAAAAAAAAAAAAAAATCATTAAAGGGACAGTTTACTCAAAAATGTTCTCCCCTTTAATTTGTTTACAATGATCCACTTTACCTGCTGGAGTGTATTCAATTGTTTACAACTAGCTCCTTTACCCTTATATTGGCATTTGAATTTTTTTTTCATTTGTTAATTTACCATGTGGTATCCCCACCTATTCTGAAAGTTTGTGGCTGCAGGTCCAAGCTATAGATAAGCTTTGTAAATACAGCCAGCAGAAAAAATTACACTCCCAGTGGGATATAGCAGAGATAAGGTATTAAAATGCTGATTTTCCATTGTTCTCTCCAAGTATTGGTGATTGTTTTATGGACAGATATAAGATAAAGAAGCAGGTATATGTACACACGGTGATACAGTAATGAGATCTGATTATACCTACAGATATAAGATAAAGACACATGTATATGTACACAGTGTGATAAAGTAATGAGATCTGATTATACCTACAGATATAAGATAGACACATGTATATGTACACAGTGTGATACAGTAATGAGATCTGATTATACCTACAGATATAAGATAGACACATGTATATGTACACAGTGTGATAAAGTAATGAGATCTGATTATACCTACAGATATAAGATAGACACATGTATATGTACACAATGTGATACAGTAATGAGATCTGATTATACCTACAGATATAAGATAAAGACACATGTATATGTACACAATGTGATACAGTAATGAGATCTGATTATACCTACAGATATAAGATAAAGACACATGTATATGTACACAATGTGATACAGTAATGAGATCTGATTATACCTACAGATATAAGATAAAGACACATGTATATGTACACAGTGTGATACAGTAATGAGATCTGATTATACCTACAGATATAAGGTAAAGACACGTCTATATGTACACAATGTGATAAAGTAATGAGATCTGATTATACCTACAGATATAAGATACAGACACATGTATATGTACACAGTGTGATAAAGTAATGAGATCTGATTATACCTACAGATATAATATAGGCACATGTATATGTACACAATGTGATACAGTAATGAGATCTGATTATACCTACAGATATAAGATAAAGACACATGTATATTTACACACTGTGATAATGTAATGAGATCTGATTATACCTACAGATATAAGATAAAGACACATGTATATGTACACAATGTGATACAGTAATGAGATCTGATTATGCCTACAGATATAAGATAAAGACACATGTATCTGTACACAATGTGATACAGTAATGAGATCTGATTATACCTACAGATATAAGATAAAGACACATGTATATGTACACAATGTGATACAGCAATGAGATCTGATTATACCTACAGCTATAAGATAAAGACACATGTATATGTACACAGTGTGATAAAGTAATGAGATCTGATTATACCTACAGATATAAGATAAAGACACATGTATATGTACACAGTGTGATAAAGTAATGAGATCTGATTATACCTACAGATATAAGATACAGACACATGTATATGTACACAGTGTGATAAAGTAATGAGATCTGATTATACCTACAGATATAAGATAAATACACATGTATATGTACACAGTGTGATACAGTAATGAGATCTGATTATACCTACAGATATAAGATACAGACACATGTATATGTACACAATGTGATAATGTAATGAGATCTGATTATACCTACAGATATAAGATACAGACACATGTATATGTACATAAATGTGATAAAGTAATGAGATCTGATTATACCTACAGATATAAGATAAAGACACAAGTATATGTACACACTGTGATATAGTAATGAGATCTGATTATACCTACAGATATAAGATAAAGACATGTATATGTACACAATGTGATAAAGTAATGAGATCTGATTATACCTACAGATATAAGATAGACACATGTATATGTACACAATGTGATAAAGTAATGAGATCTGATTATACCTACAGATATAAGATACAGACACATGTATATGTACACAATGTGATCAAGTAATGAGATCTGATTATACCTACAGATATAAGATAAAGACACATGTATATGTACACAATGTGATACAGTAATGAGATCTGATTATACCTACAGATATAAGATAAAGACACATGTATATGATGTACACAATGTGATACAGTAATGAGATCTGATTATACCTACAGATATAAGAGACACATGTATATGTACACAATGTGATAAAGTAATGAGATCTGATTATACCTACAGATATAAGATAAAGACACATGTATATGTACACAGTGTGATACAGTAATGAGATCTGATTATACCTACAGTTATAAGATAAAGACACATGTATATGTACACACTGTGATACAGTAATGAGATCTGATTATACCTACAGATATAAGATAAAGACACATGTATATGTACACAATGTGATAAAGTAATGAGATCTGATTATGCCTACAGATATAAGATAAAGACACATGTATATGTACACAGTGTGATACAGTAATGAGATCTGATTATACCTACAGATATAAGATAAAGACACATGTATATGTACACAGTGTGATAATGTAATAAGATCTGATTATACCTACAGATATAAGATAAAGACACATGTATATGTACATAAATGTGATAAAGTAATGAGATCTGATTATACCTACAGATATAAGATAAAGACACAAGTATATGTACACACTGTGATATAGTAATGAGATCTGATTATACCTACAGATATAAGATAAAGACATGTATATGTACACAATGTGATAAAGTAATGAGATCTGATTATACCTACAGATATAAGATAGACACATGTACAGGGAGTGCAGAATTATTAGGCAAATGAGTATTTTGACCACATCATCCTCTTTATGCATGTTGTCTTACTCCAAGCTGTATAGGCTTGAAAGCCTACTACCAATTAAGCATATTAGGTGATGTGCATCTCTGTAATGAGAAGGGGTGTGGTCTAATGACATCAACACCCTATATCAGGTGTGCATAATTATTAGGCAACTTCCATTTCCTTTGGCAAAATGGGTCAAAAGAAGGACTTGACAGGCTCAGAAAAGTCAAAAATAGTGAGATATCTTGCAGAGGGATGCAGCACTCTTAAAATTGCAAAGCTTCTGAAGCGTGATCATCGAACAATCAAGCGTTTCATTCAAAATAGTCAACAGGGTCGCAAGAAGCGTGTGGAAAAACCAAGGCGCAAAATAACTGCCCATGAACTGAGAAAAGTCAAGCATGCAGCTGCCAAGATGCCACTTGCCACCAGTTTGGCCATATTTCAGAGCTGCAACATCACTGGAGTGCCCAAAAGCACAAGGTGTGCAATACTCAGAGACATGGCCAAGGTAAGAAAGGCTGAAAGACGACCACCACTGAACAAGACACACAAGCTGAAACGTCAAGACTGGGCCAAGAAATATCTCAAGACTGATTTTTCTAAGGTTTTATGGACTGATGAAATGAGAGTGAGTCTTGATGGGCCAGATGGATGGGCCCGTGGCTGGATTGGTAAAGGGCAGAGAGCTCCAGTCCGACTCAGACGCCAGCAAGGTGGAGGTGGAGTACTGGTTTGGGCTGGTATCATCAAAGATGAGCTTGTGGGGCCTTTTCGGGTTGAGGATGGAGTCAAGCTCAACTCCCAGTCCTACTGCCAGTTTCTGGAAGACACCTTCTTCAAGCAGTGGTACAGGAAGAAGTCTGCATCCTTCAAGAAAAACAGGATTTTCATGCAGGACAATGCTCCATCACACGCGTCCAAGTACTCCACAGCGTGGCTGGCAAGAAAGGGTATAAAAGAAGAAAATCTAATGACATGGCCTCCTTGTTCACCTGATCTGAACCCCATTGAGAACCTGTGGTGCATCATGAAATGTGAGATTTACAAGGAGGGAAAACAGTACACCTCTCTGAACAGTGTCTGGGAGGCTGTGGTTGCTGCTGCACGCAATGTTGATGGTGAACAGATCAAAACACTGACAGAATCCATGGATCGCAGGCTTTTGAGTGTCCTTGCAAAGAAAGGTGGCTATATTGGTCACTGATTTGTTTTTGTTTTGTTTTTGAATGTCAGAAATGTATATTTGTGAATGTTGAGATGTTATATTGGTTTCACTGGTAAAAATAAATAATTGAAATGGGTATATATTTGTTTTTTGTTAAGTTGCCTAATAATTATGCACAGTAATAGTCACCTGCACACACAGATATCCCCCTAAAATAGCTATAACTAAAAACAAACTAAAAACTACTTCCAAAAATATTCAGCTTTGATATTAATGAGTTTTTTGGGTTCATTGAGAACATGGTTGTTGTTCAATAATAAAATTAATCCTCAAAAATACAACTTGCCTAATAATTCTGCACTCCCTGTATATGTACACAATGTGATAAAGTAATGAGATCTGATTATACCTACAGATATAAGATACAGACACATGTATATGTACACAATGTGATAAAGTAATGAGATCTGATTATACCTACAGATATAAGATAAAGACACATGTATATGTACACAATGTGATACAGTAATGAGATCTGATTATACCTACAGATATAAGATAAAGACACATGTATATGTACACAATGTGATATAGTAATGAGATCTGATTATACCTACAGATATAAGATAAAGACACATGTATATGTACACGATGTGATACAGTAATGAGATCTGATTATACCAACAAGCTCAACCCATTTTATTAGGTTGTGGCTTCAAAACACAAAATCAGAGCTTAAATATACACAAATAACCCTTAAAATGCTAATTTTCATACATGTTTTGCTCTGCAGTTGGTAAAAAAATCAATTGTAAACACATTAAGGGAAAAACTATTTTACAGTATATTGTCCCTTTAATATGCAGTATTTGTTCACTGCATATATTTATATACAGTGCTTTAACAACCTATCATGTATTGGTGAATAATGCTTACTTTATAATGAGGAGAATATAATTATATATAGACTATAGAATAAGATTTTTCAGACATTCAAAATGGTTAAAACTTTATAAATAGCACAACATATCAATTAAGCATCACCTGACAAATATGTTTCGGATCTTGAGATTCTCAGGTTTTTATAAAGCTAATATTATATATATATATATAAGTTAATATTCAGCACAGATACCTCTTAGAAAGAGAAAACACCAAGATAGGGAGGAAGCAGTGGATTCGCTACTCACAATGGTTTTGATGATCAAAAACTCGGCCAAAATGGAGAGAAATCACACCAAAGCTTTGGGATTTTTTAATTAGACTTCATATTGTAATAGAGGAGTCTCTCCGTCACATACAGAACCTGCATAGTGAGATAAATATCTCTCAATGTAAAATTTGTGCTTCTAAAGTTCTTTGAGGGACCTCTCCGTACAGATGAGACATCTTAGATCATCTCGCCTAAGCAGAGAGCTTTAGATTATTGGACCGTAAGAGAGGATACTTCATAAGATTTTCGTTCTACGTTAAAATACCCAACAAATTTCAGTATATTCCTCAGGAGCCACAGTTAAAAGTAAAATTGAATAAGTTGTGACGTTTTTGTCGATCATTTTTATAAAATTTTACTGTGCTTACTATAGTTTTCTATGCTACCCTATTTTTGTGCTTTCTCTTCCTTAGCTGGAAATTTAGTTAAAGGGACATGATACCCAAATGTTGAAGCATCTCCTTAGTAGCCAGATCCTATTGTAAAAGAACTTTAAGCAGCCAACTTGGGTGCTTGTCCTAAGGGAGCGTGCATCTGGCATGTGCAGCACAGTCATTTCCCTCATCAGTTTAAAGGGACACTTAACCCAAATTTTTTCTTTAATTTTAAGCAACTTTTGAATTCACTTCTAATATCAATTTTTCTTCTTTACCTTGCTATGTTTATTTAAAAAGCCGGAACGTAAAGCTTTGGAGCCAGCACATTTTTTTGGTTCAGCACCCGGGTTATGCTTCTTTATTGGTTTGCTAAATGTAGCCACCAATAAGCAAGCGCTATCCAGGGTTCTGAACCTAAAATGGGCCAGCTCATAATCTTTACATTCATGCTTTTTAAATAAACATAGTAAGAGAACGTAGAAAAATTGATATTAGGAGTAAATTAAAAAGTTGCTTAAAATTGCATGCTCTATCTGTATCATGAAAGAAAAAATTTGGGTTTAGTGTCCCTTTAAGGACATTTACCATGAAATCTTGTGAGATTTTAGCTAAATCTCATGAGATCACTGTAAAGCACTGATGAAGCTGATTGGCTGTTGTTTTTTTCTCTCTTTAAAAGCTGACAGTTGGCGAAGGATAACTGCTCACAAAACACTTACTAGTGTAAGATGAAGAATATTTCAGATAAAATATCTTCCTTTTTTACATAGAGAAAAAGCAAAACTAAAAATGTGTGTTTTTGGATGACCAAAACTCAAAAGAGCCATCTTTATTGGACATTTTTAGGAAGTGTGTTATTATTTGGGTGTTTACCAATCATAAATTTATATTTGACCCTTAAGGCTTCAAAACTATTGACCTACGGACCCCAAATGTTAGGAAGTTGGCCCTGTTCTATACAATGGTTAAATTCAGATGGAGAGGATGGTTTATCCGTCAGATGGAGAGAATGCTATTTTCAGATATCTGCAGCTACTTTAAGGTGGAAAGGGACCAAGTAGTTCTCTAACCTGCCATCTTCTGTCTCACAGTGGCCATGGACACATGGTGTATTGGTGCAGTTATTGTCCTGCAAGGTACAGAGGGGCAGAACAGTCCCCGCAGGGCAGTTACAGCTGAATCCATTCTCAATGTCTACACAAATCCCACCATTTTGGCAAGGGTTGGAATGACATTCATCAATATCCTCTTCACAGAGAATGCCTGAAAGAGGGTGAGAGATAAAAAGAGATAAAGAATAGAAAGACTGAAAATTATTCCACATTCACAGTTTATAAATTTACATTCTTAATGCACTTCAAATATCATAGAAGAGAGAAAGAATAGGACGACGTGTAAAGAAACAGAAAGTAAAAAAAAAAAAATAACAGGTCACTCATAGGGACCAGTGTTAAAATACACATATGAACACGTTCTCAAATGTATCCATTAGAATGTAAGCTCACAAGTCCAACTGTCTTGTTGATCATTTCACGTAAAGGTTGTTTACAGCTAACAGTGACTAACATGCAAAGTCCTCTTCTACTAACGATTAAAGGGAAAGTCAATCCTAGTGTTTGTGAAACTCTAGGATTGACCATTGGAACAAATAAAGGAGGCTTTCAGTCATGAAGTATGAAATTTTTCTGAAGCGTTTAGCGTACTGAGCACCTCAGGCCGACCACAGCAAAACACTATTTTTCAGTGAGGCGACGTTTCTACCTCTTAGTCAATAGCCATGTGGGGCAGCTGGCATTATGCCGGATAGCTGGCATGCTATTGGTTAAGATCACCTTATTGCAAAATAGCTTTATGCCGTGGGCTTCCTGAGGTGCTCAGTGCGGTGAACGCTGCAGACAAATACATTTTCAGCATAAAGTATTTTATACTTCTTGACCGAACGTCCCCTTTATTTGTTGCACTGGTAAATCCTAGCATTTCAAAAACGCTAGAATTTCCTAACATTTTAATATTAATGGAGAGTAAACACTTTGAGTTTGTAATATAAAATACTTTATTATGCAGAATAACAACTTTACAATATACTTTCATTATTAGTTTGCCCCTTTACCTGTAATTACAGTATGCAAATGGTGGATTTTCCAGTCCTGAAAACTAAAAGAGCACACAGCATCATAACAAGCCTCTCCCTATCACATCGCTCCCTGATTTGCAGTTTGTCATCTTATCTTTTCTGCTAAAGCTAAACCACAGAGCTTTTGTTAATATAATGACAGTGGCAAGTCCTGTTGTCTCCAGAATCAAATCATGATTGGCTCATCCAAATAAGGAAAGTGGTAGGCAAAGTTAGCCCATTAAAAAACAATTGAAGCAAACAAGATGCTAATTAATCTGTTTGAATAACATTCAGACTCATTCAGTTGACATGTTAATGCCTTTCAAGTATTGTACTTTGCAATTTTATACCTAATAGCGCTGCATAGAATGTTGGCGCATTACAAATAAAGGAGGGGGATATTATTATTACTATTAAAGAGACTGTCTACACTAAAATTGTTATTGTTTAAAAAGATAGATAATCCCTTTTACTACCCATTCCCCAGCTTTGCACAACCAACATTGTTATATTAATCTACTTTATAACATTTAAACCTCTAAATTTCTGCCTGTTTCTAAGTCTCTACAGACAGTCTCTAATCACATGCTTTTTCATTAGCTTTTCACAGCAAGGTACTGCTAATTCATGTGTGCCATATACATAAAATTGTGCTCTCTCCCATGAAATTGTGACTGACACTGCACTTATTGGCTAAAATGCAAGTCAATAGATAATAAATAAAATGTTATGTGGTCAGGGGGCTATCAAAAGAGGCATAGATACAAGGTAATCACAGAGCTAAAATGTGTATTAATATAACTGTGTTCATTATGTAAAACTGGGGAATGGGTAATAAAGGGATTATCTATCTTTTTAAACAATAACATTTTTGGAGGTGACTGTCCCTTTAATAAGAATGAATTATTATTAAAGGGCCATGATACCGAAATGTATAAATACTTGAAAGTGATGCAGCATAGCTGTAAAAAGCTGACTAAAAAATATCACCTGAACATCTCTATGTAAAAAGGAAGATATTTTACCTCACAATGTCCTAAGTATTCACACCCCATTGTAAATGACTTTAAGCAGCCAATCAGTAAGTCTGTCCCGGGACAGGCAAGGGAATGAGCCTCATGCACATTCATGTTATTTCACTATTTAGTTTAAGGAAGTTTACTATAAAATCTCATGAGAGTTAAGTGAGATAGTAACAGTAAAAGAGTTAATGACCTCAGCACTGCTGATGCTGATTGGTTGCTGTTCATTTCTTCCTTTTTTTTTTAAACCTGCAGCTGGGCAGTAACTCAAAGATAACTTTTTACACAGCACTTACTCTGGTGAGCTGAGGAAATTGTGAGGTAAAATATCTTCATTTTTTACATAAAGATGCTCAGGTAATATTTTCTAGTCAGCTTTTTACAGTTATGCTGCATCACTTTCAAGTGATTTAGCATATGAACATTATGTCCTTTTAATAATCAATATACATTGAAATTAATTCCTATATCTGTCGCTTGATCTTTATTCTTGAATGTAGATTTATTAGCCTTTTTTTTCCATGTGCACCTGGTAGTTCACTCCCTCAAATTCAGCCATTTGTAAAGGATTGTATTTTAGTCTCAAATCAGAGAATAAAGAACATTTTGTATGCAATATATCATAAAATCCCAATATTACAAAATATTAAATAAATGTATTATGTAACAATATATTATACAAGATGTAACAATAGGTAGGGGATATAACATAGTGTAATTCTGTGAGATGCAAACATGTTATTGCAGTATATCAAAGCCAACTGCTTGCTCACAAAATAATGAACTAGAAAAAACTGCATTGTTCTTGCATGCATGGAAATCCTGTCAGGCAACAACAGTATCTACAGACAGTTAAAACTATTTTGAAGAAATCATTGTAATTATTACCATTACCAAATTAAAATAAAAAAATAATGCCAGCAACAGTTGGTCACATAGGGTTGGAACCCAGAGAGAAGCATAAGCGGTGTGGAGTAGTGATGTCGCGAACAGTTCGCCGGAGAACAGTTCCCGGTGATCTTATCTTGTTCGCGTTCGCCGCGGCGGGCGAACATATGCGATGTTCGATCCGCCCCCTATTCGTCATCATTGAGTAAACTTTGACCCTGTATCTCACAGTCTGCAGACACATTTCAGCCAATCAGCAGCAGACACTCCCTCCCAGACCCTCCCAGCTCCTGGGCAGCAGCCATTTTAGATTCATTCTGATCCTGCATTCTTAATGAGAGGAGGGATAGTGCTGCTGCTGGTGATTTTATAGGGAAATAGATAGCTAGGCTAGTGTATTCAGTGTCCACTACAGTCCTGAAGGACTCATCTGATCTCTGCTGTAAGGACAGCACCCCAAAAAGCCCTTTTTTGGGCTAGAACTTCAGCATATACTGTGCCTAATTTCTCTGTTTTCCACCACTCATATCTGGTGTAACATTAGTGTATTTTTTAAAAAAAAAAAACCTTTTACATCAGTCTGCTAGTGTAATCTAATTTCAGTTGCCAGGCCAGCCTGCCACTGCCAGCCTCAGTGGCACCACTCACATCTGTTGTAACATTAGTGTAAATTTAAAATTTTTTTTTTTTACATCAGTCTGCTAGTGTTATTTAATTTTAGTTGCCAGGCCAGCCTGCCACTAGTGCCAGCCTGTGTGTCAGCCTCACAGCATATACTGTGCCTACTTCCATCCTCAGTGCCACCACTCATATCTGTTGTAACATTAGTGTAAATTTTTTAAAAAAAGACTTTTACATCAGTCTGCTTTAATAAGCTTTATTGAATGAACAGACGTAATGTTACAGCTGTAATCACGTTGATAAGTGACAATATGGGCATTATTGAAAGCATAGTAACCCATCATTGTGAAGAAACTTTCTTAACAGTTACATAGTTGTTGTATGGCAACAGAACATCTGAACATTTTTAACACACAGATTAATTGCTACATATGCATATTAAATGAAAACTTTTGAAACAAGTTAAAGAGTCTGAGCTGAACTTGCTGGGTCAAGGCGTCTGTTCATATCAGAGCTCGTCAGATTTCGAGTTCTTAGATTAACGCCTCATGTTGCAACAGACTTCATAATTAAGGCATTCAGCTCAGTATAAACTTTGAATGTATAAAGAGAGTGATGTATGGGGGGAGAGTTGAAGAGAATGGGGTTTTTGGGGGGAGATTAGGAGAGGAAGGGGAGAGAGGAAGAAAAAAAAAAAAAAAAAAGGGGGGTGGTGGTGGAAGGGGGATTGAACGTGTTCCACAGACCAACACCAAGGACCAGTATAGGGCAGGCGCCCATCTACTAATGGGAGCTACATCGGACTATAGGTCCCTATCTTCCCAGATCAAGGTCATGTATTCATGCATTTCTATTTTTCCAATCTTAAGGTAATGGTATCTTTCTAAGTTTAGCAAGTCTCGAACCTCTGCTTTCCATTCCTCTATGTTTGGTGTCTGGAGAGACTTCCAATGTCTTGGTATAAGTCCCTTAGCCCCATTTAACATTAAGAGAAACAGGTGGCGTGTAGCTTCCATGGCTATTTTTGGGAACTCATGGTAAATCAGGTATTTAGGATTTGGTGGGAGGATGATCTGCAACAGCCTGCTAATTTCTCCAAATACACTCACCCAAAAGGGCTGTATGTGTGGGCATTGCCACCAAATGTGTAGTATAGATCCCTCCTCCCCACAGCCCCTCCAGCACCCCCCACAAGTATGGGGGTAGATTTTTTTCAGCCTCTGAGGGGTGAGATACCACCTGCTCAGGAATTTAAAGTGCATCTCTTGTAGTTTTGCAGACACCGAAGTCCGCCTTGCTCTATTAAAGATTGAATACCAGCTTTAGTGCCAATCTCAACACCCAGATCTCTCTGCCATGCAGCAACGTAGGAAGGAACCACCTCTCCACCTCCTTCCATCAGTAGTTTGTATAGGGTTGAGATCAAGTGTTGCGGCGGGATCTCTGATGTGCATAGCGCTTCAAAATGTGTTTTCTGCCTGCTGAGGGAGTCTCTATCGCCAATAGTGCTGACAAAGTGGTTCAATTGAGCCACCCTAAACCATGAAGAGAACAGTTCACCGTCCCATTCGGCTAGTTCCCTCTGTGTTTTGATTTTACCGTCTGTTAGCGCATTAGATATGGTGACTTCAGACAATGGGTAGCTAGTGCCATGGGAATATGGTCTGTTCGCGATACCATTGTCTGGATTTTCGTGGACAGGTATAATCGGTGAAGCAGCTGCAGAGACATATCTCCCATTCTTGAGCAACCTGTCCCAGCTCTGCAACACATCCCAAATCAGGGGGTACTGTATGGTCCAGCTTGGGTGGTGATTTGGGCTGATCCATGCAAGTGAGGCAATATTCCCCCTCTGAAGAATCTCCCTATCTAAACTTATCCATGCTTTGTTCTTTGATCCGTGGCACCACTCAACCAGCTGTTGTAGTAAAATTGCTCTAAAGTAAACACTCAAACGGGGGACACCTGCCCCACCTCTGGCCCTGGGAAGATACATCATTAATTTTTGTATCCTAGGTTTCAGTCCTCTCCAAATATATGTCTTTATTGCCGACTGGATCTGCTGGATTAGGTGGCCTGCTGAGGCTAAAGGGATCGCCTGCATTATGTATAAAACTCTGGGCAAAACGTTCATTTTGGTAACATGTATACGGCCCATCCAAGAGATGGTTTTACTCCCCCAAGCCGCGAAGTTCCGCAGGATGTCATCCCTAATACTTTTATAGTTTACATTGACTATTTCTTAGACAGTAGGGGCTAAAGTGATACCTAGGTATTTCAGGTGTTTTGTTGCTATTTTCAAGGGGCAGCGGTAGCCCTGCGCTACGAAGGCATCTCGCGGGATGGAGAAGTTAAAGATTTCAGATTTCGAGAGATTTAGTGAGAAGTCCGACACCCGACCAAACACCTCAAATTCTTCCAGTGAGGTCTGTAATGACCGTGCATTATCAGCAAGGGTCAGTAGGACATCGTCGGCGTACATTGCCAACTTGTGTTCTATTCCTCCTGTCCGGATTCCGCTGATGTCATGGTTGTCTCGGATATGGCTCGCCAGAACCTCCACAACAAGGGCAAAGAGCAGGGGTGACAGGGGGCACCCCTGCCTTGTACCGTTGGATATGGGGAAGGACTCAGAGAGCAAGCCATTCACTCGGATCTTAGCGTTGGGGTTTGAGTACAGGGAGAACACAAAGTTTATGAAACGTGCTCCAAAGCCCATTTTCCCCAAGGTATGTCACATAAAAGTCCAATATACCCGGTCGAAAGCCTTCTCCGCATCCGTTGATACAAGTACCAATGGAGCGGAGTTGGCCTGTGCGTAAGAGATTAGTTGGATAACCCGGAGGGTGTTGTCGCGAGCCTCTCAAGCCGGGATGAATCCTGCTTGGTCTGTATCGACCAGTTTGGGAAGAAACTTTTTGAGGCGGTTCGCAATCACTTTGGCCAAGATCTTAACGTCACAGTTAAGCAGGGAGATGGGTCTGTAACTACTAGGCTGATTTTCTGGTTTACCGGGTTTCGGGATGACCAAAATGAATGCCTCCAGCATCGATCGCAGCAATACAGGGGTTTCAGACAGCTTGTTGAACAGGAGGAGCAAGTGGGGTACCAGAATGCCTGCAATTTTTTTATAATAGCGTATCCCGAATCCATCCGGACCAGGGCTTTTGCCCACTGGAAGGCTTTTAATGGCTACTAGAATCTCCTCTGCGGTGAGTGGAGCGTCTAGTTATTCTGCCTCTTCCGTGGACAGGCTCGGTAAATCAGTTTTTGAGAGGTAGTCTAGTATCTTCTGCTCTGAGGCTTGGCTATCCATGGGAGCCCCCCGCCTTCTTGCAGTGTTATGCAAGTTATATAGGGATTCATAGAAATTCCCAAATATATTGGCAATTGATTGACCGTCCTTGTGCTCTCTGTTTTGGCTATCTACCAGTTCGTAAACGTACGATCGAAGTCTTTTTCTGGCAAGAGCTTGTGCCAAGAATTTACCCGCCTTATTGCTATGTTCGAAAAACTGTTGGCGCAGAATTAGTGCCTTTTTGTGTTGTTCTTCTGCCTATCGCGGCTGTTAGGCTGTTCTTTATGTGCTAATTCTGCTTGAGTGACTTGGGCTAGCAGATCATTATAGGTGTCTCTTTTAGATCTGCGTAGAGCTGCGCTATGTCTCATAAGCAGGCCCCTAGATATGCATTTATGAGCTTCCCAGACAACTGAGTTGTCTAGGGTTTCATCTGTGCTTAGACGAAAATATTCTTCAATACTGCCATGTAGTTTTTGAACCAATAGTTTATCGTCTAGTAAGTATTCATCTAACCGCCACACAAACGGCGTTATCGGGGTGTTGGGCCAATTAATTGTGCATCTGACCGGAGCGTGGTCAGACCAGGTGATCGGATTGATCGAGCAGCTTGTCGTTATCACGAGGCCCGCTGAATCAGTGAGGAGGTAGTCAATCCTCGTATATTTTTTGTGAGGGTGTGAGTAGAAGGTATAGTTTTTATCTGTTGGGTGCAAAGTTCGCCAGATATCGTGAAGAACCAGATCCTTAAAGGATCGTGCTAAGTGTTTAAGTATTTTGTGAGGGGCGCTGGAGAGACCATCCAAGGCATCCAGGGCTGGATTCAGAGAGACATTCAAGTCCCCTCCCACATAGAGTGTTCCTTTTTGTATTTCTAATAATTTGAGCGCTACATTTTTGAAAAATATGTCCTGGGCTCTATTTGGGAAGTAGAGCTTGGCTAAGGTTATGGGTCTCCCATAAAGTGTGCCAGTTATAATTAAGTACCTGCCATTGGGGTCCCTTAGTGCCTGTTCTGGTTGGAATGGTACAGAGTGGCGAAACAATATCCCCACTCCGTTCTTTTTAGATGGTCCAGAGGCGAAATGTGCCACAGGGTAGTTCCCACTTTGGTTCTTTTAGTCTCGAGATGTGCGTTTCCTGGATAAAAACAATATCATCTCCCAGTCTGTGCAGATCTCAGGTGATTATTGAACGCTTCTCCGGGCTGTTAAGGCCCTTAACATTTATGGTAAAAAGTTCAAGAGCATGCGCTCTGGTCCGTGGACACATGATAGCGGGGAAAGAGAAAAAAAAAAAAAACAAAGGGGGAGGGGGGGGAGGAGGGGAGGTTAGGGGAAGGCCTGAGAGGATAGGGACTGGAGTGTACAATAAGGAAAGAGCTTCCAAAGATAAGGAGAGAGGATGAAGAGAGAGAGTAGGGAAAGCAGCAGGGGAATCCCAAATAGCCTATAGGACTGGGTTCAAGAGTCCCACCTGCTATTCAAATTGGGTATAGGGGTTAGGGGATGCAGACAATAGGGATACAATCTGTAATAACAAGTACAAGTGAGAAACAGGAGGTAGTAACCTCAGTGCTCTTATGTAGAATTATAATGAATACATTATACTTTGTGGGTAAAGTAACCCGAAAAACATAGCAAACATTCATTGTCAGAACTCGTGTGTGAACTAGCAGTGGATAACTTTAAGAGAACAAAACAAGATAGATCCACACTGTAACATGATATACAACAATGAAGACCCAACTCCCATGCCCACAAGAGATATCAACCAAAAAACATATATTTGAACATACAGTCCTTCCCATCTTTATTTGTTACCCTTATGTGAGCAGATGAAGTGAGTTATATCAGTGTTAGCTAGGGATGTCTAGACTTTATAACCTGCAATGTACCCTCCTCTCGCTGACTATGCTAAGGAATGCCTAGCTAATTGTTAAGGGGAACTATGTTAAAGATCAAATAGGAAAGATATGTTCATGTAGTATGATAAGGGTGGACAAACCAAAAAGAGACAAATAGAAAACCCATAATAGCCACATGTTTCAGTGTAAAGGCCAGGTTTGACACTAGGGTTAGGCAATCAAGCTATCACAAAGTCAATCTGTCCATTTGCTGTTGCCTCTTCATAGTAGGGTAGTAAGGTCCCAAACCCAAATGTTCATCTAGAGTAGTCTATGGATAAGCTGTTTGTGGAGTAAACATCTAGACAATGGTTAACATGAAAAGTGAGTGGTTGGTTTTAACTTATCTGTCTGGAAGATCTGCTGGGCAACCGGGGTCAGGATCAGAAGCTACCATCTTCTGAGGTGGTTCAAGCAAGGTAGTGCATATCTGTGAACTTGGATCTGGCGTGCTATGTGATCTGACTAGTGTCAGCGGACATTTTCATCTTGAGCTCCTTCAAGTCCGGGCTGTGCAGGTGCCATGACATCACCCGGTGGTCTGATATGCAGACCAAAGGCCTGGTTGAGAGCGGAAAGGTCAGCTGGTGATCTGAAGATTGCTGAGGTGTCGTCTTTAGATGCAATGATGCAGGTGGGGAATCCCCACCTGTATTGAATTTGATGTTCCTTGAGTGTGGAGGTGATGTAGCGCAGATCCCTCCGCTTCTGGAGGGTAGCTGGACATAGATCTGTGAAAATTTGAATTTCTGTACCTTCAAAGACAAGGGGATGTTTGTTCCTGGAATGCCATAGGATTTCCTCCTTGTCACCATAGGATAAGAGTATAATAATAATGTCTCTGGGTGGGGCTCTAGCTGGTGGTTTAGGCCTAAGGGCCCGATGGGCTCTTTCCACTGTGAAAATTTGAATTTCTGTACCTTCAAAGACAAGGGGATGTTTGTTCCTGGAATGCCATAGGATTTCCTCCTTGTCACCATAGGATAAGAGTTTAATAATAATGTCTCTGGGTGGGGCTCTAGCTGGTGGTTTAGGCCTAAGGGCCCGATGGCTCTTTCCACTGGGATTTCAGCTGCGTTGGGAGTGTTCTTGAGGAATTTAAATAGCTCCTGCACATATTTACCTATGTCAGGTGGGACCACTGTCTCAGGGACCCCATGGAGCCTCAAGTTGTTGCGCTGACTCCTATTTTCTAGGTCTTCAATCCTATCGGTGAGGTTTTGAACTGTAGCTTCCTGCGACTGTATGCAACTAACTTGGTGCTGGAGATCAGATTGTATTACCTCCTGCACCTCCTCCATCTGTGTGACTCTGTGATCGACAGCAGCGATATCTTTTTTCAATTCGCCAAACAGTAATTTCACATCAAACATGGCCTCCTTTATGTCATTCTTAGATGAGAGGTGTCTGATATTCTCTTTAGTGACAGTTATTTAATAAGGGATCCAAATTGGCTGTTTGGACCGCAGTATTCTGCTTGCTAGGTTCCATAATGTCCCTGCTAGCACTTGTGGTAGCATCTGTTGAGATGAGGTAATTTTTTTATATTGGGGGTTTGGGACCCTTTAAGGGGCTTGGTAATACGTCTGTTAGCCATGTTGATAGCTTTGAGGACAGTAGATGTTTGCTTTTAATGGTTCCCTATACTATCTGCAGGGAGGGTGGTTCCAGTGGTGCAGGTGTGAACAGAAGTTGCTGTTCAACTTATCAACCAGCCCAAATGTCACTTTAGGTTTATATATATTTAGACTCCCCGCAAAGATAGGGTCTAATAACAATTTTCAAATTGATGGTGCTACACTATATTTAACACTGCAGGGCCTCTAATATTTGTGGCCTATTGCCAGTGTGCCCGGGATGGATTGGCAAGGTTTTATCTAGTCAGACCCCAGAGTTCTTTTTATATCACTTACTCCGTGTCTGTAGGTCGTCGCTTAGTCGGCTTTCAGTCCTGCCTTATAACCAGGATCCTCCGGTCTTTTCAACAACCGGGTCATGCTGTGAGCCTCTGCGAGTCTCCCTGCTTGTTGGCGGTCAGCCGCTCAAGTGTTGGTGAGGAGGATTTACACGCGGATGGTGTGATCTGGAGATGGTGCGGCCCAAGTTGGTATGTCTCTGTTCAGTCAGTGACTTCAGGTGAGATACACTGTCCCGATCAGATAGCCACTGTACCGCAAACTGATCACACGCTTTGGAGCGATTCATTCACCGCGGTCTGATTAGCCACTAGTTCCCTATACTATCTGCAGGGAGGGTGGTTCCGGTGGTGCAGGTGTGAACAGAAGTTGCTGTTCAACTTATCAACCAGCCCAAATGTCACTTTAGGTTTATATATATTTAGACTCCCCGCAAAGATAGGGTCTAATAACAATTTTCAAATTGATGGTGCTACACTATATTTAACACTGCAGGGCCTCTAATATTTGTGGCCTATTGCCAGTGTGCCTGGGATGGATTGGCAAGGTTTTATCTAGTCAGACCCCAGAGTTCTTTTTATATCACTTACTCCGTGTCTGTAGGTCGTCGCTTAGTCGGCTTTCAGTCCTGCCTTATAACCAGTGTTACTGTACCAACAGTGTACCAAGGGTTAATACCAGATGAACAATGTCCTGCATAGGGAATCAGCAATTCACAACCCAGCCAGTTTCAGGTTTAAAACAGAATGTCTACTTTATTTGAAGGCAGCACACAGATTTATACACCCTGGCTTCAGGTTACAAAGGGCATTGGTTTAACAGTAAAGCAAACATATGAACAATGCATCAAACCTCTAACAATTGTCTATTCACAGGTAAAACAGATTAACATATTAAGTTAATTAACTAGGGAAGAACGTTTACTCAGACAATCTGATGTTGGGCAGTCTAGTTAACATAATCACACAAGGACACAATCAGTTTACCCAGACAGACTCCTGAGACACAATCAGATCTGAAACATACATAGAATACATCTTATTACTGAATATAGGAACAGTTCTTATTAGCTATAAAGTCTTTTATGCCCACTTGGCTTATAGAGTCACAATTGCTCCCACAAGGGGCACTCACACCCTGTACCCATCCTGTATTTATGGATACAGGGTGACATAGACATAAGACAGAGTTATGAAAGTACATGGGGTGTCCAGCATATAAAATTCCATATTTCCATGCAGTCTCTGGGTATCCTTAAGCCCATGTACCTCCAGCCCAAAGAATGTTCCATAACAGGCCCTCCAATGTACAGTGGCGAGATTGGTTTTGTCACATCTCTCCCCTTTTCCAAACAGACTAACAGGGTATCTGACCTCCTGCCGGTCAGTGCCCTGGTTAGTCCAGCAACCCACCCATAAAACACAATTAGTAGTACAGCCCACCCACAATTAATGGTTACTACACCTGAGTACGGGGAAAACTTGTCCATGTCCAGGTACCTCACCACAGCTGTGTGGGGGACTGGTACGCTGAATTGGTGGGTTGCGAGGTGGGCAGAGACCAGCTGTACTCTGCCCGGGTGCCAGCACTACCATGGAAGTAGCCTGGTGGGAGCCTGGTTGCTGGAGGGGGAGACCGACTGTCTCCCCTTTGGATACATAGCTGTGCTGCTGGAGGGGGAGACCATTCGTCTCCCCTTTGGCTAAACAGCCATGTTGCTGGGGGACAGGACCAACTGTCCCTACCCCTTGTAACGCAGCCTGCCGCTGGGGAATGGAGTCTGGGCTCCCAAAGTCAGGCTCTGCAAAGGACTCCCATAACAAGCCAGGACCATCAAACTCCTCTCCCTCTGGTTTGTCATGCTCGGCTGTCCAGGGTATATAATGTGCCATATACCACCAGAGCGCCTGGTAGGCATGTCAGTTTGCTGGGACAATCCATCTGGATTCCCGTTATGAGAGAGAATTCCTGTCCATACAAACAAGGGTTCAAATTCCTCAGTGCCCAGACCAGGGCCAAACAGTCCTTCAAAATCCCATCAGCTTCTTTACGAGTTTTCTGTACCTGCTCTTTATAGGTATCCACAATCCCTTCATACTGACATAGGGTGCCCTTGAGTTGCTGCACCTCACTATGAGCCAGCGTCAGCTTCTCCTCAAGTGTCGCTAAGTTTGTCTTTAAGGTTTCATGTCCCACTCTCAAGCTGGTGTTTTCTGCAGTCTGTCGGTGCAGCTTGTCTAGCAGAGATTCACGTTCTAAACGTGCTTTTTCCTCTGCGCTCCTCTTCTCCTTCATCAGCGCATTGTAACGGGACCTCCACATATCAATAGCGGATAGAGATTTACTGAGCTCATCGTCCTGGGGCTTAGCAGCAGGTGGGTCAGTCTCTGCTGCATGGATCTGGGCACGGGTAGTCACAGAGTTAACATCAGCGGGACCCATAGGAGCGTAGGCAGAAACAAGGGGGGCCAAGTCATTTCCAAGAAGAACATCAGCAGGTAAGTCCTTCTTGACCCCCACATTCACAGGTCTAGCGCCCACTCCCCAATCCAAATGTACCCTGGCAACAGGTAGGCTGAACACATCGCCCCCTGCTAACCTCACAGCCACAGTGTCTCCCGTGTACTGTTTCTCAGACACCAAGTTCTTTTGAAGCAAGGTCATGGTAGCACCAGTATCCCGTAGACCACTGACCTTCTTCCCATTCACTTTAACCAGTTGCCGGTTATTCCGATGGGCAGCTTGCACAAGGTCTGCCTCATGTAGGATGCTCCAGCATTCTTGCGCCTCTACGTAGCGGGCCGTAGGCTGAGGATTACGTGGGATTCCGCCGGCGGGTCTTCTCCAGGACTGCGCTTGGTTCGCTGCGTTTAGGGGACACTCTGGTCTTTTGTGCCCTAGTTGCTTACATCTAAAGCACCGAATAGGTTGTGAGTAGCACCGCAAATTGAACAGGGCTCTCTGAGGGTAGTTCGTGGCCGGAGGCCGTGTGGTATAGCGGTGCGCCGGGGTTTGGTAACTGGCAGCTGCTGGGGTGACTGGGGGTCTGTACTCCACTCTAGCAGGGGGCTTAGTGGTAGCAGTGTCCAGTTTGCGGGCATCCGTATACTCATCTGCCAAGCGAGCCGCTTCCTGCAGGGTGGAGGGTTTACGGTCCCGAACCCACTCTCGAACTCCTGCGGGTAACTTGTCGAAGCAATGTTCCAACAGGAATAGCTGCAGCACCTCTTCCCCAGATATGGCTTGGCACCCCGCTATCCAGTGAGCTGCTGTGCGGTGCACCTTACATGCCCACTCAAGGTAGGAATCTCCAGCTAATTTAACAGTGTCTCTGAACCGCCTCCGGTATGCCTCCGGTGTAACCGCATACCTGGAGAGCAGAGCCTCTTTTACAGTATTATAATCCCTGACTTCCTCATCTGGAATGGCCCGAAAAGCCTCTCTGGCCCGGCCGGATAATTTTCCAGATAATATCGTGACCCAGTCCTCTGCGGGTACCTTGTGTAGTGCACATTGCCTCTCAAAATCCGCAAGGTACCCATCAATCTCTCCTTCTGTTTCCAGGAAGTTTTTAAAAGCTGCAAAATTTACTTTTCTCTTTTCCATCTTAGTCAGTATTGTAATAATCCCCCTCTTCCTGAGGTTACTGGCTTGTGTAGTTGCTCTTCTGGGCGATAAGGTTCATTCCGTCGCTGCCACCAATGTTACTGTACCAACAGTGTACCAAGGGTTAATACCAGATGAACAATGTCCTGCATAGGGAATCAGCAATTCACAACCCAGCCAGTTTCAGGTTTAAAACAGAATGTCTACTTTATTTGAAGGCAGCACACAGATTTATACACCCTGGCTTCAGGTTACAAAGGGCATTGGTTTAACAGTAAAGCAAACATATGAACAATGCATCAAACCTCTAACAATTGTCTATTCACAGGTAAAACAGATTAACATATTAAGTTAATTAACTAGGGAAGAACGTTTACTCAGACAATCTGATGTTGGGCAGTCTAGTTAACATAATCACACAAGGACACAATCAGTTTACCCAGACAGACTCCTGAGACACAATCAGATCTGAAACATACATAGAATACATCTTATTACTGAATATAGGAACAGTTCTTATTAGCTATAAAGTCTTTTATGCCCACTTGGCTTATAGAGTCACAATTGCTCCCACAAGGGGCACTCACACCCTGTACCCATCCTGTATTTATGGATACAGGGTGACATAGACATAAGACAGAGTTATGAAAGTACATGGGGTGTCCAGCATATAAAATTCCATATTTCCATGCAGTCTCTGGGTATCCTTAAGCCCATGTACCTCCAGCCCAAAGAATGTTCCATAACAGGCCCTCCAATGTACAGTGGCGAGATTGGTTTTGTCACAACCAGGATCCTCCGGTCTTTTCAACAACCGGGTCATGCTGTGAGCCTCCGCGAGTCTCCCTGCTTGGTGAGGAGGGTTTACACGCGGATGGTGTGATCTGGAGATGGTGCGGCCCAAGTTGGTATGTCTCTGTTCAGTCGGTGACTTCAGGTGAGATACACTGTCCCGATCAGATAGCCACTGTACCGCAAACTGATCACACGCTTTGGAGCGATTCATTCACCGCGGTCTGATTAGCCACTAGTTCAGGGATGGCGGGTTCCGCTCTGCTTCAGGCCTCACTACGCACCTTTCCGGGAGGGAGTTTCAAGCTGCTCAGTCAGGTCACAGGCTTAAAGTTTCGGTCCACTCAGTTCTTGGAAATTATAATTAAATTTATTTAAGTTCCGACATGCTGTGGGTTACATTTATCCTTTCATAAGATAACTGAGGCTTCAGAGCTAACTCAGAATGCGGCCATCAGCTAGTGCGGCCAAGCTCCGCCCCTCTAGTGTAACTTTTTTAAAAAAACTTTTACATCAGTCTGCTAGTGTTATTTAATTTTAGTTGCCAGGCCAGCCTGCCACTAGTGCCAGCCTGTGTGTCAGGCTCACAACATATACTCAGTGCCACCACTCATATCTGTTGTAACATTAGTGTAAATTTAAAAAAAAAAACCTTTTACATCAGTCTGCTAGTGTTATTTAATTGCAGTTGCCTGCCTGCCAGCGTGTGTGCCAGGCCCACTTTCCAACTAGTGCCACCAATCATATTTGTTATAACAGTACTGTAAATATTTAAAAAAAAACTTTTTTGACTGGGAAACATCAGTCTGTTAGTGTAATCTAATTAGTTGCCTGCCTGCCAGCGTGTGTGCCAGGCCCACTTGCCAAGTTAGTAGCACCACTCTTATTTGTTGTAACAGTAGTGTAAATATTTAAAAAAAAACAACTTTTTTGACTGTGAAACATCAGTCTGCTAGTGCTAGTTATTGTCCTGCAAGGTACAGAGGGGCAGAACAGTCCCCGCAGGGCATTTACAGCTGAATCCATTCTCAATGTCTACACAAATCCCACCATTTTGGCAAGGGTTGGAATGACATTCATCAATATCCTCTTCACAGAGAATGCCTGAAAGAGGGTAAGAGATAAAAAGAGATAAAGAATAGAAAGACTGAAAATTATTCCACATTCACAGTTTATAAATTTATATTCTTAATGCACTTTAAATATCATAGAAGAGAGAAAGAATAGGACGACGTGTAAAGAAACAGAAAGTAAAAAAAAAATAACAGGTCACTCATAGGGACCAGTGTTAAAATACACATATGAACAAGTTCTCAAATGTATCCATTAGAATGTAAGCTCACAAGTCCAACTGTCTTGTTGATCATTTCACGTAAAGGTTGTTTACAGCTAACAGTGACTAACATGCAAAGTCCTCTTCTACTAACGATTAAAGGGAAAGTCAATCCTAGTGTTTGTGAAACTCTAGGATTGACCATTGGAACAAATAAAGGAGGCTTTCAGTCATGAAGTATGAAATTTTTCTGAAGCGTTTAGCGTACTGAGCACCTCAGGCCGCCCACAGCAAAACACTATTTTTCAGTGAGGTGACGTTTCCATCTCTTAGCCAATAGCCATGTGGGGCAGCTGGCATTATGCCGGATAGCTGGCACGCTATTGGTTAAGATCACCTTATTGCAAAATAGCTTTATGCCGTGGGCTTCCTGAGGTGTTCAGTGCGGCAAACACTGCAGACAAATACATTTTCAGCATAAAGTATTTTATACTTCTTGACCGAACGTTCCCTTTATTTGTTGCACTGGTAAATCCTAGCATTTCAAAAACGCTAGAATTTACTATCATTTTAATATTAATGGACAGTAAACACTTTGAGTTTGTAATATAAAATACTTTATTATGCAGAATAACAACTTTACAATATACTTTCATTATTAGTTTGCCCCTTTACCTGTAATTACAGTATGCAAATGGTGGATTTTCCAGTCCTGAAAACTAAAAGAGCACACAGCATCTTAACAAACCTCTCCCTATCACATACTGTATCGCTCCCTGATTTGCAGTTTGCCATCTTATCTTTTCTGCTAAAGCTAAACTACAGAGCTTTTGTTAATATAATGACAGTGGCAAGTCCTGTTGTCTCCAGAATCAAATCATGATTGGCTCATCCAAATAAGGA
Organism: Bombina bombina; assembly: GCF_027579735.1. Classification (NCBI taxonomy): domain Eukaryota; kingdom Metazoa; phylum Chordata; class Amphibia; order Anura; family Bombinatoridae; genus Bombina; species Bombina bombina. The sequence continues at coordinate 577,410,822 of NC_069505.1, forward strand.
AAGTGGTAGGCAAAGTTAGCCCATTAAAAAACAATTGAAGCAAAAAAGATGTTAATTAATCTGTTTGAATAACATTCAGACTCATTCAGTTGACATGTTAATGCCTTTCAATTATTGTACTTTGCCATTGTATACCTAATAGCACTGCATAGAATGTTGGCACATTATAAATAAAGGAGGGGGATATTATTATTACTATTACTATTAAAGGGACTGTCTACACTAAAATTGTTATTGTTTAAAAAGATAGATAATCCCTTTTACTACCCATTCCCCATATTTGCACAACCAACATTGTTATATTAATCTACTTTATAACATTTAAACCTCTAAATTTCTGCCTGTTTCTAAGGGGCCCATTTATCAAAGGGCTTGCGGACCTGATCCGACACTGCGGATCAGGTCCGCAAGACCTCGCTAAATGCGGAGAGCAATACGCTCTCCGCATTTAACATTGCACCAGCAGCTCACAAGAGCTGCTGGTGCAACGCCGCCCCCTGCTGACTCACGGCCAATCGGCCGCCAGCAGGGAGCTGTCAATCAACCCGATCGTATTCGATCGGGTTGATTTCCAGCGATTCCTGTCCGCCTGCTGAGAGGAGGCGGACAGGGTTATGAAGCAGCGGTCTTTAGACCGCTGCTTCATAAGTTGTGTTTCTGGCGAGTCTGAAGACTCGCCAGAAACACGGCCCTTCAAGCTCCGTACGGAGCTTGATAAATGGGCCTGTCTGTCTCTACAGACAGTCTCTAATCACATGCTTTTTCATTAGCTTTTCACAGCAAGACACTGCTAATTCATGTGTGCCATACACATAAAATTGTGCTCTCTCTCATGAAATTGTGACTGACACTGCACTTATTGGCTAAAATGCAAGTCAATAGATAATAAATAAAATGTTATGTGGTCAGGGGGCTGTCAAAAGAGGCATAGATACAAGGTAATTACAGAGCTAAAATGTGTATTAATACAACTGTGTTCATTATCTAAAACTGGGGAAAGGGTAATAAAGGGATTATCTATCTTTTTAAACAATAACATTTTTGGAGGTGACTGTCCCTTTAATAAGAATGAATTATTATTAAAGGGCCATGATACCGAAATGTATAAACACTTGAAAGTGATGCAGCATAGCTGTAAAAAGATGACTAGAAAATATCACCTGAACATCTCTATGTAAAAAGGAAGATATTTTACCTCACAATGTCCTAAGTATTCACACCCCATTGTAAATGACTTTAAGCAGCCAATCAGTAAGTCTGTCCCAGGACAGGCAAGGGAATGAGCCTCATGCACATTCATGTTATTTCACTATTTAGTTTAAGGAAGTTTACTATAAAATCTCATGAGAGTTAAGTGAAATAGTAACAGTAAAAGAGTTAATGACCTCAGCACTGCTGATGCTGATTGGCTGCTGTTCATTTCTTCCTTTTTTTTTTTTAAACCTGCAGCTGGGCAGTAACTCAAAGATAACTTTTTACACAGCACTTACTCTGGTGAGCTGAGGAAATTGTGAGGTAAAATATCTTCATTTTTTACATAAAGATGCTCAGGTAATATTTTCTAGTCAGCTTTTTACAGTTATGCTGCATCACTTTCAAGTGATTTAGCATATGAGTATTATGTCCTTTTAATAATCAATATACATTGAAATGAATTCCTACTGAGGATATCTTTCGCTTGATCTTTATTCTTGAATGTAGATTTATTAGCCTTTTTTTTCCATGTGCACCTGGTAGCTCACTCCCTCAAATTCAGCCATTTGTAAAGGATTGTATTTTAGTCTCAAATCAGAGAATAAAGAACATTTTGTATGCAATATATCATAAAATCCCAATATTACAAAATATTAAATAAATGTATTAAGTAACAATATATTATACAAGATGTAACAATAAGATATAGCATAGTGTAATTCTGTGAGATATTAAAGCCAACTGCTTGCTCACAAAATAAGGAATTAGAAATAACTGCATTGTTCTTGCATGCATGGAAATCCTGTCAGGCAACAACAGTATCTACAGACAGTTAAAACTATTTTCAAGAAATCATTGTAATTATTACCATTACCAAATTAAAATAAAAAAATAATGCCAGCAACAGTTGGTCACATAGGGTTGGCATAAGCGGTGTGGAGTAGCGTTAACTACATCACTGCAGTGTCACATGGTACAAAAAGGGGTGGGACTTGGAACATCATATTGAATGTACAGAAGTGCTTTTATATATATATATATATATATATATATATATATATATATATATATACAGGGAGTGCAGAATTATTAGGCAAGTTGTATTTTTGAGGATTAATTTTATTATTGAACAACAACCATGTTCTCAATGAACCCAAAAAACTCATTAATATCAAAGCTGAATAGTTTTGGAAGTAGTTTTTAGTTTGTTTTTAGTTATAGCTATTTTAGGGGGATATCTGTGTGTGCTGGTGACTATTACTGTGCATAATTATTAGGCAACTTAACAAAAAACAAATATATACCCATTTCAATTATTTATTTTTACCAGTGAAACCAATATAACATCTCAACATTCACAAATATACATTTCTGACATTCAAAAACAAAACAAAAACAAATCAGTGACCAATATAGCCACCTTTCTTTGCAAGGACACTCAAAAGCCTGCCATCCATGGATTCTGTCAGTGTTTTGATCTGTTCACCATCAACATTGCGTGCAGCAGCAACCACAGCCTCCCAGACACTGTTCAGAGAGGTGTACTGTTTTCCCTCCTTGTAAATCTCACATTTGATGATGGACCACAGGTTCTCAATGGGGTTCAGATCAGGTGAACAAGGAGGCCATGTCATTAGATTTTCTTCTTTTATACCCTTTCTTGCCAGCCACGTTGTGGAGTACTTGGACGCGTGTGATGGAGCATTGTCCTGCATGAAAATCATGTTTTTCTTGAAGGATGCAGACTTCTTCCTGTACCACTGCTTGAAGAAGGTGTCTTCCAGAAACTGGCAGTAGGACTGGGAGTTGAGCTTGACTCCATCCTCAACCCGAAAAGGCCCCACAAGCTCATCTTTGATGATACCAGCCCAAACCAGTACTCCACCTCCACCTTGCTGGCGTCTGGGTCGGACTGGAGCTCTCTGCCCTTTACCAATCCAGCCACGGGCCCATCCATCTGGCCCATCAAGACTCACTCTCATTTCATCAGTCCATAAAACCTTAGAAAAATCAGTCTTGAGATATTTCTTGGCCCAGTCTTGACGTTTCAGCTTGTGTGTCTTGTTCAGTGGTGGTCGTCTTTCAGCCTTTCTTACCTTGACCATGTCTCTGAGTATTGCACACCTTGTGCTTTTGGGCACTCCAGTGATGTTGCAGCTCTGAAATATGGCCAAACTGGTGGCAAGTGGCATCTTGGCAGCTGCACGCTTGACTTTTCTCAGTTCATGGGCAGTTATTTTGCGCCTTGGTTTTTCCACACGCTTCTTGCGACCCTGTTGACTATTTTGAATGAAACGCTTGATTGTTCGATGATCACGCTTCAGAAGCTTTGCAATTTTAAGAGTGCTGCATCCCTCTGCAAGATATCTCACTATTTTTGACTTTTCTGAGCCTGTCAAGTCCTTCTTTTGACCCATTTTGCCAAAGGAAAGGAAGTTGCCTAATAATTATGCACACCTGATATAGGGTGTTGATGTCATTAGACCACACCCCTTCTCATTACAGAGATGCACATCACCTAATATGCTTAATTGGTAGTAGGCTTTAGAGCCTATACAGCTTGGAGTAAGACAACATGCATAAAGAGGATGATGTGGTCAAAATACTCATTTGCCTAATAATTCTGCACTTCCTGTATATATATATATATATATATATATATATATATATACTGTATATATATTTAGATTTCTATGAGTACATATAAAAATCTATGCAAGTACATTACAAAGACTTTGCTGAATAAAGGTAAATTGCATGGTACAATGTGTTACTACAGCAAATGATAACGTCATTGCTTAAGAGCTGGTTTACCTGTGTATCCTGGGTTACAATTACATTGAAAAGCATTCTCCATATCTCTGCAGGTTCCCTTTATGCATGGGTCACTTTCACACTCATCCACATGTATATCACAAGTGATACCTGCCAAGCAAATAAATGATAAAATAGGTCACATGGTATAGAGACATAAAAGCAGGTGGAAGAACACACTAAGTTATAGAACAAAAGATACAAGTAAAATGAGATATTAAGGTGGAACAAAGAAAGGTCGGGACTGAGAAAGAAAAGTAGGGATTGTGGAAAAAAAGGAAGTGAGGGTGGGAGAGAGAGAGAAAGAGAGATAAAGAGAGATAAGGAGAGAGAGAGAAAGAGAGAGAGAAAGACAGGGAGAGAAAGATAGAGAGAGAAAGAGAGAGAGAGAGAGAGAGAGAAAGAGAGAAAGAAATACAGAGAGAGAAAGAGAGATAGAGAGAGAAAGAGAGAGAGAGAGAGAAAGAGAAAGAGAGAGAAAGAGCGAAAGACAGGGATAGAGAAAAAGAAAGAAAGAGAGAAATAGAGAAAGATAGAGAGAGGGAGAAAGAGAGAGAGAGAGAGGGAGAAAGAGAACGAGGGAGAAAGAGAAAGAGAGAGAAAGAAAGAGAGAAAGACAGAGAAAGACAGAGAGAGAGAGAGAGAGAAAGAGAGAAAAGAAAGAGAGAGAAATAGAGAAAGAGAGAGAGAGAGAAAGAGAGAGACAGAGAAAGAGAGAGAGAGAGAAAGAGAGAGTGAAAGACAAAGGGGTACAAGACCGCTGCTCCTTAACTCTTCCACCCCCTCTCGGCTAGCTAGCGGACGATTCACCAGAAAAGCTTGTGTAATGTTAAATTTAAATGCATTTAGCGATGCAGGATGGACATGATTCGCTATAGCAAATTATGTCCGCCCAGGGTATGATAAATCTGCCCCAGAGAGAGAAAGAGAGAGAGAGAAAGAGAGAGAGAAAAAAAGAAAGAGAGAGAGTTAAAGAGAAAGAAAGTAAAGTGGGGATTGAGGGAAGAAATATGTAAGAAGACATAATATTAAAACCAACATAAATGAATATGAATGAAAGAGAGGAAAGAGTGGTCGCTGACCAGTAGTTCCTGGCTGGCACAGGCATAGGTAACCATTGGGTAGGTCTTGGCAAACACCATTATTTTGACATGGTTGGCTCTGGCAATCATCAATGTCCTGCTCACAGGTGCCACCTGTATAGCCCGGGTCACAAAGGCACATGAAGGATCCAGGACTATTCTTACATTGACCAAAATGACAGGGAGCGCTAGTACACTCATCTATATCAGTCTCACATTCAGAACCTTCAAAACCTGAGGAAAAAGAGAAGAACTGAACATAACCAGCAAAGCGCAATACAGATACAATGTTAGAAGGGCTGTGTTGTTCATACCTAATCCTAAAAAAAGTTCAAACTATTATTCTTTTTAAAGGGACACTGAACCCACATTTTTTCTTTCGTGATTCAGATAGAGCATGCAATTTTAAGCAACTTTCTAATTTACTCCTATTATCAATTTTTCCTAGTTCTATTGGTATCTTTATTTGAAAAGCAGAAATGTAAGCTTTGGAGCCGGTTCATCTTTGGTTTAGCACCTGGGTAGCTCTTTCTACATATAGCCACCAATCAGCAAGCTCTACGCAGGGTGCTGAAACAAAAATGGGCGGCTCCAAAGCTAACATTTCTGCTTTTCAAATAAAGAGAACGAAGAAAATTTGTTAATAGCAGTACCTGAATCATGAAAGAAAAAACTAAATTGGGTTTGGTATACCTTTAAGCGTGTGGTTTTATTAATACATCTGGACCTGATTAATTCACTTGTGTTTAAACAATGTCCACTTGTGTAGATTCTGGAATTGAAATTTGCTGTTAACTTTGTAGATCTGGTAACTTTATAGATGACTATTTTGGAAACCTCTATGTAACTCCTCAATTATACTTGTAGACATGGATACTAAATTATGTTTTGCTGTAATATCTTCCTACTCTATGTAGATTAGGAATTTATAATTGGTTCATAAATTTGTGTTTGTTATATCGTATTTAAAACAAATAAAATAAAGATATCTACTAGGATATATAGGGCTAAATTACGAATGGAGCGGTAATTACCGATGCCTCTCTCTCGCTAACTCCGCTAGAAGTAAGGCTTTTACACGTGTCGGGTAGCGCTTGTATTACAAGTTGAAAATAAAGTTTTTGCTCGCTAACCCGAATCACGCAAACAACCGAACTTCAAATGTCACAACCACATTAACGTAGTCCCCCATAAACGTCAATGGAGTAAAAAAAGAAAACCTAGCACCCTACTTGCGCGTTAACCCGATCGCATTTTTTCAAGTGTGCTAAACCACAACATGAATATTTAAATATTTCACATTCCAATCTTCTTCACATAGAAGAATATGTTCTATTTATTCATAAATAAATATCTATATATATCTATATATATATATATATATATATATATATATATATATTTATATATATATATAGGTAAAGATACTGTATATACAGATATATATACATATATGTATATAGGAATATCTGTTTAAGAATGTGAAATATTTACAGTAAATGCATATTGCATAAATGAATATTGCATAAATATGCTTTTAGATTATTTTCTTGACTGTAAAGGGCTCCAATGCACTTATATATATAAATATATATGTCTATATATGCATACATATGTATTTATGTGTTTATATATGTCTGTAAATACATATATACACATATAAATACATAAATACATTTGTACACACATATAAATACATATATATATATATATATATATATACACATATTAGACATGTATATGTATGCATCTCTATGTTAAAGACCTTTATCTGCCTTTTTCATAGACCCTTATAACTTTTTTGGCGAAACAGTTAAGCAGAACTCTGATGTAGCGGTAATCATTCTAGCTTAAACAGCGGCTGTGCTTATGTGTTTGCATTTACGTTTAACTTTGTAATCCGAGTGCTCCTTCTGACGTGCACAAACAGCTGCAATAAACTGGGTATCGCTCACGTGTAACTGTTAGTGTGCCACTTGTAATGGGGCCCATAGTTAAGTGAATAACAAGAGGGAATGAAAGGTGAACAGTAAAAAATAGTGTGTTAAAAATAAAAACATACAGTTAAATACACTGTAAACCAGAAGGCATAGACATAAATCCATTCTGATAAAAAGCAGGCAGGATAAAAGGGATATGAGTAAGAGAATATATATCTCACCCTGATGGCAGGTGCAGTTGTAACCCGCTGCCTGATCATTGCACTCTCCTCCATTCTGACACGGAGAACTGCTGCACTCATCTAAATCAGTCTCACACCGAGATCCCAAAAATCCTAGACAGGATACATCATAGCTCAAAGGACTATAACATATAGTTTAATTGCATAATCAACATATATATAGTAAATGTATTTCACGTTCATTATTCAGATAGTGTGTGCAGTTAAAAAAAAAATCCAATTTACTTTTATTATCAAGTGCACGTCTTTCTCTTGGTTTCGTACATTGCAACTTACCTCCTTTCTATTAGAGCATATTAAGGTATTCTCAGAAGCGTGCACCTAGATTCACTAAAACCTGTTTGTTTGTGAAACCTTTATCTCCAGGAACAAAATTGCAATTCGAAAAATGGCAGAATACAAAGAGATTTGTAACCGCCCCTTGTCACAGCCGGCAGTTACAAACTCTCCTTCCTTATAATTGATGGAGGCTCATATATCTCCCAACCAATCACTTCTTCTTGTATAAAGAGATCAAGGACCAGGGTAACAAAGCAAACACATTACAATGGAAAAAATACACCCTCTATAAGTCCACTCTTACATATGTGTATAGGAAAAAATACTCCCTCTATAAGTCCACTCTTACATATGTGTATAGGAAAAAATACTCCCTCTATAAGTCCACTCTTGCATATGTGTATAGGAAAAAATACTCCCTCTATAAGTCCACTCTTACATATGTGTATAGGAAAAAATACTCCCTCTATAAGTCCACTCTTACATATGTGTATAGGAAAAAATACACCCTCTATAAGTCCACTCTTACATATGTGTATAGGAAAAAATACACCCTCTATAAGTCCACTCTTACATATGTGTATAGGAAAAAATACACCCTCTATAAGTCCACTCTTACATATGTGTATAGGAAAAAATACACCCTCTATAAGTCCACTCTTACATATGTGTATAGGAAAAAATACACCCTCTATAAGTCCACTCTTACATATGTGTATAGGAAAAAATACTCCCTCTATAAGTCCACTCTTACATATGTGTATAGGAAAAAATACTCCCTCTATAAGTCCACTCTTACATATGTGTATAGGAAAAAATACACCCTCTATAATTCCACTCTTACATATGTGTATAGGAAAAAATACACCCTCTATAAGTCCACTCTTACATATGTGTATAGGAAAAAATACTCCCTCAATAAGTCCACTCTTACATATGTGTATAGGAAAAAATACACCCTCTATAAGTCCACTCTTACATATGTGTATAGGAAAAAATACACCCTCTATAAGTCCACTCTTACATATGTGTATAGGAAAAAATACACCCTCTATAAGTCCACTCTTACATATGTGTATAGGAAAAAATACTCCCTCTATAAGTCCACTCTTACATATGTGTATAGGAAAAAATACACCCTCTATAAGTCCACTCTTACATACAGTATGTGTATAGGAAAAAATACACCCTCTATAAGTCCACTCTTACATATGTGTATAGGAAAAAATACACCCTCTATGAGTCCACTCTTACATATGTGTATAGGAAAAAATACACCCTCTATAAGTCCACTCTTACATATGTGTATAGGAAAAAATACACCCTCTATAAGTCCACTCTTACATATGTGTATAGGAAAAAATACACCCTCTATAAGTCCACTCTTACATATGTGTATAGGAAAAAATACACCCTCTATAAGTCCACTCTTACATATGTGTATAGGAAAAAAAAGAGAAATAAAAATGAGTCAATTCCGTCAGCTTTGAAATAGCGAGGCACAAATGGAAGCTGAAATACTTCACTAGGGCATTAGAGCATTTATAAATTCCTTGGCAGCGGTTCAGATTAAATACCCCCCCCCCCCCACCCTTCTAGAACTCCAATGGAACATCCATGGCCGACCTCTCATTCACATCCCCGAGATGCCTCTCATTTTATCTCATCTTAACAAGGTCAATGCGGCAAATACAGCTATCATATAATGCTCCAGAGACATGCACACTCATAAGCCTACCTCAGTATGCTAAATAGAAAAAAATCCATCCTTTTGTAGCTTCAAACCTGAACTTTATTTCTTTACTGCTTAAGGGTCCAAGGCTAATAAAGACAAAGTTTCAAGCCTGCAATTGACTCAGGCTCTTGACATTCAAGATTTTTACAGCCAGACAGGTCTAGTTCATGTGTGCCATATAGATAACATTGTGCTCACTCCCTTGGAGTTATTTATGAGTCAGAACTGAATGGCTAAAATGCAAGTCTTTAAAAATAACTAAAATAAGGCAGCAGTCTGCAGAGGCTTAGATACAAAGTAATGACAGAGGTAACAAGTATATAAATATAACAGTGCTGGTTATGCAAAACTGGGGAATGAGTAATAAAGGGATTATCTATCGTTTTAAACAATAAACATTTTCAAGTAGACTGTCCCTTTAAAGCGCTCTCGTTACTATCATTAGATCCCTATCCACTAAAGCATAAAAGGTTGGGTTTTAAGACACAAAAGGCTGGAATTCTTTCCATTTTGCAAATGAATGGAGGTGGCAATCCCATTATTCCGTGACTACTGAAGTTTTGAGGGCTATCTTCTATTCCTTTTGATTTTTGGATCTACCTTAGCATATGAGTTTAGCTAATCTAAATTCTACACTATAAATTCTCTCCAAAATGGAGAATCTGTAATCATCTGCCCATAGACAGTAATGAAGCTCTCTGGGACACTGAAACTATCAGTTTTATTTTACATAGAACAAATACAAAGTGTAATGTAATTTGTTAAAGATACACAGAAAATGACAAAGCATAAAATCACAATCCAAATGCATTAAAATACAAAATAAAAAATGCAAAGCTTAAATGTAATAAAACTTAAAGTGTAAAGTAATATAAAATACAAAGTGTAAATGCAAAATCTGCCTTTTTTTAATCTTGTGAGGGATCTCGCAGTGCCGGAGGATAATTTGAAATCTTCAGGAAGAAAAACATTTCTTTACCTATAGGACACGAGCAGTAGACATCATTTAAGAGATCTGTACAGAAACCTCCATTCTGGCACGGAGAACTTACACATTCATCAACTTCAAGCTCACATAATTTTCCTTCATATCCTGAAAAAAAGTTAATTAAAAAAAAAAAGAAATAATTATAGAAAAAAGACAGGAACCAAAATATGTCATTATAAAAATCAAGCCTTAAAACTATCAACTGTCAGCAATGTATGCTCTGTGTACAGTAAACACGAAGAGGCCCATATGTGAGCTGCTGGTGCAATGCTGAATACGGCGAGCGTATTGCTCTCCGCATTCAGCGATGTCTGTCGGCCCTGATCCGCACTGTCGGATCAGGTCCGACAGACATTTGATAATTCGGCTTCTATCACTTTAAGGGACAAAAAAGAATAATAAAGCAATTTACTATTTCAGTTTTGCTTAAACAGAACTGTGTTCAACCTCCTTAAAGGAATTCGAGGGACAGTATACACCAATTTTCATTTAACTGCATGTAATAGACATTACTATAAAATAGAATATGCACAAATGCTGATCTAAAAATCCGCTATAAAACCTTTTAAAATGTACTTAGAAGTTCCCAGTTTAGTATTGTTGAGGAGGTTTGGCTGGGACACCCACTGAAAGGGGCTGAGGAAGCAGAAAGAACAGACACTCCCCCCTACCCTGCATTTAACAAAACAGATTACACAAACAGGAGCCAGCAGGAATCTGTAGACATCAGTATACATCTGACACTGTGGGGCTTGGTTAGGAGTCTGAAAATCAGCACAATGTTATTAAAAAAAAAAGGAAAACTATACTTTGTTACAAAACCACTCCCAGATGGGCTAAATAAATGGATAATCTACAAGAGATTTATGCAAAGAAAAATCTAGTGCACTATGTCCTTTAAAAGAGATAGTTAAAGTCAGCTCTGGAGTGGCAACATACTACTGTTCCATAGCTGAACATAAGCCGTTGATCTGATATGGAGCGGAATATGTGTTTAGTTGCTAATCACCAACTATGTTCTTGATTCAGATAGAGCATGTGCATAATCTTTTTTTTATTGAGGTTCAAAATAGGGCATATATGATATGTAAAACAATACACAATCACAAGGTTACAAGTTTTACGTTACGGTACGATACGGTACGGCTATACCACTGAAAAAATTGCCATTGTGCATGGAATGGCAGGTCTCCTGAATTACAAGTCGCGGCGGTACAGCTATACCGTAAGCGTTTTAGCCTGTAACGCAACTCTCCATTCCGCACTCAAAAAATGACTTTTAAATGCAGGATTTTCATAGCACCGTATTACAGGTTGTGCGTTCCGGCTAAAATGCTTGTGTTATGGTCTATACCACCGCGATCCATTCCGCGATCTGAGACCAGTAGTTATGGATTTTGCAAAACAAAAATGTTTCACAAAACTCGTAACTAAAATGTTACAAAGTACACTAACACCCATAAACTACCTATTAACCCCTAAACCGCCACCCTCCTGCATAGCAAATACTATATTAAACTTATTAACCACTAAACCGCCAGCCCCAACCATCGCTACTACTATAATAAACCTATTAACCCCTAAACCGCCGGCCCCACATCGCTAATACTAAACTAAACCTATTAGCCCCTAAACCGCTAGCCCCCCACATCGCAAATCACTTAATTAAACTATTAAGCCCTAAACCTAACTTTAAATTAAATTTACTTTAAACTATATTAAAATAAGTAAAAACTTACCTGTGAAATAAAAAATAAAATAAGATTAAACTATAAATAAACCTAACATAACTATTTTAAGAAAAGTTAAAAAACTACAATTAAAAAAAATTAAATTACAAGAATAAAATAACCTAACACTACGGAAAAAAATAAGTGCAGGGGGTTAAAGTGTGACGTAACTCTTTACATGTAGAAGCTACTCTAGGGACTCCTTTAAGGTGTGGAATTATTTGTCATCATTCAGGAGCCAAACGCATATTAGCGATCAGAGACGTATTTTTAAGGGAACAGCTAGACTCATTGAGCATATATAGGTATATGGGGTTTTTATGTGAATAAGCGTTACTCTTAGCTATCAGACAAATAGGGGCATATGTATCAAGTTCCGTATGGAGCTTGATGCCCCGTGTTTCTGGCGAGTCATCAGACTCGCCAGATACAGCAGTTATGAAGCAACAGTCACAAAGACCGCTGCTCCATAACCTGTCCGCCTGCTCTGAGCAGGCGGACAGACATCGCCGGAAATCAACCCGATCGAGTACAATCGGGTTGATTGATACCACCCTGCTTGCGGCCGATTGGCCGCGAGTCTGCAGGGGGCGGCGTTGCACCAGCAGCTCTTGTGAGCTGCTGGTGCGATGCTGAATACGGCGAGCGTATTGCTCGCCGTATTCAGCAAGGTCTGGCAGACCTGATCCACAGTGTCGGATCAGGTCCGCCAAACCTTGATAACTATAGGCCATAGTCTTCATATTGAGCGCTACCATATTCAGCAGCTGTATATTTCTGGCTATATTCAGAAGTTCAAGGGGTTTGCAGTCCTGTCAGCTTTTTTGTGTGTCGGATCCGTTACAAAAATTACATAGGAGCGCATCTTGCTTGATAGTGGGAATGTAGAGAGAAGAAACAGCAATCTCAGTGAGTTCAAAGACAGCAGCGTTAGCTTTGTTGTGTTTTTACAAGTCACTCCGATTAAGGCATTTTCCTGTATCAGCATAGAGCAGTTCGGAGGAGGGTTTCCCTTTTCATCTGTCCATGACACCAGATGTGCTTCAGCGTTCTCCAGGGTCTCTACACTAGCTCCATCGGACAATGTGTTCTTCACTTGGCCAGGCTCTAGATTCCCCAATGGCTCGATCCTTGTCTCGGCGAGGTAGATTAGAGCTCAGGTTGATGCCTCTTCATCTGGGCAGCTGTGTTGCTTGCAAAGTTATCCCCAACAGTCAGGTCCTCCACTTTCTCAAGCCAGCCACCATCTGCTATCGGGTAATTAACAGCCCGCTGAACGGTGTTCGATAATGTGAGTATTTGCTCTATCTGTTCAATAGAGGTGCTTGCTATTTTTGCTGTCTCCCATGTGTTTTGCTGTGGAATAGGAGTAAGGCTGTGGTTCTCTACTGGCACGTGATCCGGAAAAAAATTGAAGCAGTTTTCTACAAGCCGGTGAAGAAACATAGAAACAATCAGCCAACCAGATTACAACTTTTTGTCGGTAAGGCTGTGCGGTGCTAACGCTCCTTTTTTTCTTACCGCTCCCTTTAAAAAACGCTGGTATTACGAGTTTTCTGCAACCCGGCGTTAGCCTCAGAAAAGTGAGCGTTGAGCAAAATTTAGCTCCACATCTCACTGTAATACCAGCGTTGCTTATGGTAGCGGTAAGCTGGCAAAACGTGCTTGTGCACGATTTCCCCATAGGAAACAATGGGGCTGAGCTGGCTGAAAAAAAAACTAACACCTGCAAAAAAGCAGCGTTCAGCTCCTAATGCAGCCCCATTGTTTCCTATGGTGAAAGAAAAGTTATGTCTGCACCTAACACCCTAACATGAACCCAGAGTCTAAACACCCCTAATCTTACACTTATTAACCCCTAATCTGCCGCCCCCGCTATCACTGACACCTACATTATATTATTAACCCCTAATCTGCCGCTCCGGACCCCGCCGCCACCTACATTATACTTATGAACCCCTAATCTACTGCCCCCAACATCGCCGACACCTACATTATATATATTAACCCCTAATCTGCCCCCCCCAACGTCGCTGCAACTATATTAAATTGATTAACCCCTAATCTTCCGACCCCAACGTCGCCGATACTATATTAAATTTATTAACCCCTAAACCTAAGTCTAACCCTAAGTCTAACCCCCCCCAGCTTAGACGAAATAAATTTAAGATAATTAAATAAATTAATCCTATTTAAAACTAAATACTTACTGATAAAATAAACCCTAAGTTAGCTACAATATAACTAATAGTTACATTGTAGCTAGTTTAGGATTTATATTTATTTTACCGGCAACTTTGTATTTATTTTAACTAGGTACAATAGCTATTAAATAGTTATTAACTATTTAATAACTACCTAGCTAAAATAAATACAAATGACCTGTAAAATAAACCCTAACCTAAGTTACAATTACACCTAACACTGCACTATAATTAAACTAATTACCTAAACTACCTACAATTAATTACAATTAAATTAAATAAACTAAATTACAAAAACAAACACTAAATTACAGGGAAAAAAATTACAAGAATTTTAAACTAATTACACCTAATCTAATCCCCCTAATAAAATAAAAAAGACCCCCAAAATAATAAAATTCCCTACCCTATACTAAATTACAAATAGCCCTTAAAAGGGCCTTTTGCGGGGCATTGCCCCAAAGTAATCAGCTCTTTCACCTGTAAAAAAAAATACAATACCCCCCAACATTAAAACCCACCACCCACACACCCAACCCTACTCTGAAACCCACCCAATCCCCCCATAAAAAACCTAACACTACCCCCTTGAAGATCACCCTACCTTGAGCCGTCTTCACCCAGCCGGGCACAAGTGGTCCTCCAGAGGGTCCGAAGTCTTCATCCTATCCGGCCAGAAGAGGACATCCAGACTGGCAGAAGGCTCCATCCTACATCCTTCCGGGCGGACGGGTCCATCTTCAAGACATCCGACGCGGAGCATCCTCTTCATCCGACGGCCGACGACTGAATGATTGGTCCATTAAATGACGTCATCCAAGATGGCATCCCTTGAATTCCGATTGGCTGATAGAATTCTATCAGCCAATCGGAATTAAGGTAGCAAAAATCCTATTGGCTGATGCAATCAGCCAATAGGATTGAGCTCGCATTCTATTGACTGATTGAAACAGCCAATAGAATGCGAGCTCAATCCTATTGGATGATTAGATCAGCCAATCGGATTGAACTTAAATCCTATTGGCTGATTGCATCAGCCAATAGGATTTTTCCTACCTTAATTCCGATTGGCTGATAGGATTCTATCAGCCAATCGGAAATTCAAGGGACGCCATCTTGGATGACGTCATTTAAAGGACTAGTCATTCAGTCGCCGGCCGTCGGATGAAGAGGATGCTCCGCGTCAGCTGGATTGAAGATGGACCCGCTCCACTCCGGAAGGATGAAGATAGAAGATGCCGCCTGGATGAAGACTTCTGCCGCTTGGAGGACCTCTTCTGCCCAGATCGGATGAAGACTTCTGCCCCTCTGGAGGACCACTTGTGCCACGGCTGGGTGAAGACGTCTCAAGGTAGGGTGATCTTCAGGGGGTTAGTGTTAGTTTTTTTTAAGGGGGATTGGGTGTGTGGGTGGTGGGTTTTAATGTTGGGGGGTATTGTATTTTTTTTACAGATGAAAGAGCTGATTACTTTGGGACAATGCCCCGCAAAAGGCCCTTTTAAGGGCTATTTGTAATTTAGTATAGGGTAGGGATTTTTATTTTATTAGGGGGATTTGATTAGGTGTAATTAGTTTAAAATTCTTGTAATTCTTTTTTTATTTTCTGTAATTTAGTGTTTTTTTTCATAATTTAGTTTATTTAATTTAATTGTAGTTAATTGTAGGTAGTTTAGGTAATTAGTTTAATGATAGTGTAGTGTTAGGTGTAATTTAGGTTAGGATTTATTTTACAGGTAAATTTGTACTTATTTTTAACTAGGAAGTTATTAAATAGTTAATAACTATTTAATAACTATTGTACCTAGTTAAAATAAATACAAAGTTGCCTGTAAAATAAATATAAATCCTAAGCTAGCTACAATGTAACTATTAGTTATATTGTAGCTAGCTTAGGGTTTATTTTATAGGTAAGTATTTAGTTTTAAATAGGATTCATTTATTTAATAGTAGTAAATTTATTTTGTTTTATTTAAATTATATTTAAGTTAGGGGGTGTTAGGGTTAGGGTTAGACATAGGTTTAGGGGTTAATAAATTTAATATAGTAGCGGCGACGTTGTGGGTGGCAGATTAGGGGTTAATAAATGTAGGTAGGTGTCGGCGATGTTAGGGACGGCAGATTAGGGGTTAATAAAATTTAACTAGTGTTTGTGAGGCGGGAGTGCGGCGTTTTAGGGGTTAATATATTTATTAAAGTGGCAGCGATGTCCGGTCGGCAGATTAGGGGTAAACTTTTAATTTAAGTGTTTCTGATGTGGGGGGGGGGGGTGGCTCGGTTTAGGGGTTAATAGGTAGTTTATGGGTGTTAGTGTACTTTTAGCACTTTAGTTAAGAGGTTTATGTTCCGGCGTTAGCCCATAAAACTCTTAACTACTGACTTTTAAATGCGGTAGGAATCTGGACAGGAGAGGGTGTACCGCTCACTTTTTCAGGTGAACGTAATACTGGCATTAGGCAAATCCCATTAAAAAGATAGGATACGCAATTGATGTAAGGGGATTTACGGTATGCTAAAATCGCGGAAAAAAAGTGAGCGGTAGACCCTTTCCTGTCTGATTTGTAATACCAGCGGGCGTTAAAAAGCAGCGTTAGGACCCCTTAACGCTGCTTTTTAAGGCTAACGCAATACTCGTAATCTAGCCGATAGAATTTGACGGTAGATAAGAACCAAAAAGGCCCATCAAGTCTACCCATATTGCATGTTACTTTTTCCTTAGGATAGCCTTATGCATGTCCCAGGCATTTTCAAATTCCTTTACAGTCTTTGTGTTTACCACCTCAAATGTAAGTTTATTCCATGAATCCACCACCCTTTCTGTAAGAACATGCTTCCTCATATTTCCCCTGAATCTGCTACCCTCTAACTTAGATTGTGACCCCTTGGCATTTATTTTTTTGTGGAAAGTACTTTCAGCTTCTACTTTATTAAGCCCCTTCATATATTTGAAGGTTTCTATCATGTCACCTCTTTCCCTTCTATCCTCTAAACTATACATATTTAGATCATAGAGTCTTTCTTTGTACATTTTATATTTTAGACCACGTACCATTTTAGTAGCCCTCTTTTGAACAGCTTCTAGTTTATTTATATCTGAAGATATGGGCCTCTAGTTATCAAGCCTTCAACCTCAAATACGCTGGAATTCCGCAGCGTATTTGTGGAGAGGCTGATTCTCCTTAGTTATCAAGCCCTTTACACCGGCAAAAGTAGAATTTTGTGACGTAAGCTTCGATCCGCCGGACTCTGACACAGATCGATTCTTACGTCACTCCAGATGTTCCGCACACAAGTGCGGCACAATCTGACTACTTTTGCTAGTTATCAAAAAACTAGCAGGTACGCTCGGCACTTTTCCGGCCCAGCATACCTGGTTTTCAAACCGTCGCCCTGGAGGCGGCGGATCCCATAGGAATCAATGGGAGTCTGACCATAGCGAAAGTTCATGTTCGCTGCTGCCCGACATCCCATTGATTCCTATGGGAGCTGTCTACACCTAACACCCTAACATGTACCCCGAGTCTAAACACCCCTAATCTGTCCCCCCCTACACCGCCGCAACTAAATAAATGTATTACCCCCTAAACCACCGCTCCCGGACCCCGCCGCAGCTATAATAAACTTATTAACCCCTAAACCGCCGCTCCCGGAGCCCACCGCAAGCTACATTATACATATTAAACCCTAATCTGTCCCCCCCTACACCGCCGCAACTAAATAAAGTTATTAACCCCTAAACCGCCGCTCCCGGACACCGCCGCAACTATAATAAATGTATTAACCACTAAACCACCGCTCCCGGACCCCGCCGCCACCTATATTAAACGTATTAACCCCTAATCTGCCCGCCCTACACCGTCGCCACCTATAATACATTTATTAACCCCTATCCTGCCCCCCTACACCGCCGCAACTATAATAAAATTATTAACCCCTAAACCTAAGTCTAACCCTAACCCTAACACCCCCTAACTTAAATATTAATTAAATACATCTAAATAAATTTAACTCTTATTAAATTAATTATTCCTATTTAAAACTAAATACTTACCTGTAAAATAAACCCTAAGATAGCTACAATGTAATTAATAATTACATTGTAGCTATTTTAGGATTTATATTTATTTTACAGGTAACTTTGTATTTATTTTAGATAGTTAGAATAGTTATTAAATAGTTATTAACGGAATTCGAGGGACGCCATCTTGGATGACGTCACTTAAAGGACACGTCATTCGTCGTTCAGTCATCGGTGGAAGAAGATGGCTCCGCTCCACTCCGGATGGATGAAGATTGAAGATGCAGCCTGGATAATGACTTCAATCGGATGGAAGACTTCTTCAGCGCCCCTTGGATGATGACTTCTGCCGCTCCGGATCTCCTCTTCGGTTCCATCGGTGGTCGGCTGGCTGAAGACGGCTAAAGGTAGGATGATCTTCAGGGGGTAGTGTTAGGTTTATTTAAGGGGGGTTTGGGTTAGATTAGGGGTATGTGGGTGGTGGGTTTTAATGTTGGGGGGGTTGTATTTTTATTTTACAGGCAAAAGAGCTGTTTTCTTTGGGGCATGCCCCTCAAAATGCCCTTTTAAGGGCTGGTAAGGTAATAGAGCTGGTAACTTTTTAATGTAGAATAGGGTAGGGCATTTTTTTATTTTGGAGGGCTTTGTTATTTTATTAGGGGGCTTAGATTAGGTGTAAGTAGCTTAAAATTGTTGTAATATTTTTTAAATGTTTGTAACTTATTTTTTTTTATTTTTTGTAACTTAGCTTTTTTATTTTTTGTACTTTAGTTAGTTTATTTAATTGTATTTAATTGTAGTTATTTGTAGCTAATTAATTTAATTAATTTAATGATGAAGTGTAGTGTTAGGTTTAATTGTAACTTAGGTTAGGATTTATTTTACAGGTAATTTTGTATTTCTTTTAGCTAGGTAGTTATGAAATAGTTAATAACTATTTAATAACTATTCTAACTATCTAAAATAAATACAAAGTTACCTGTAAAATAAATATAAATCCTAAAATAGCTACAATGTAATTATTAATTACATTGTAGCTATCTTAGGGTTTATTTTACAGGTAAGTATTTAGTTTTAAATAGGAATAATTTATTTAAGTACAGTGTAGTGTTAGGTGTAATTGTAACTTAGGTTAGTTTTTATTTTACAGGTTAATTTCTCTTTATTTTAACTAGGTAGCTATTAAATAGTTAATAACTATTTAATAGCTATTGTACCTAAATTGAAATTTGCCTGTAAAATAAAAATAAATCCTAAAATAGCTACAATAAAATTATTATTTATATTGTAGCTATATTAGGGTTTATTTTATAGGTAAGTATTTAGTTTTAAATAGGAATAATTAATTTAATAAGAGTTAAATTTATTTAGATGTATTTAATTAATATTTAAGTTAGGGGGGTGTTAGGGTTAGACTTAGGTTTATGGGTTTATAATTTTATTATAGTTGCGGCGGTGTAGGGGGGGCAGGATAGGGGTTAATAAATGTATTATAGGTGGCGACGGTGTAGGGAGTGCAGATTAGGGGTTAATACGTTTAATATAGGTGGCGGCGGGGTCCGGGAGCGGCGGTTTAGGGGTTAAACAATTTATTTAGTTGCGGCGGGGTCCGGGATCGGCAGGATAGGGGTTAATAAATTTATTATAGGTGGCGGCGGTATAGGGGGGGCAGGATAGGGGTTACTAGGTATAATGTAGGTGGCGGTGGGCTCCGGGAGCGGCGGTTTAGGGGTTAATACATTTATTATAGTTGTGGCCGTGTCCGGGAGCAGCGGTTTAGGGGTTACTAACTTTATTTAGTTGCGGGGGGCTCCGGGGGCGCCGGTATAGGGGGTAGAACAGTGTAGTTAGTGTGGGTGCTTAGTGACAGCTTGTCAATAAAGCTGTCAAAAAGCCGAAGAGCAGCGAGATCGGATGAGTGATAACTATCACAGTCTGCTGCTCATCGCCCCGTACTTGGTGCGCGGCTTTTTGACAGATTTATTGATAACTTTGGCGAGATTTTTCAGGTCCGCGGCGGCGATGGTAGGCAAGCTTAGGCGGGCGTATTGGGCCGGCGAAGGCAGGTAAGTAGACACGTTGATAACTAGAGGCCATGGTCTACAGAACTGTACACAGTATTCCAGATTTGGTCTAACTAATGATCGGTAAATCGGCATAAGAATCTTGCTATTTCTGCTACTAATACCTCTTCCACTGCAACCAAGTATTCAACTGGCTTTACTGGCTGCACTACTGCATTGTGTAACAAATTTTAAATCATCTGAAATATTAATTCCCAAGTCCCTTTCTTCTTTAGTTACAGTCAGTAATGTACCATTGACACTATAATTGGCCTTTCGGTTTTTGGATCCTATATGCAAAGTGATCTTCCAGTAATGTATATATATAGATTCTTCAAACTTTTGAAGGTTCACTGCCATGCTGGGTCTATGCTTAAGGTATGTTGATCTGTAGGAGATGTCAGTGTAAATGCACTGTATACCCGGCGTACAAGGTACGGGGGGGGGGGGTTGTTGAGTACTTCTCATTGTAGAGTTTACCTTAGGCCTCAATGCTCCGGATTGGCCAGTTAAGGTAGAAATCTCAATAATATGATATCTTCAGATTCAGCTTGATTCGCAGTGTTAATATATCCAAAGATAGTGATGAGATGATCTTCAAATTCACTGATAAAAGTCAGATTATCAGTGATCTACTCAGAGCGACCAATATTGCGACCATTCAAGGTGCTGCCCAGAGACACGCACCGTGCACATTATTTTTATATGCACACTTACTTAGGGACCAGCTTCTTCTGAGCATGGGCAAGAGTGCACAGTATCTAGGCATATGCATTTTATGATTGGCTGATGGCTGTCACATGATATAGGAGGAGGAAAAATTGAATTAACTTTCAAATTTGCCAGAAACAAAAATCTACTACTCTCTTGAAATTTAAACTTATATTGCAATGTCTATTTATTATGTCAATTATGCAATTCTACTGTATTTAATAGACCTTTAAAGACCACTGAAAAAGGGTTTCTATACAATAAATGAACATGCGGACTTGGCAAACTAATTTTTTCCAGACTATAAAGAAATTGCTTTTGTCCATATTTATTGTTGGATATACATGGCTTCCATATCTTCACATCAGCGTCTTTTGACATACCTGGCAAGCATAAGCACTTGAAATGTCCAAGCAGATCCAGGCAGGTTGCTTTGTTTTTACAAGGACTGGACTGGCACTCATTATAGTTTGTTTCACAGCGAGTACCAGTATATCCTATTGGACACTGGCACAGAAAAGAACCTTCAGTATTCACACACTTCCCACCATGCTCACAGGGAGATGGTCCTGAAAACAAGAGTGAGAGATGGGTAGGGAGTATGCACAAAAATATAAAAGGTTAAAGTAAAACCTAAGGGAGGACTGTTTTATTATTGTTCTAAAGAGCCAAATGAGAAGACTGATTGTATTTTGTATAATGTGGTTAAAAGGGTGAAATGAGGGTACAAGATCTGGGGAGAAATGTGAGGAAATGTTGAGAAATACAGGAAGAGGTAGAATGAGTTGGAGAGGCGTGAAAGAATGGTAGACAGTGAGATAGAAAATTAGATTGGTATGAATGGAGGAAATGGGCTGACAAAGATTGGAATACTGAGGAAGAAGCAATGAAATGGGGATTGATGCAAGAGATGGTCATTAGAGAGTGAGAAATGGGAAGGGTAGAGAATGAGGATAGTTTCAAAGGGGAGTTTGAAGGGAAGAGAGAGAAGGTAGGTAGAGTGGGGGAAATGGGAAGGGGGTGAGATAGTATAAGGGAAGGGGGCAATAGGAGGGGATGAGGGAGATCGTATATCTGGAGGGGGGAAATGGAAGGGGATGAGGGATTCAGATGGTATATGGTAGGGGAGAGATAATATGGAGTGATGGATATTGTATATGGGGAGGGGGCCATGGGATGAGGAAGATGGTATATGGGGAGGGGAAATGGTAATGGGGTAAAAGAGATGGTATATGTGGAGGGGGAAAATAGAAGGGGATAAGGGAGATGTTATATGGTAATGGAGAGAAAATAATGGAGTAATGGATATTGTATATGATGAGGAGGACATTGGGATGGGTTGCAGGTGAGGAGATGGTAAATGGAGAGAAGGATGTGGGAATACGGTGAGGAAGATGATATATGGGGAGAAGCATATGTGAATGAGGATAGGAATATTGTATATGGGGAGGAGGAATGGGGTAGCGAGATGTTATATGGGGAGGGGAACATAGGAATGGTGTTAGGGGTACATGGGTATGGGGGGAGGAAGATAATATATGGGATAGTTGAAAATGGGAAGGGGTGAGGGAGATGGTACAGTATATGGTCAGGTGGACATGGGAATGGGTGAGGAACATAGTAAATGGGGAGGGTGGAATGGGGTGGAGGAGATAGTATATGGGGAGGTAGACTAGGGAATGGGGTGTGGGAAATGGTATAAGGGGAGGGGTAATGGGGTGAGGGAGATGGTATATGGAAAGTGGACATGGGAATGGGATGATGGAAATTGTATATTTCATAATAAATTTGATTTTGAATATTGCTTTAAATGTCTTGTTTTTTCATGTTTATTATATAGGTATGAATTTGCTTGTATATTAGTTGCTAACAGGATAATATGCATAAGCGTGTGCACAGGGTGTGCCAGGTGTACTCAGGCACACCCTTATGCAGCCAACACTAGACTAAGCTTAATGACACAACATTGTGATTTTCCAAGCGCACTGCTTTCACCCACTTGGAACTGTTAATACTTTCAAGATCCTCTCCATTTGATCTCTGGGAAATAAGAGGGAAAGTGCAGACAGGGATCACTGGTGTCAGGAGCCTGGGGCAGGCCCTTCCTACCAGCTACAATAGGGCTCAATTAACTTACTGCCATTGCTGTAGCTGCCATAGTACTTGGGCACGGCCTAATGGTAGTCTCCATGTTGTGCACAGTTTTTAGCATAATGCCAACAGCTTCAACAGTATAAGGAGACAATATCTTAGTGCCCCTTGCAGTTACTGTCTCCCTGTACTGCAGTGGGTAACCAAGGGTTGCCACCACCTCGGCCATGTTTTCCTGGACACGAGTTACACCTGCTGCAAGGTGTGCAGAACATAAATTGCACCCCTGGAATGAACAAAAATAGTGATTCTGGGCAGCACTATTCACGTTCCTCCCTGCACACCCTTCAGCATGTGTAACTCATAAGTGTCCAGGAAAATATGGCAGAGGTGAGAACCCTAGGGTAGGCTGTGTAGGTGGGACTGAGAGCAACTGATTCAGCTCCACATGTAGAGGGTTTGAATTATTTGGTTAACAATTTATACTAATTTTGTGTGTCTGGTTATCACTACTAGGACAAGTTGGTAGCTTGTGTCATATTTGTTGAGTATATATATTTAAATAAAGTTCTTCCTTTGAAACCTTGCTTTGTTTGGTTTTATTTTCATTATAATGGATCAAAATGAATGTCCTTTCTTTTCACGTATTTTGTCACCTAAAAAAAAAAAATCTCTGGGTGCACACCCTAAAAAAATCTGCTGCTCACGCCTATGCTACTTTTACACAATTATATACACGAATATTCATACAAATCATAGTGTATCTGCTGAGTAGAAGATCAATCTTCAGAGCTTGCAGGACACGAGAAGAAAAAAGAAAGAGTGTATTTTAATAAAAGGCATATTTGTTTAATTACATGATATGGTCAGTTTCATACTTCTGTTTATAAAAAGACAGAAGAAATTAGAGAAAAGAGGACAGAATGAATAGAAATTTTAGCAAATAAAAAACATGAACAGGGTAGGAAGACATTTTTGGGCCTTACCCAGTTCACACTCGTCTAGATCCTGGTAACAAGTGGGTCCTGTATATCCTGGTTGGCATCGACATACAGCTGCCCCAGATGTGTGATCAGTGTCACATGTGGCAGCTGGGTGACACGAGTCAGTATGGCAGCCATCTTGAAGGTGGCACAGCAGACCTGGGCAGAAATCAGGGAGATCATTAATAGATTGGTAAAGACTGTAGATATGGAATCAGACTGTAGTAAAAAAAATTAGTTATACAATTGGTTAAGACAATAAAGGACTCATAGATGGTCTTCGATAATCATACTTAAAGGGACATGAAACCCCAAAATGTTCTTTCATGATTCAGATAGAGCATGTTATTTTAAACAACTTTCCAATTTACTTCAATTATATAATTTGCATCATTCTCTTAGTATCCTTGGTACCTAGATATGCCCAGGAGCAGCAATGCACTACTTGGAGCTAAATGCTGATTGGTGACTGCACATATATGCCTCGTGTCATTGGCTAACCCAATGTGTACAGCTAGATCCCATTAGTTCCCTTAATTGTGTCCGAG
Source organism: Bombina bombina (assembly GCF_027579735.1). Taxonomy (NCBI): domain Eukaryota; kingdom Metazoa; phylum Chordata; class Amphibia; order Anura; family Bombinatoridae; genus Bombina; species Bombina bombina. Next base: position 577,435,441 of record NC_069505.1, read on the forward strand.
CACTCTTAATTCTGTCCTTTGGCCTTAGGTTGGCCAACACAGTTGCACCGAAATGTCATGGGTGGTGAGATCTCTGTATATGTAAACTCCTGTTAACAACATTCCAGTCACAAGATTGTGTTTGACAATTTCATGGTCACAATATTACAAATGCATCCTCCTCATCAGCTGGTATGCTGTTTCATGAATCTATTAATTTGTTTGCAAATACAGGTTCTCTGAGTAACCACTGTATAGTATATAACAAGGTAAGTTAAACTGCAGAATACTTAAGTATGCATTATGTACATACTTCAGCTTCTCTGGAAAATAAAGACAAAGATGATTATGGGTCGAAAGTTATTTTTTTCGCAAGTTTGCAATCACATAATGAGTTCTCTGCTCTGTTCGCAAACCAAAGCTCAAAATGTGATTGTGACGGTGCGATCGCATTTACTCACAACTTATAATATGAATAAAATTACAGGGGCACCAATAAAGTCGCAATTTTGTCCAAACGTGAGCTAATTTAGCCCTCAGTGTTTTTTACATATATTTCTTCTTTTTGTAACAGACTACTAAATACTGATTAAGTATTATAATACACAAGGAAGTCTCATTCGGAAGTCTCATTCATACAAAAGTAAATGGGTACAAGGTCCAATGCTCTAAAATATATATATATAAGCCAACACCATATGTAGGTACAGAATACTTTCTGCAATTCCAAATCTTATAATCTTTCTTCAAACTTTACAATGCATTCATTGCATAGATTCCGGCCACTGCTGCCAGTTCAAATATTATTCAAGTTTTTCCCCTAAAGGAAATCATTTTCATAAGACTTTTATTCACTAGATCTAAGGATGTAGTAGTCGTCAATGTACTTCTAATTGTTTGAGACACACAATGAAGAAATAGACTAGGCAGATACTTAATAGCTAATGCTTTCTCCCCCCCCCCTCCACTTTCTCTATCTACTATCCATCTCATAAAACTTTTTCAATACAGTTTCTTCATTTCCTTTTTTTATTGTTTGTCATCATCCATGCGTTTCCTGGCTTCTTTGTTTAGCGTACTATTGCGGTTTAGTAGTAAAAACTTAAAATAATTAAAATATTAATTGAACCCTTTTGACGCATATGATGAGAACTGGTTATCAAGCAAATTTGTGCCTGTGAGCGCATGACGACCCATTATAGTCGTGAAGGGGAATCCTCGATCACAGCACCAGATTGGCGATTCCCCTGCACCACAGGCCTTATCGTTGGTGGTGTAGTGGGCGGCACTCCCAGTGTTAACTGTTCATGGCAACATCACAGAAGGGGCGGGCCTCAATATGACAGGAAGGTAAGGGAGCTGGACGAGGGGTTGCTGTTCAAACCCCTCAATCTCAATTTCCTTTATAGCTTTAGACATACAAGCCCCCTCATTTAGAAAAGAATTGTTGGCTCTTTCAAAAGGTGGGTAGCTCGGAAAGTCACTAAAAAGCAGATGTTTAAAAAAAACAGTACAAACACAACACATGGGGATTTGCTTGGCAATGGGATATTATATGCTCAATAAAAATATCTACTATGTCTAGAGACCCCCTAATAAAGTTTATTTCTAGTAGACAAATCACTCTCTTAAAAAAAATATGAATTTTGTATTTATAGTCAGGTATAAGGTATAGGGGGTATTTTCATGGCAAGAAAAATTTGAAAATAAAATGATAAACCGGTTGTTGCTGGGTTTTCAAATGATTTAGAATGAGTTTGAATAAGAGAACCCATGAGACATATGCGATGCATTTTCCAAGGAAATTCTGATTGGTTGGAATGGAACCTGCTGTTGGTACAACGTGAAGCTTATGTACAGTTAAAATCCACATCAAAATGTAATGGTAGTTTTGTAGTTAGGAGTAATAGCTATCTCTTTCTATGGGAAAAGCTACAACATAATAGTGAAAGAATGCCTATACATACTATCCAGTGCCTGTTTCTTCTACATGACCCCTTTTTCTCTTTTGCTGCATTGACCAATTGAAAAGTCCACAAGCCAACCTAAAATCCAATGTGGGCAATCAAAAACAAATAGTTCCCCACTCTAATAAATCATGCCTGACACCACTGCAATACATTATAATCACAGCTGATACAACTATCGCTAATTTATAGATGACTCTCACCACACCGTGATAAACCCTAACCATGCTAAGTCCCTCTAGTTCCACACAGTACCCCCAACATAGTACCTTTCTAACACTTAAGAGATCCCTGTATGTGATACTATCCACAGTAAACCTCCAAATACCATTCAAACCCCAATGTGGTATCCCCTATAATAGCCTCCCTAATTATAAAACCATCTATAATCATATCTCAAATGCCACCCTTTAATTTCAAAACTCCTACACAGTATCCTATTACATTAGGGATAACCTCAACACAATACCTCTGATTGGATTGCCTCAACTATTGCAATCCACCATATTGCAAACCCTTTATAAACTAAACAAACTCCTACTCTTAAACTCTTGACAAATCAAAATGTCTTAAATAAAATAAGACACTACCTAATGCCCAATTAACAAATCACAAGAGTGGGAGGTCTCAGTTTTGAAAATATGCCCATCCATTGTATTCCTGAATGATTATTATGATTAATCAATCATCACTGAGGGACATTTCCACAAATTGTTGAAAGTCCTGAAGTGGGTTAGGCTTGGGAAAGTACTACAATGAACATGCCACTACTGGCTAGTAGAGACAGAAGAAAGACGAAGCCTCCTTTAGACTTTAGGCTAGATATGTTTAGATTTATTTAGTTGAGTTTTATTTAAGTTTCTTTTTTTTGGGGAGTATTAGGTTTTAGGGGTGTGTGGCTTGCAATGGAGTAAATGCAAAGTACAGGGGTTTGCAACTGGGAGATCAAGAGGGGGTTAAAGGGACAGGAAACTCCAAAATTTTCATCCATGATTTGGATAGAACACACAATTTTAAACAACTTTCTAATTTACTTCTATTATACTATTATCAAATTGGCTTCATTATCTTGTTATTCTTTGCTGAAGGAACAGCATTGCACTACTGACAGCTAGCTGGACACATCTAGTTAGCCAATCACAAAAGATAAATGTGTGTAGGCACCAATCAGCAGCTAGCTCCCACTAGTGTAGGATATGTGCGTATTCTTTTTCAACAAGGGATACCAAGAGAACAAAGCACATTTGTAAATAGAAGTGAATTTAAAAGTGTCTTAAAATTACATGCCCTATCAAAATCAAGCAAGTTTAATTTTGACTTTCTTATCTTCATTTTGATCACATGTAAACTGTAATTGTCTCAATTGTGATCTATTCATCCATTTAAAGAGGCATAGCTTATACAGTGCATATTTTACATCTAGACCTTAAAAACATTTTAACATTACATTTCCATAATTAAATTACAGAGGGGATTCTTTAATTAATATCAGTAGGCAGGGGTGCTAAAATTAAAGATAAATCATAAAATATAATTTATTTGAACCACATACTGTACATAAGAATTTCTTGTTTAACATATTTTTTCCTTAAAATTCAGTTTTATTTTCTGTTCCATATTTAACAAGCTTATTCAAAATGTCCTCCATACTCTACATAATAATTGTTCTATACAACAAAGAATTAACTATTTAAAGGTACAGTCTACATCAGAATTGTTATTGTTTAAAAAGATAGATAATCCCTTAATTACCCATTCCCCAGTTTTGCTGAACCAACACAGTTATATTAATATTCTTTTTACTTCTGTGATTATCTTGTATCTAAACCTCTGCAGACTGCCCCCCTTATTTCAGTTCTTTTGACAGACTTGAATTTTAGCCAATCAGTGCTGACTCCTAGGTAACTCCACGTGCGTGAGCACAATGTTATCTATATTGCACACATGAACTAATGCCCTCTAGCAGTGAAACACTGTCAAAATGCATTCAGATAAGAGGTGTCCTTCAAGGTCTAAGAAATTAGCATATGAGCTACCTAGGTTTAGCTTTCAATTAAGAATACCAAGGCCTAGATTTAGAGTTTGGCTACCACCGGTATTTGGAGTCAGTCAGGAAAGGGTCTAACGCTCACTTTCCAGCCGCGACTTTTCCATACCGCAGATCCCCTTACGTCAATTGCGTATCCTATCTTTTCAATGGGATCTTTCTAACTCCGGTATTTAGAGTCGTGTCTGGAGTGAGCGTTAGAAATCTAACGACAAAACTCCAGCCGCAGAAAAAAGTCAGTAGTTAAGAGATTTCTGGGCTAACGCCGGTTCATAAAGCTCTTAACTACTGTGCTCTAAAGTACACTAACACCCATAAACTACCTATGTACCCCTAAACCGAGGTCCCCCCACATCGCCGCCACTCTATTAAATTTTTTTAACCCCTAATCTGCCGACCGCCACCTACGTTATCCTTATGTACCGCTAATCTGCTGCCCCTAACACCGCCGACTCCTATATTATATTTATTATCCTCTAATCTGCCCCCCACAACGTCGCCGCCAGCTACCTACACTTATTAACCCCTAATCTGCCGACCGCAAAGCGCCGCCACCTATGTTATCCTTATGTACCCCTAATCTGCTGCCCCTAACACCGCCGACCCCTATATTATATTTATTAACCCCTAATCTGCCCCCCACAACGTCGCCGCCAGCTACCTACACTTATTAACCCCTAATCTGCCGAGCGGACCGCACCGGTACTATAATAAAGTTATTAACCCCTAATCCGCCTCACTCCCGCCTCAATAACCCTATAAGAAATAGTATTAACCCCTAATCTGCCCTCCCTAACATCGCCGACACCTAACTTCAAACATTAACCCCTAATCTGCCGACCGGAGCTCACCGCTATTCTAATAAATTTTTTAACCCCTAAAGCTAAGTCTAACCCTAACACTAACACCCCCCTAAGTTAAATATAATTTAAATCTAACGAAATAAATTAACTCTTATTATATAAATTATTCCTATTTAAAGCTAAATACTTACCTGTAAAATAAACCCTAATATAGCTACAATATAACAAATAATTATATTGTAGCTATTTTAGGATTAATATTTATTTTACAGGTAACTTTGTATTTATTTTAACCAGGTACAATAGCTAAAATAGTTAAAATAATTACAAAATCACCTGTAAAATAAATCCTAACCTAAGTTACGATTAAACCTAACACTACACTATCAATAAATTAATTAAATAAAATACCTACAATTATCTACAATTAAACCTAACACTACACTATCAATAAATTAATTAAATACAATATCTACAAATAAATACAATGAAATAAACTAACTAAAGTACAAAAAATAAAAAAGAACTAAGTTACAAAAAATAAAAAAATATTTACAAACATTAGAAAAATATTACAACAATTTTAAACTAATTACACCTACTCTAAGCCCCCTAATAAAATAACAAAGACCCCCAAAATAAAAAAATTCCCTACCCTATTCTAAATTACAAAAGTTCAAAGCTCTTTTACCTTACCAGCCCTGAACAGGGCCCTTTGCGGGGCATGCCCCAAAGAATTCAGCTCTTTTGCCTGTAAAAAAAAACATACAATACCCCCCCCCAACATTACAACCCACCACCCACATACCCCTAATCTAACCCAAACCCCCCTTAAATAAACATAACACTAAGCCCCTGAAGATCTTCCTACCTTGTCTTCACCATGCCAGGTTCACCGATCGGTCCAGAGTCTTGATCCAAGCCCAAGCGGGGGGCTGAAGAGTGACGTCCATCCTCGGGCTGAAGTCTGGATCCAAGCGGCGGCTGAAGAAATCCATCATCGGGCTGAAGTCGGAAGTCCATCATCGGGATGAAGTCTTCTATCAAGCCGCATCTTCAATCTTCTTTCTTCTGGAGTGGAGCGGAGCGGAGCCATCTTCTTTCCAACCGACGCGGATCCAACCTCTTCAACCGACGCCTACTCGCCGAATGAAGGTTCCTTTAAGGGACGTCATCCAAGATGGCGTCCCTCGAATTCCGATTGGCTGATAGGATTCTATCAGCCAATCGGAATTAAGGTAAGAAAATTCTGATTGGCTGATGGAATCAGCCAATCAGAATCAAGTTCAATCTGATTGGCTGATCCGATCAGAAGATGGCTCCGCTCCACTCCAGAAGAAAGAAGATTGAAGATGCGGCTTGATAGAAGACTTCATCCCGATGATGGACTTCCGACTTCAGCCCGATGATGGATTTCTTCAGCCGCCGCTTGGATCCAGACTTCAGCCCGAGGATGGACGTCACTCTTCAGCCCCCCGCTTGGGCTTGGATCAAGACTCTGGACCGATCGGTGAACCTGGCATGGTGAAGACAAGGTAGGAAGATCTTCAGGGGCTTAGTGTTAGGTTTATTTAAGGGGGGTTTGGTTTAGATTAGGGGTATGTGGGTGGTGGGTTGTAATGTTGGGGGGGGGGTATTGTATGTTTTTTTTTACAGGCAAAAGAGCTGAATTTTTTGGGGCATGCCCCGCAAAGGGCCCTTTTAAGGGCTGGTAAGGTAAAAGAGCTTTGAACTTTTGTAATTTAGAATAGGGTAGGGCATTTTTTTATTTTGGGGGGCTTTGTTATTTTATTAGGGGGCTTAGAGTAGGTGTAATTAGTTTAAAATTGTTGTAATTTTTTTCTAATGTTTGTAAATATTTTTTTTATTTTTTGTAACTTAGTTCTTTTTTATTTTTTGTACTTTAGTTAGTTTATTTCATTGTATTTATTTGTAGGAATTGTATTTAATTTATTTATTGATAGTGTAGTGATAGGTTTAATTGTAACTTAGGTTAGGATTTATTTTACAGGTAATTTTGTAATTATTTTAAATAGGTAGCTATTAAATAGTTCTTAACTATTTAATAGCTATTGTACCTGGTTAAAATAATAACAAAGTTGCCTGTAAAATAAATATTAATCCTAAAATAGCTACAATGTAATTATAATGTATTAAGTTATTTAATAAGAGTTAATTTATTTCGTTAGACTAAAATTATATTTAACTTAGGGGGTGTTAGTGTTAGGGTTAGAATTAGCTTTAGGGGTTAAAAAATTTATTAGAGTAGCGGTGAGCTCCGATCGGCAGATTAGGGGTTAATACTTGAAGTTAGGTGTCAGCAATGTTAGGGAGGGCAGATTAGGGGTTAATACTATTTATTATAGGGTTATTGAGGCGGGAGTGAGGCGGATTAGGGGTTAATACATTTATTATAGTAGCGCTCAGGTCCGGTCGGCAGATTAGGGGTTAATAAGTGTAGTTAGGTGGAGGCGACGTTGGGGGCGGCAGATTAGGGGTTAATAAATATAATATAGGGGTCGGCGGTGTTAGGGGCAGCAGATTAGGGGTACATAGGGATAATGTAAGTAGCGGCGGTTTACGGAGCGGCAGATTAGGGGTTAAAAATAATATGCAGGTGTCAGCGATAGCGGGGGCGGCAGAATAGGGGTTAATAAGTGTAAGGTTAGGGGTGTTTAGACTCGGGGTACATGTTAGAGTGTTAGGTGCAGACGTAGGAAGTGTTTCCCCATAGGAAACAATGGGGCTGCGTTAGGAGCTGAACGCGGCTTTTTTGCAGGTGTTAGGTTTTTTTTCAGCTCAAACAGCCCCATTGTTTCCTATGGGGGAATCGTGCACGAGCACGTTTTTGAGGCTGGCCGCGTCCGTAAGCACCGCTGGTATCTAGAGTTGCAGTGGCGTTAAATTATGCTCTAAGCTCCCTTTTTGGAGCCTAACGCACTGAAAACCCTGCCATTCTGTTAACTCTAAATACCAGCAGTATTTAAAAGGTGCGGGGGAAAAAAAGCACGCGTAGCTAACGCACCCCCTTGGCCGCAAAACTCCAAATCTAGGCGCAAGAGAACAAAGCAAAATTGGTTATCAAAGTAAACTGGAAAGTTGTTTAAAACTACCTGCCCTATCTGAATCATAAAAATTGATTTTGGACTAGACTGTCCCTTTAACAAGGCAATTCCTTATTTGCAGTTGCCATTTGAAATATAACATCACACATTTTTGTTCAACAATACAATTCTGTTTTTTACACTATTATTAATTAATTTATTAAATGTTATTATTAATTGAAAATCAGTATTTCTTGTTTAACATATATTTAATATTAACAAACTCATGTTTAATATTCTATATCAGTTTTACATTCAAACTCAACATTCTGTATCATAATCTCAAAAATTACAATTACCTATTGAACATTACTATTCCCTGTTCATCATCAACATTTCTAATTCAGCAGCAAAAGTAATTATTTTTTATATCACATACGTTTTAGGTTGTTATGGATGCTGCCTAGATATATAGACATCCATCTTGTGACTTGACTAAGTTTATGCAACTTATCTAACATTTTTATTTGCAAATGTGTGATGCACAGACCCAGGCAGTTTGAATATTTGTGCAACTGTTTACTGTGAGAATAGTTAGTATCTATTTAACTCTGCGGAGTAGTTATAGTGTTATATAGAATATGAATAGGGATCTTTTGTTTTGGTGAATTTTGTGCTATGGAACATCTGACTTTGTTTTGATCTCACATTAGAGAAGAAGCTGTATTGTGTTTATATGAGTTATAATGATGGATCTACACTGCTGTAGGTATGATTGTGGCATCTGTGGTTATTTATCTTTTTAACCATAGTTATGACAAGGGCCCCTACTTATCAAGCCGTCAACTTACTTGCATTCGACGGCACCAATACGCTCGCCTAAGATCGCCTAACATCGCTGCTGCGGACCTGAATACGCTCTCTTGAAGTTCAATCCTATTGGCTGATCCAATCGGCCAATAGGATTGAGCTGGCATTCTATTGGCTGTTCCAATCACCCAATAGGATTTTTTCTACCTTAATTCCGATTGGCTGATAGAATTCTATAAGCCAATCAGAATTGAAGGGATGCCATTTTGGATGACATCACTTAAAGGTACCTTCATTCAGTCGTAGCCGTCGGAAGAAGAGGATGCTCTGCGTCGGATGTCTTGAAGATAGACCCGCTCCGCGCCGGATGGATGAAGATAGAAGATACCGTCTGGATGAAGACTTCTGCCCATCTGGAGGACCACTTCTGCCTGGCTTGGATGAAGACTTCTGCCCGTCTGGAGGACCACTTCTGCCCGGTTGGATGAATATGTCTCCCGGTAAGGTGATCTTCAAGGGGTTAGGGTTTTTTAAGGGGGGATTGGGTGGGTTTTAGAGTAGGGTTGGTCTTGAATGACGTCATTTAAAGGAACCTTCATTCAGTCGTAGCCATCGGAAGAAGAGGATGCTCCACGTCAGATGTCTTGAAGATGGACCCGCTCCACGCCGGATGGATGAAGATAGAAGATACCGTCTGGATGAAGACTTCTGCCCGTCTGGAGGACCACTTCTGCCCGGCTTGGATGAAGACTTCTGCCCGTCTGGAGGACCACTTCTGCCCGGTTGGATGAAGATGTCTCCCGGTAAGGTGATCTTCAAGGGGTTAGGGTTTTTTAAGGGGGGATTGGGTGGGTTTTAGAGTAGGGTTGGTTGTGTGGGTGGTGGGTTTTAATGTTGGGGGGGGATTTGTAATTTTTTTTACAGGTAAAAGAGCTGATTAGTGATGTCGCGAATTGTTCGCCGGTGAATAGTTCCCGGCGAACATAGCTTGTTCGCGTTCGCAACGGCAGGCGAACATATGCGATGTTCGATCTGCCCCCTATTCATCATCATTGAGTAAACTTTGACCCTGTATCTCACAGTCTGCAGACACATTCCAGCCAATCAGCAGCAGACCCTCCCTCCCAGACCCTCCCAGCTCCTGGACAGCATCCATTTTAGATTCATTCGGAAGCTGCATTCTTAGTGAGAGGAGGGACAGTGTAGCTGCTGCTGATTTAATAGGGAAATTGATAGCTAGGCTAGTGTATTCAGTGTCCACTACAGTCTTGAAGGACTCATCTGATCTCTGCTGTAAGGACATCACCCCAAAAAGCCCTTTTTAGGGCTAGAACATCAGTATGTTTTCTTTTTTTCCTGTGTAATCTAATTGCAGTTGCCTGACTGCCAAGCCACTTGCCACAGTGCCACCATTCATATCTGGTGTAACAGTAGTGTAAATTTAAAAAAACAAAACTTTTTTGACTGTGAAACATCAGTCTGCTAGTGTAATCTAATTGCAGTTGCCTGCCTGCCAGAGTGTGTGCCAGGCCCACTTGCCCAGTGCCACCACTCATATCTGGTGTAACAGTAGTGTAAATTTAAAAAAACAAAAAACTTTTTTGACTGTGAAACATCAGTCTGCTAGTGTAATCTAATTGCAGTTGCCTGCCTGCCAGCATGTGTGCCAGGCCCACTTGCCCAGTGCCACCACTCATATCTGGTGTAACAGTAGTGTAAATTTAAAAAACAACAACTTTTTTGACTGTGAAACATCAGTCTGCTTGTGTAATCTAATTGCAGTTGCCTGCCTGCCAGCGTGTGTGCCAGGCCCACTTTCCCAGTGCCACCACTCATATCTGGCTTAACAGTAGTGTAAATTTAAAAAAAAAAAAACTTTTTTGACTGTGAAACATCAGTCTGCTTGTGTAATTTAATTGCAGTTGCCTGCCTGCCAGCGTGTGTGCCAGGCTTACAGCGTATACTGTGCCCACTTGCCCAGTGCCACCACTCATATCTGGTGTAACAGTAGTGTAAATTAAAAAAAAAAAAACTTTTTTGACTGTGAAACATCAGTCTGCTTGTGTAATCTAATTGCAGTTGCCTGCCTGCCAGCGTGTGTGCCAGGCTCACAGCGTATAATGTGCCCACTTGCCCAGTGCCACCACTTATATCTGGTGTAACAGTAGTGTAAATTTAAAAACAACTAACTTTTTTGACTGTGAAACATCAGTCTGCTTGTGTAATCTAATTGCAGTTGCTTGCCTGCCAGCGTGTGCCAGGCTCACAGCGTATACTGTGCCCACTTGCCCAGTGACACCACTCATATCTGGTGTAACAGTAGTGTAAATTTAAAAAAAAAAAATTTTTTGACTGTGAAACATCAGTCTGCTTGTGTAATCTAATTGTAGTTGCCTGCCTGTCAGCGTGTGTGCCAGGCTCACAGCGTATACTGTGCCCACTTTCCCAGTGCTACCACTCATATCTGGTGTAACAGTAGTGTAAATTTAAAAAAAAAAATTTTTTGACTGTGAAACATCAGTCTGCTAGTGTAATCTAATTGCAGTTGCCTGCCTGCCAGCGTGTGTGCCAGGCCCACTTGCCCAGTGCCACCACTCTTATCTGGTGTAACAGTAGTGTAAATTAAAAAAAATAAAAAAAAACTTTTTTGACTGTGAAACATCAGTCTGCTTGTGTAATCTAATTGCAGTTGCCTGCCTGCCAGCGTGTGTGCCAGGCCCACTTGCCCAGTGCCACCACTCATATCTGGTGTAACAGTAGTATAAATTTAAAAAAAAAACTTTTTTGACTGTGAAACATCAGTCTGCTTGTGTAATCTAATTGCAGTTGCCTGCCTGCCAGCGTGTGTGCCAGACTCACAGCGTATACTGTGCCCACTTGCCCAGTGCCACCACTCATATCTGGTGTAACAGTAGTGTAAATTTAAAAAAAACTAACTTTTTTGACTGTGAAACATCAGTCTGCTTGTGTAATCTAATTGCAGTTGCCTGCCTGCCTGCCTGCCAGCGTGTGTGCCAGGCTCACAGCGTATACTGTGCCCACTTGCCCAGTGCCACCACTCATATCTGGTGTAACAGTAGTGTAAATTTAAAGAAAAAAAACTTTTTTGACTGTGAAACATCCTCTGCTTGTGTAATCTAATTGCAGTTGCCTGCCTGCCAGCGTGTGTGCCAGGCTCACAGCGTATACTGTGCCCACTTGCCCAGTGCCACCACTCATATCTTGTTTAATAGTAGTGTAAGTGTACATTTAAAAAAAAAAACTTTTTGGACTCTGAAACATCAGTCTGCTTTTTTGTGTCAGGCTCACAGCGTATACTGTGCCCACTTGCCCAGTGGCACCACTCATATCTTGTTTAATAGTAGTGTAAGTGTACATTTAAAAAAAAAAAAAACTTTTTGGACTGTGAAACATCAGTCTGCTTTTTTGTGTCAGACTCACAGCGTATACTGTGCCCACTTGCCCAGTGCCACCACTCATATCTTGTTTAATAGTAGTGTAAGTGTACATTTAAAAAAAAAAAAAAAACTTTTTGGACTGTGAAACATCAGTCTGCTTTTTTGTGTCAGGCTCACAGCGTATACTGTGCCCACTTGCCCAGTGGCACCACTCATATCTTGTTTAATAGTAGTGTAAGTGTACATTTAAAAAAAAAAAAACTTTTTGGACTGTGATACATCAGTCTGCTTTTTTTGTGTCAGGCTCACAGCGTATACTGTGCCCACTTGCCCAGTGCCACCACTCATATCTTGTTTAATAGTAGTGTAAGTGTACATTTAAAAAAAACAAAAAACTTTTTGGACTGTGAAACATCAGTCTGCTTTTTTGTGTCAGGCTCACAGCGTATACTGTGCCCACTTGCCCAGTGCCACCACTCATATCTTGTTTAATAGTAGTGTAAGTGTACATTTAAAAAAAAAAACTTTTTGGACTGTGAAACATCAGTCTGCTTTTTTGTGTCATGCTCACAGCGTATACTGTGCCCACTTGCCCAGTGGCACCACTCATTTCATGTTTAATAGTACTGTAAGTGTACATTTAAAATAAAAAAAACTCTTTGGACTGTGAAACATCAGTCTGCTTTTTTGTGTCAGGCTCACAGCGTATACTGTGCCCACTTGCCCAGTGGCACCACTCATATCTTGTTTAATAGTAGTGTAAGTGTACATTTAAAAAAAAAAAAAAACTTTTTGGACTGTGAAACATCAGTCTGCTTTTTTGTGTCAGGCTCACAGCGTATACTGTGCCCACTTGCCCAGTGCCACCACTCATATCTTGTTTAATAGTAGTGTAAGTGTACATTTAAAAAAAAAAAAAAAACTTTTTGGACTGTGAAACATCAGTCTGCTTTTTTGTGTCAGGCTCACAGCGTATACTGTGCCCACTTGCCCAGTGGCACCACTCATATCTTGTTTAATAGTAGTGTAAGTGTACATTTAAAAAAAACAAAAACTTTTTGGACTGTGATACATCAGTCTGCTTTTTTTGTGTCAGGCTCACAGCGTATACTGTGCCCACTTGCCCAGTGCCACCACTCATATCTTGTTTAATAGTAGTGTAAGTGTACATTTAAAAAAATAAAAAAAACTTTTTGGACTGTGAAACATCAGTCTGCTTTTTTGTGTCAGACTCACAGCGTATACTGTGCCCACTTGCCCAGTGCCACCACTCATATCTTGTTTAATAGTAGTGTAAGTGTACATTTAAAAAAAAATAACTTTTTGGACTGTGAAACATCAGTCTGCTTTTTTGTGTCAGGCTCACAGTGTATACTGTGCCCACTTGCCCAGTGGCACCACTCATATCATGTTTTATAGTACTGTAAGTGTACATTTAAAATAAAAAAACTCTTTGGACTGTGAAAAATCAGTCTGCTTTTTTGTGTCAGGCTCACAGCGTATACTGTGCCCACTTGCCCAGTGCCACCACTCATATCTTGTTTAATAGTAGTGTAAGTGTACATTTAAAAAAAACAAAAAACTTTTTGGACTGTGAAACATCAGTCTGCTTTTTTGTGTCAGGCTCACAGCGTATACTGTGCCCACTTGCCCAGTGCCACCACTCATATCTTGTTTAATAGAAGTGTAAGTGCACATTAAAAAAAAAAAAAACTTTTTGTACTGTGAAACATCAGTCTGCTTTTTTGTGTCAGGCTCACAGCGTATACTGTGCCCACTTGCCCAGTGCCACCACTTATATCTTGTTTAATAGTAGTGTAAGTGTACATTTAAAAAAAAATGACAGGCAGAGGCAGGCCACCTCGCAGGTGCCGTCGTGGTCGTGGTGCTGTGATTCCCTTTGGCCCTAGAATAATGCCCAGTGTTCAGAGGCCATGTACCATGAACTCGAAAAGTTCTGAGGACATAGTTGACTGGCTAACACAGGACACCCAATCTTCTACAGCTTCCGCTCGGAACCTTGACGCACCATCCTCCTCCAGCTTAGCTTCGGGCACCTCTCAAGTTACCACTCGCCCGCCTGCCGCCACCACCAACACTAGCACCACAGCCGCTTCACTTGATCTGTCAGATGAGTTATTTAAACATCAGTTTGAAGAAATGAGTGATGTGCAACCATCATTGACAGAGGATGTAGATAACAGTGATATGTCTCAGTCAGGCAGCATTACAGACATGAACGTACGGTGTGATGATGATGATGATGTTGTACCCGCTGCTGCTTCCTTTGTTGAGTTGTCAGATACAAGTGAAGTGGTTGATGATGACGATGCGTCTGTGGATGTCACGTGTGTGCCCGCTAGAAGAGAAGAAGAACAGGGGGAAAGTTCAGATGGGGAGATAGAGAGGAGGAGGAGGAGGAGAAGAGTTGGAAGCAGGGGGAGGTCGTCGCAAGGAGCTAGTGGCACAGTCAGACAGCATGCATCGGCACCCGGGGTCAGCCAGACAGCACGCCAATCAACGCATGCTGTTGCCACTACCAGAATGCCGTCATCGCAGAGCTCAGCAGTGTGGCATTTTTTTGTGTGTCTGCCTCTGACAACAGCAATGCCATTTGCAACCTGTTCCAAAAAAAAACTGAGTGGTGGGAAGTCCAACACCCACCTAGGTACAACTGCTTTGCGAAGGCACATGATCGCACATCACAAACGCCTATGGGATCAACACATGAGTACAAACAGCACACAAACTCAAAGCCGCCATCCTCCTCCTGGTCCAGCATCTTCAGCCACGTCAACCACTGCTGTCCTCCGTGCCCCCTCTGAACCATCCGCCACTCCGTCTCTCTTTCGGAGCAGTTCCTGCTCATCTGCCCACAGTCAGGTGTCTGTCAAGGACATGTTTGAGCATAAGAAGCCAATGTCACAAAGTCACCCCCTTGCCCGGCGTCTGACAGCTGGCTTGTCTGAACTCTTAGCCCGCCAGCTTTTACCATACAAGCTGGTGGAGTCTGAGGTGTTCAAAAAATGTGTAGCTATTGGGATACGCAGTGGAAGGTACCCAGCCAAAATTTATTTGCACAAAAGGCAATCCCCAACCTGTACTCGATTGTGCGAAAGGAAGTAATGGCATGTCTGGCACACAGTGTTGGGGCAAGGGTCCATCTGACCACTGATACCTGGTCTGCAAAGCATGGTCAGGGCAGGTATATCACCTACACTGCGCATTGGGTAAACCTGCTGACGGTTGCCAACCATGGAATGCGTGGCTCTGCAGAGGAGTTGATGACACCACCATGACTTGCAGGCAGGCCTGCTGCCACCTCCTCTACTCCTCCTACTCCATCCTCTTCCATAACCTCCTTGGCTGAGTCCTCTTTTGCTGCTGCGTCTTGCTCCAAATCAACGGCACCCCCCAAGCTCCCCAGGTACTATTCCACATCCTGGATACGGCAGTGTCACGCCGTCTTGGGGTTGACTTGCCTGAAAGCAGAGAGTCACACCGGACCAGCACTCCTGTCCGCCCTAAACGCACAGGTGGATCAGTGGCTGACTCCGCACCATTCCTGATTGGGGACGTAACAGGGATTAAACTGATAAGAATAGTACTACTTAACACACCACTCATATCTGGTGGCACATTAGATTGCACGCGCAGTGCCCCAAATTTGAAGTAGGAGGACCGACCAAGCATCTTTTTCCATCTCCCGGTTCCTATAATCCATGCCATATACATGTCCCCTGATAGGGGACGTAACAGGGATTAAACTGATAAGAATAGTACTACTTAACACACAACTCATATCTGGTGGCACAGTAGATTGCACGCGCAGTGCCCCAAATTTGAAGTAGGAGGACCGAACAAGCATCTTTTTCATTCTCCCAGTTCCTAAAATCCATGCCATATACACGTCCCCTGATAGGGTACGTAATAGGGATTAAACTGATAAGAATAGTACTACTTAACACACCACTCCTATCTGGTGGCACATTAGATTGCACGCGCAGTGCCCCAAATTTGAAGTAGGAGGACCGACCAAGCATCTTTTTCCATCTACCGGTTCCTAAAATCCATGCCATATACACGTCCCCTGATAGGGGACGTAACAGGGATTAAACTGATAAGAATAGTACTACTTAACACACCACTCCTATCTGGTGGCACATTAGATTGCAAGCGCAGTGCCCCAAATTTGAAGTAGGAGGACTGACCAAGCATCTTTTTCCATCTCCCGGTTCCTAAAATCCATGCCATATACACGTCCCCTGATAGGGGACGTAACAGGGATTAAACTGATAAGAATAATACTACTTAACACACCACTCATATCTGGTGGCACAGTAGATTGCATGCGCAGTGCCCCAAATTTGAAGTAGGAGGACCGACCAAGCATCTTTTTCCATCTCTCGGTTCCTAAAATCCATGCCATATACACGTCCCCTGATAGGGGACGTAACAGGGATTAAACTGATAAGAATAGTACTACTTAACACACCACTCCTATTTGGTGGCACATTAGATTGCACGCGCAGTGCCCCAAATTTGAAGTAGGAGGACCGACCAAGCATCTTTTTCCATCTCCCGGTTCCTAAAATCCATGCCACATACACGTCCCCTGATAGGGGACGTAACAGGGATTAAACTGATAAGAATAGTACTACTTAACACACCACTCATATCTGGTGGCACAGTAGATTGCACGAGCAGTGCCCCAAATTTGAAGTAGGAGGACCGACCAAGCATCTTTTTCCATCTCCCGGTTCCTAAAATCCATGCCATATACACGTCCCCTGATAGGGGACGTAACAGGGATTAAACTGATAAGAATAGTACTACTTAACACACCACTCATATCTGGTGGCACAGTAGATTGCACGCACAGTGCCCCAAATTTGAAGTAGGAGGACCGACCAAGCATCTTTTTCCATCTCCCGGTTCCTAAAATCCATGCCATATACATGTCCCCTGATAGGGGACGTAACAGGGATTAAACTGATAAGAATAGTACTACTTAACACACCACTCATATCTGCTGGCACATTAGATTACACGCGGTGCTCTGACAAAATGCAGAAGGACATTTGGCAGATGGACATTTGGCAGACAGACATTTGGCAGACGGACATTTGGCCGACAGACAGAAAGCTAAAGAATGTTCCGATTTCGGCCGAGGGCAGATACGTTCCAGAGTGCTCTGTTCTAATCAGAGCCTCGGGCGCCGCAACTGCCTCTGGGAACCTTACCATGGGTCCCAGGCCGCACGTCTTGTAATTCTCTGTCTGGGAAATTATCTATCTATCAAATCTATCTATTTATCTATCAAATCTATCTATCTATCTATCTATCGTATCTATCGTATCTATCAAATGTATCTATTGCATCTATTGATCTATCTATCTAATCTATGTGTCTTTCTATCTATCAAATCTATCTATCTCGTGGCCGGACTGTTATCTGACAGCCACTTGTGTTTCGGCCAAATGTCCGTCGGCCAAATGTCCGTCGGCCAAATGCCCTTCTGCCAAATGTCCGTTGGCTAAAAGTCCGGCCACGATTGCACGCGCAGTGCCCCAAATTTGAAGTAGGAGGACCGACCAAGCATCTTTTTCCATCTCCCGGTTCCTAAAATCCATGCCATATACACGCCTGATGGGGGACGTATCAGGGATTAAACTGATAGAAATAGTACTACTTAACACACCTTATAATAACGCAGAGAGAGGCAACGCAGAGAGAGGAGTCTGAAGAAGAGGAGTCAGAGGAGGAAGGTGGCTTTGAGGAGGTGGAAGACCAAACACAGCAGGCGTTACAGGGGGCTTGTTGTCACCTTTCGGGGACCCTTGGTGTTGTACGTGGCTGGGTGGAGGAAGAGACCTTCAATGACATCAGTGAGGACAAGGAACGGGACATGGCTAGCTTGGTATCCAACCTTGTGCAAATGGGGAGTTTGCGGTTGTGCAAATCGACTGTTTGCGGTTGTTTGCGGTGCGTTAAACGGGGAGTTTGGTCTGTCACTGTGAAGCTGGCGTAACCCCTACACTACCTGATCGATACAGCATCATACCTGATGTTTTAAAGCACGTTATTCCAAACAATTTAGGAATGTTAGGTGATTTATGCCCTTTATGGATTAAAACCAGACTCTGCATCAACTATGTAATTTTCCGTGGGAGTTTTGCCATGGATCCCCCTCCGGCATGCCACAGTCCAGGTGTAAGTACCCTTGAAACAACTTTTCCATCACTATTGTGGCCAGAAAGAGTCCCTGTGGGTTTTAAAATTTGCCTGCCTATTGAAGTCAATGGCGGTTCGACGGTTCGCCCGTTCGCAAACATTTGCGAAAGTTTGCGTTCGCCATTCGCGAACAGAAAATTTTAAGTTTGCAACATCACTAGAGCTGATTACTTTGGGGCAATGCCCCGCAAAAGGCCCTTTTAAGGGCTATTTGTAATTTAGTGTAGGGTAGAGCTTTTTTTATTTTGGGGGGGCTTTTTAATTTTGTTAGGGGGATCAGATTAGGTGTAATTAGTTTAAAAATCTTGTAATTTTTTTATTATTTTCTGTAATTTAGTATTTGTTTGTTTTTGTACTTTAGATAATTTTATTTAATTTAGGGAATTCATTTAATTATAGTGTAGTGTTAGGTGTAATTGTAACTTAGGTTAGGTTTTATTTTACAGGTACTTTTGTCTTTATTTTATCTAGGTAGTTATTAAATAGCTAATAACTATTTAATAACTATTCTACCTAGTTAAAATAAATACAAACATGCCTGTAAAATAATAATGAACCCTAAGCTAGCTACAATGTAACTATTAGTTATATTGTAGCTATCTTAGGGTTTATTTTATAGATAAGTATTTAGTTTTAAATAGGAATGATAGTTATTTTATTTAGATTTATTTAAATTATATTTAAGTTAGGGGGGGTTAGGGTTAGACTTAGATTTAGGGGTTAATAACTTTAATATAGTGGCGGAGACGTTGGGGGAGGCAGATTAGGGGTTAATAAATGTAGGTAGGTGTCGGCGATGTTAGGGACGGTAGATTAGGGGTTAATAAATATAATGTAGGTGTCGGCGATGTTGGGGGCAGCAGATTAGGGGTTCATAAGTATAATGTAGGTGGCGGCGGTGTCCAGAGCGGCAGATTAGGGGTTAATCTATATAATGTAGGTGTCAGTGATGTCGGGGTGGCAGATTAGGGGTTAATAAGTGTAAGATTAGGGGTGTTTAGACTTGGGGTTCATGTTAGGGTGTTAGGTGTAGACATAAATGTATTTTCCCCATAGGAATCAATGGGGCTGCGTTAGGAGCTAAACGCTGCTTTTTTGCAGGTTTTTTTTCAGCCGGCTCTCCCCCATTGATTCCTATGGGGAAATCGTGCACGAGCACGTTCAGCCAGCTCACCGCTAACGTAAGCAGCGCTGGTATTGAGGTGAGATGTGGAGCAAAATTTTGCTCTACGATCACTTTTTTGCGGTTAACGCCGGGTTTGTATATACTCGTAATACCAGCGCTGTCGTAAGTGAGCTGTGAGCATAAACTGCTCGTTAGCACCGCATAGCTTCTAACGCAAAACTCGTAATCTAGGCGTTTGAGATTATAATAAAATATGGTAAATCATATATATATATATATATATATATATATATATATAATCAATCAAGATAAAGATAAGCACTCACTGGATTTAAGTACAATAACTATTTATTGGTAGTACTAATCCAGTGATTTACTACTACCAATAAATAGTTATTGTACTTAAATCCAGTGAGTGCTTATCTTTATCTTGATTGAATACCCTGCCAAGCACCCTGGTCTATGTTTGGGTTGGCGAGTGAGAGTGCACTAACTTGGAGTCTGTCTATATATATATATATATATATATATATATATACTGTCCCTTCAAGTATGGCTTACTTTTTCAGCTTTGAAATTTTCTTCTAAAAAAAAAAAAAAGATAATTATTGTTATTCTTACCAGTTCTTCCAGGTGGGCACAGGCAGTGAAATGCTCCCACAGAATCAATACAAGTGGAGCCGTTTGCGCAAGTAGCCGTTAAGCAGTCATCTATGTTATGGTCACAGTTGTCTCCCATCCACCCGTTGACGCACACGCAGTTATAGGATCCAGGCGTGTTGTAACATGTGCCGCCATTTTTGCAAATACCCGAAGACTGACATTCATCGATGTCTCGTGAGCAATACATGCCTGAGGACGGAGATAGTAGACAAAGATGAGATGGAGAAAATGTATAAAGAAGTGATTAAAGAAACATTCACACAGTTTGTGTGTAGAAATTGCGCCCTGTCCCACGTTTCATAGAGAGACCAAAAATCAAACTCCGTCACAAAGTTTTAAAATGTTGCAAATTGTCAAAAACAGCTGTTTGATTTACAGCATACAGAACTTGCTATTTGGCCTTTCAAGGGAGTGTAGGAAGCACAATTGTTACTCAAAAGGATGAAGTGTTTAAAGGGACATAATACCCATATGCTATAATACTTGAAAGTGATTAAGTATAACTATAAAAAGCTGACAACAAAATATCACCTGAATATCTCTATGTAAAAAAAGTAAGATATTTTACCTCAAAATGTATTTATCTCACAATAGTAAGTGCTAAGTGAACAGTTATACTTCAGCTACTGTCCAGCTGCCGGTTGGAAAAAAACCTATAGCCAATCAGCATCAGCAGTGCTAAGGTCATGTTTTACTTTAATGTGATCTCATGAGATTTTACAGAAATCTTGCAAGATTTCATAGTAAACTTCTCTAAACTGCACAGGGAAATAACATGACTGTGCTGCACATGCCAGATGCACACTCCCTTGCAAGTCCTGGGACTAGCATCCTGATTGTCTACTGAAAAACCCTTTACGATGGGGTGTGGCTACTGAGGAAATTTCGAGGTAACTATCTTCGTTTTTTACATAGAGATGTTCAGGTGATATTTTCTTGTCAGCTTTTTATAATTGGAAATGGATGATGGAGGAGATAGAGGGTGCAAAGTTTAACTGAAAGATGAATTACTCACCTGTCCATCCTGGTGTACACTGACATGTGTAAGTTCCCATCCCATCTTTACAGGATGCTCCGTTCATGCACTTGTTTTTCAAACAGTCATCAGTGTTCTCCTCACAACGAGATCCTGTATATCCTGATGTTTGACAAAAAGACCTGTCATCCTTGATTATGCTTTTTTGTTACATTAATTTAACTCAGCTTTTCCCCAGTAATATGTGTTTACTATATAATATGAGCTAGATTATATGCAAGCCCCTATAAGGAGTAGCTTGAAAAAAATCATGTGTTTGTTAATTTCTCAGTGTCTTCATTTCAGCAACCTGATCAGACTCAAACCTTTAATAGTGACAGCATGTTATACGTTACTTACTGAATGATAAAAGCTCATTACAGTGGTCATTATGACCAGCCACAAGCTTCTGACTTCTGCCACAATAACAGTAGTAGCATTATTACATAGATTACATTTTTGAGTGCCATGGACACCATCCATAACCTCCCCACCTCAAGTAAAGGCAATGGCTGACCTGGTATTTCACAGCTACTAAAGTAAATAATAGGTGATCTAGCATTCCAATGCAATCCCCTCACAACAAAAACACCCACTTTTATTTATTTAACTCACCTCCCACAGCAATTTCCTCCATAACATCTAAATAACAGACCCACATTGTAATCCCCCCCGTATGTGATCCCTTCTGATCTCAAGAGCCCATAGGAGCTATTCATCCCCCAAAATACCTTATAAAATACACTTAACTAGTATTAATTATTTTACTGTATTATGGAGAAGCCTTTTTGCATATTTTCTAACGCATGTCATGTAGTTTAGAAGAATTAGCAGATTTAATATATGGGCTGGGCATTGTTTTGCAATCACCCATTTATATTTTAGTCACTGACCTGTGGGGCACACACACTGGTATAAATTAGGTTCTCTTTGCTGGCACTTTCCTCCATTAAGACAGCTGTCTATCACACATTCCCCTCTCCGCATCTCACATCGCAGGCCATAGTAATTGTCTGGGCATAGGCACTGGAAGGACCCCATCAGGTTTACACAGGTTCCGCCATTCTTACAGGTGCCTGCTGCTTGGCATTCATCTAAGTCCTTCTCACAAGCCAAACCCTCAAAACCCAGTGGGCATTGGCACTCAAAGCCTGGAACTTTGTTAATACACTTGCCATTATTCATGCAGCGGTTGGTTACACAAAAGTCTGTATGCTCACAATTTTTCCCTGCAAGAGAGATAAACAAAGAATGCAAATTAATTCTACATGTTTTTTTGAAGTTTTCAGTTTCCAACGTGAGGGTCAGACAGTTTATGATTGTGGTCACTTAAAAAGCATGCTGACTTTTTCTACTGATACTTTCAAAACAATTGTTTCCAAAAATATCAACAAGATTGTGATTGACACCAAAATTCATCACTAGAGGTGTTACCTGTTTTTATTTCCAAAACATTTTCAGAAGAAATAATTTAGAAAATTCAGGGTCGATTGTAATCTTGTTGATCCTGTTTATCAATATGTTTTAATTTTTTACTTTGTAGCAATCACAGTGTAAATAATAATGATGCAATTTCCATATTGGAAAAATATTGGATCAGATATCACAAAAGTCACCCATACAAGGCATGAACAGCATTGATTTTGGTGATCACAATCAGAGCCAAATACATTTGATAAGCTAGCCTTTTTGTCATAAATGCAAGTAGTCCAAGACTATTTGAAATAATTCTGTTTCAAATGGGCAATACATACTGAAATGGCCACTAACATCATTTTAGATGTATATATGAAAATATGATCTATATATATTAAACCTCGCCACTTAGTGTTTTGACAATTCACAGTATAAGAAATGTTGAAATCCAGATATAGTGGACGAGATAAGTTGTTTCCGTTTTCTTCTTGTGGAAGTTAATTCCTGCACTGTTTTTTCTTGACTTTAGATGATTTTTTATTAGTTTTTTTTTTCCCAATGAATAAAAGAAAGTACTTTTTAAAATATTAAAAGCTTTAAAAAGGAACCATTGAACAAATGTGCTCAGTATACCTATAATTTGCTTTTCATATCCCTTTTAAAAAAAACATTAATAGCCGACCCTTTTTCATTATATCATAATTAAAAAAAAAAATTGGAATCATCCCATTTATAGCAAATTTATTAATTATATATTAAAATGTTGAGTTTCACATCCCTTTCAATGATAGAGCCCAATAAAATCTATTGATATCTCGTTATTTTTTTTTGGTTCACCTGTCCATCCTGTAACACACTGACACTGATACTCGGTGAAGAAGCGATTGCATGTTCCTCCATTCCGGCAAGGCCCAGACGAGCAGGGATCAGCGATTTGGCAGCGATCTCCAGAAAAACCAGCCAGACATCTAGGAATTTTAAATTATGTAAGTTATTATTGTAGTAGATCCAAATGCTACTTATACAAGGAAACACAAAAACAAAAGGAGTAAGTAAGCTGTATAAAATGAACTGTAGACGGCACTAGGCATGCTTGTAAGAAACATAAAGGAAACTGGTCCAATTCTCCAGAGAAGCGGCACACAATGAAAACACAAAACAAACAAAAACAACACAAAAACAAAACAAAACAAAGAATCTTACGGAAAATAAATCAGGGTCAGTCCTAGGCATGACAATTTTTAAAGGAACATTAAAATCAAAATTTTATTCATGCATCAGATATAACAACATTACAAAAGATCTGAGGGCAATATAAAATGCTTAAAGGGACACTCAATCAAAATTAAACTTTCATTATTCAGATAGAACATGCCATTTTAAATAACTTTCCAATTTACTTCCATTAACTAAATGTGCACAGTCTTTTTTATATTTAAACTTTTTGAGTCACCAGCTCCTACTGAGCATGTGCAAGAATAAGTGCGTATGCATTTGTGAATGGCTGATGGCTGTCACATGGTACGTGTATGCATTTGTGATTGGCTGATGGCTGTCACATGGTACAGGAGTGGAAAAAGAAAATTTTTAAAATTGTCAGAAAAAAAATCTACTACTCATTTGAAGTTCAGACTAAGTGCTATTGCATTGTCTTCTTATCTTGCATTTGTTGATTATGCAAATCTACTGTGTTGACTGGTCCTTTAAAAACATTTAAAACTGCGATTTTGTTAGTAAAATGTGTATTGTTTTTGTGAGTCCAGGACACAAACTCTTGAAAAAACTTATGAAATGCTGTTTATCTTACTTCTTTTGATGTGGCCAATTAGGGAGAGATTTGAACAGGCTCCTATGCATATAAACCAATAATTGAGCAGCATATAAGGATGTCAGGATTCTACATTCAACAAAACCCCCTTCAGTCTCTCTGTGGGGAGTGGAAACATTACAATTTTTTTTAATTATGTCTAGTTATTACTTATTGTTACATACCAGACAAGCATCTTGCAATAGGTTCCCCATCTATAAGCTTGTAAGAAAAACATTAAACTTTTAAATAATCGTTTGTTAGCAGCTAAAAATGTCCGCTTTTTCAGTTAGCTATTTCAAATTGCCCATGCACAAATCAGCTTGTGAAAGTAGGAAAACTTATTCAGGAGTCGATAGTGATTGGAGAAACTTAACATTCCAAAATATACACACACTAAGTAGGCGGAGCTTGGCGGACATTTTTGGCTCCTAACAAACGATGAATATTTAAGTGTTTCATGTACTTCTCACCAGCTCATAGATGTGGGAGCAGATGCAGTATACTTCTCTGGTATATAACAATAAGTAATCAAAATGAAATAATGGGTCTAGACTGTCCCTTTAATAGCCATATGCACACCTACAGCATAGACCCTCTCCCTTCCCACCTACCTTGCCATTGATCTTATCCCAACAACTCAAACCTTTTTTCTTATTAACTCTTTGTTCACAGTGCATTAAGCCTAATTTCAACTACATTTAATTTTATTTTTGAAGCATTTTCAGATCTATTTAGAAGCACAATAGCAAACGCTAATAGTTTATACCAACTTTTCAAAAGTTTAAAAGATAAAGCGGATTTTAGGATTCTGTGCCGACACAACTCTTAACTAACTACTTAATACAAGCAAAATTACCACAGTACTACTACTTTGCCCTCTTCATTGAAAGTATAGGGTGTGCTTTATAGAGGTAGTATGCACAAAATATAAAGCTTTGGTGAAAACAGTGTCAGGAACAGATTGAGGGTTATTGATTGTGCGGCAGCCGGGAGCCAAGGGCAAAATAAAGCACCATAAGTTACCAACTGTGCTTGTATTGTAACCTAGACCAAAATATGTTATCATCCATGTAATGAAGGTCATTTAAAGGGAAATAAAGGGGCAAAAAGAAAAGGTCACTGTTGCTTGCATACAAGTGTCTGTTTAACCCTTGAAAGTGGATTAAACACATAATTAAAGTCACCTGCAGAGCAGCAATGGAGTAAAGGGAGCTAGTTATACACTTCTTACTAAATGAGCATTAGTAGGAAGTACCTACCAGTCATGATTATTAGCAGGGAGAGCACATTAGCTTATATCAGTAGGTAAAAGCTTACTGTAGTCATACCTTACTCAGCCATGGCCATTAGTAGGAAGTACCTATAAGCCAATGAGCATTAGTAGGAAGTACCTATAAGCCAATGAGCATTAGTAGGAAGTACCTAGCAGCCAATGAGCATTAGTAGGAATTGCTAATCAGCCAATGAACATTAGTAGGAAGTACCTATAAGCCAATGAGCATTAGTAGGAAGTACCTAGCAGATAATGAGCATTAGTAGGAAGTGCTAATCAGCCAATGAACATTAGTAAGAGGTACCTATCAGACAATGAGCATCAGTAGGAAGTACCTTTTAGCCAATAAACATTAAGTACCTATC
This sequence comes from Bombina bombina, assembly GCF_027579735.1. NCBI lineage: Eukaryota > Metazoa > Chordata > Amphibia > Anura > Bombinatoridae > Bombina > Bombina bombina. The sequence continues at coordinate 577,461,391 of NC_069505.1, forward strand.
AGCCAATGAGCATTAGTAGGAAGTGCCTATCAGCCAATGAGCATTAGTAGGAAGTATCAATCAGACAATGAGCATTAGTAAGAAGTGCCTATCAGCCAATGAGCATTAGTAGGAAGTATCAATCAGACAATGAGCATTAGTAAGAAGTGCCTACCAGCCAATGAGCATTAGTAGGAAGTATCAATCAGACAATGAGCATTAGTAGGAAGTGCCTACCAGCCGATGAGCATTAGTAGGAAGTATCAATCAGACAATGAGCATTAGTAGGAAGTGCCTATCAGCCGATGAGCATTAGTAGGAAGTATCAATCAGACAATGAGCATTAGTAGGAAGTGCCTATCAGCCAATGAACATTAGTAAGAAGTACCTCTCATCCATGACTATTAGTAGGAAGTGCCTATCAGCCAATGAACATTAGTAAGAAGTACCTCTCATCCATGACTATTAGTAGGAAGTGCCTATCAGCCAATGAACATTAGTAAGAAGTACCTCTCATCCATGACCATTAGTAGGAAGTACCTATCAGACAATGATCATTAGTAGGAAGTACCTATCAGACAATGATCATTAGTAGGAAGTACCTATCAGACAATGATCATTAGTAGGAAGTACCTATCAGACAATGATCATTAGAAGGAAGTACAAAACACTTTCAATTTATACAGAATTTATTTCAAGCAAATAGAATATTCTGTTCTTTTATCAGCACAATATACATTTTTTAGCATGATGACTCTTTTACAGGACATTCTAGTTTATTTTTGCAGTATAATTTGTATTAGCATAACTATTATCACTTATTTAGTGACAGTTTTACTGTGCATGTAACTTATGAAGTAGGGATGAGCGAATATTTAGCAATATTCGAAAAATTAAGCAAATTTTAAAATATCAGTTACTTAAAGGGACACTGAACCCAAATTTTTTCTTTCGTGATTCAGATAGAGCATACAATTTTAAGCAACTTTCTAATTTACTTCTATTATCAAATTGTCTTCATTCTCTTGGTATCTTTATTTGAAAAGCAAGAATGTAAGTTTAGATGCCGGCTCATTTTTGGTGAACAACCTGGGTTGTTCTTGCTGATTGGTGGATAAAATCACCCACCAATAAACAAGTGCTGTCCAGCGGCTGAACCAAAATTTTGTCTGGCTTCTTAGCTTAGATGCCTTCTTTTTCAAATAAAGATAGCAAGAGAATGAAGAAAAATTTATAGTAGGAGTAAATTAGAAAATTGATAATAGGAGTAAATTAGAAAGTTGCTTAAAATTGCTTCACTATCTGAATCACGAAAGAAAAAATTTGGGTTCAGTGTCCCCCTTGAGTGCTAACACTCACCTACCTTAAGAGCAATCTGGGGGCTCCCATCAACTCCCACCCCGGCGATCAGGCCTGTATAGTGACAGGCATCACGGGGGCTTCCTGTTGCATCACCGTGCAACTTTATTTAAAAATTACAATGGACAAGATAGGTAAAGGGGGCATGCTGCTTAGAAGCCTGTATCTCAGGCATCTAAGCAGCTACAGACCCCCAAGACCCACTGTTGAAAAGGTAATCGCCTAACCTTTCCAACGATATAGGTCTTGGGGATCTGGATTAAAAAGAAAAAAAGTAAAAAAAATAAATTTTTAAAAATAGTAAAAAACGAAAAATAAATAAATCCAGCTTAGCACTCAAAGGGTTCATTTTGAATTTTGAATGTTTACACAACATTCTATCATTTTTTAGTTTTTCTAATGCAATATTTAAATGTAATATTTGATTCTAATTTCTCTTATTCGAATAATGCATAATTAGAATCGAATTATGCAATATTCAAATAAAAAAAAAAATTGATATATTTGTATCTATTATGTATCAATGTACTAACTTCCCTACCACATGACCTATTGAACGTCTGAATAGTATGCGTTAAATTGAATGTTACATTTAAAATTTCGAATGTGAATATTCAATCTAATTATGAACATTCAAAAATAAAAGTAACATTCGAAAACCCGGAGATAACATTTGGTTACCAAATTTTAATGGATTTTCATTCTTATCAACATTCAATTGTCTAAAACGAATGTTCACGGTACTGTTTGTTCTACCAAGCGAATTACACGTTCAGCACATTCGCCCATCCCTATTATGGAGCATACAGCTGTATGCCCAGTGCATCCTCATAGAGAGCTTGCCCTGTTCAGAGAGTTGATGGTTAAAAGGACATAACACTTCAAATGTATCTTTTATGATTCATATAGAACATACAATTTTCCATTTACTTCTTTCAACAAAGTGGCCTTATTCTCTTGGTATCTTTTGTTGAAGGTGCAGCAATGCAATACTGAGAGCTAGCTGAATGGGTGAGCCAATGACAAGAGGCATATCTGTGCAGCCACCAATCAGATGCTAGCTTCAAGCAGTGCATTGCTGCTCTGGAGCCTACCCAGGTATGCTTTTCAACAACGAATACCAAGAGAACTAAGAAAATTCTATAATATAAGTACAATGGAAATTTGTTTAAAATGGCATGTTCTATCTGAATGATGAACGTTTCATTTTTATTTTTTACAGTCCCTTTAAGCATACTATGTTGCTGATTACACTATACATTGCAACATTTGTGCAACATGCATCACAAGCAGATCACAGAGCAAGTTTAATGTCTCCATATGGGTGCAGTTAAATAATAGCTATATAAGGTCATATAAAAGTCATATCCAATTGTACAAAGTCAAGGAAGTTACTCTCATAATAGAATGACTACTAGATACACTGATGTGCAAGGGATGAATATGTTGATGGACATACACAAGGGTAAGTAACACACATGCATACCAGTTGAGTTTAAAGGGACAGTCATGTCAAGATTAAACTTTCATGATTCAGATAGGGCATACAATTGTGAACAATTCTCCAATTCACTTTAATCATCAAATTTGTTTTGTTCTCTTGCTATTCTTTGTTGAAAGCTAAACCTAGGTAGGCTCATATTTTAACTTCTAATCCCTTGAAGGCCGCATCTTATCTCAGTGCATTATGACAGTTTTTCACAGTTAGACAGTGCTAGTTTATGTGTGCCATATAGATAACATTGTGCTCACTTCCTTGGAGCTATTTATGAGTCAGCAATGATTGACTAAAATGCAAGTCTGTCAAAAGCACTGATATAAGGGGGCAGTCTGTAGAGGCTTAGATACAAAGTAATTACAGAGGTAAAAAGTATATTAATAGAACCGTGTTGGTTATGAAAAACTGGGGAATGGCTAATAAAGGGATTATCTATCTTTTTAAACATTAACAATTCTGAAGTAAACTGTCCCTTTAATGAAAAAAATCTCAATGTACGTTCAAGCAAGGAGGATTCTTTATACAATATTTTTTATTAGATTTAAATGGACATTTACAAAGCATTCTGTTCAAAATTAGCATAGGGTTTAGATAAAGCTGTTTATTTTAATACATAAAGTCAGATTCAGATAGACCATGTCATTTTAAAACTATTATTAAATTTACTTTGTTCTCTTTGTATCTATTGTTGAAAAAGAATATGTAAATATCATACACTACTAGGAACTATCTGCTGATTGGTGGCTGAAACCTAGATGCCTCTTGTCATTGGCTCATCCGATGTGTTCAGCTAGCACCCATAAGTGCATTGCTGCTCCTTCAGCAAAGGAAGCCAAGAGAATGAAGAAAATTAGAAAGTTGTTTTAATTGTGTTTTCTATCTGAATCATGGGGTTTCGGGTCCCTTTAAGCGCATATACCTGGGAGTTGGAATTCATCGAACCTTTAGGGAATTATGACTGCATATCTTTGCTTAGAAGCATACTAAAATAGGCTCCGCATATGCTGCGAGATCAGTAAATAGAATGATAGGAAATATAACCTGCATATCTGAGATCCATTCTGCAAGGGCACACAGACTCCGCCATTAACGCAGGACTCCTGGGTGATCGTACACTGCAATCCTAGAGGGAAGCAAAAGATATGATAGAGACTAAATAAAATGAATTGTTAAGATGTAGTTTGAGTGAGAAAAAATAGCAATGACAGGAAAGAGAGAGAGAGAGAGAGAGAGAGAGAGAGGGAGAGAGAGAGAGAGAGAGAGACAGAGAGAAAGGGAGAGAGAGAAAGATAAAGAGAGAGAAAGAGAGAAAGGGAGAGAGAGAGAGATAAAGAGAGAGAAAGAGAGAAAGGGAGAGAGAGAGAGAGAAAGATAAAGAGAGAGAGAAAGAGAGAAAGAGAGAGAAAGACAGAGGAGAGAGAGAGAGATAGAAAGACAGAAGAGAGAGACACATAGAGAGACAGTAAGAGAGCGACACAGAGAGAAAGACAGAGGAGAGAAAGAGAGAGAGAGAAAGAGAGAGAGAGAAAGAGAGAGAGAGAGAGACAGAGAGAGAGAGAGAGAGAGAGAGAAAGATAAATACAGAGGGACAGAAAGAGAGATAGATACAGAGAGAGACAGAAAGAGAGAGATATACAGGCCCATTTATCAAAGGTCTTGCGGACCTGATCCGACACTGCGGATCAGGTCCGCAAGACCTCGCTAAATGCGGAGAGCAATACGCTCTCCGCATTTAACATTGCACCAGCAGCTCACAAGAGCTGCTGGTGCAACGCCGCCCCCTGCTGACTCGCGGCCAATCGGCCGCCAGCAGGGAGCTGTCAATCAACCCGATCGTATTCGATCGGGTTGATGTCTGGCGATTCCTGTCCGCCTGTTCAGAGCAGGCGGACAGGGTTATGGAGCAGCGGTCTTTTGACCGCTGCTTCATAAGTTGTGTTTCTGGCGAGTCTGAAGACTCGCCAGAAACACGGCCCTTCAAGCTCCATACGGAGCTTGATAAATGGGCCTGATAGAGCAAAAGAAAGTAAGAAAAAGATGCAGAGAAAGAAAGAAAAAAAGAGAGAGAGAGAGAAAGAGAGAGAAACAAAGATAATTAGAGAAATGAGAAAAAAGAGAGAAAAAAAATACTTTCCATGTCACAATGGCTACAGTGTGATCTGTCTGAATTTGTACACAATGAATTAATTTGTAAAAACATTGGATAGTAGTTTGCTTTTGTATTTATTACAAAGCCCCCATTGAAAGGACATGAAATTACATTTTTTTCACAATTCAGATAGAGATACAATTTTAAACAACTTTCCAATTTAATTATTTTATCTAATTTACTCCATTCTCTTTGTATCCTTTGTCGACTGAGCAGAAATGTGCTACTGGAAGCTAGCTGAACAAATCGGGTGAGCCAATGACAAAAGACAAATGTGTGCAGCCACCAATCAGCATCTAACTCACAGTAATGCATTGCCTGCTGCTCCTGTGCCTACCTATGTATGATTTTCAACAAAGGATACTAAGAGACTGAAACAAATTTGATAATAGAAGTAAAATTGAAAGTTATTTGAAATTGTTTGCTCTGTCTGAGTCATGAAAGAAAATATGTGGGTATTTATGTCCCTTTAATGATTACTTTAAAATAAATAGAATAACACTGCTAATGTTATTACCAAAGGAGGTAGTGAATGCCAATACCTTGGATACATTTAAAAATGGTTTGGATAACTTTCTGGCTAGAAACAAAATTCATGGATATGATTGCTTGTATTAAATGGATCACCTTTTAGTGGGATTTATTTCAGCTCAACTGGAGCTTTTTTTAGGTATATTAGATTTGTATAGGTTGATCTCAATGGACTTCAGTGTTGTTTTCAACCTCATCTACTATGTTACTATATTACTAAACAAATAAGTAATAATCTGTGGGGTATATAGCTATTAAAGCATGGTGTAGATAGGCTCTATATTTGGACCGGGGAACCCCATTGGACTCATACGACAGTGGTGGCACACAGGGAGCATATAAAGGCCAATTAACTGGGTATCAGCCTTCTCTTGTGTAATATATAAACCTGCAAAACTATCATCTTTCTGACTGCTATCTATGGGGGGGGGGGGCTTTCTCCATTAATGGACAAAGAGTTTGGGGTCATTCAATTCTCAGACCTAGACAGACCTGGCAAAGAAAGACCCAGAAAAACAGAATCAGAACATGTAGTAAGGTGGATTTAGAAGTGGAAAAAAGCATGAGAAATAAAAAGAAGGGATAAAAAAACCGGCATTGTAAAAATATTCCAAAGTATAGTTATAATAGGTGGAGAATATAAAATAAATCTAGGGCTATGAAGAGGTACAAGTTGTTGTAAACTGTGAGAGTAGCTATAGACTAAAGCTGTTAGACCATGGTGTACGTTGGCTAGTGTGTTAACATTGGAAAAAGTATCTAAAAAAGTAGGAGCACTTAAAGGGACAGTCAAATAAAAATGAAACTTTCAGGATTCAGACAGAGCATGCAATTTTATACAACTTTCCAATTTACTTTTGTCATCGAATGCTTTGTTCCCTTGGTATTCTTTGTTGAAAGATAAACCTAGGTAGACTCATATGCTAATTTCTAAGCCATTGAAGGCCGCCTCTTATCTCAGTGCATTTTGACAGTTTTTTTTAAAGTTAGACAGCACTAGTTCATGTGTGCCATATAGATATTATTGTGCTCACTCCCATAGAGCTATTTATGAGTCAGCACTGAATGGCTAAAATGCATGTCTGTAAAACAAACTGGAATAAGGAGGCAGTCTGCAGAGGCTTAGATACAAGGTAATCACATAGGTAAAAAGTAACATAGTAACATAGTAACATAGTAGATGAGGTTGAATAAAGACCGAAGTCCATCGAGTTCAACCTATACAAATCTAAAATATATACAAAAAGCTCCAGTTAAGCTTAAATAATCCCACTAAAAGGTGACCCATTTAAAACTAGCAATCATATCCATGAATTTTGTTTATAGACAGAAATGTATCCAAATAATTTTTAAATGTATCTAGGGTATTGGCATTCACTACCTCCTTTGGTAATGAGTTCCACACTTTTATTGCTCTTACAGTGAAAAAATGTTTCCGTTGCAGGAGATTAAATCTCCTTTCCTCCAACCTTAAAGGGACAGTATACTGTAAAATAGTTTTTCCCTTAATGTGTTTACAATTGCTTTTTTTACCAACTGCAGAGTAAAAAAATGTATGAAAATTAGCTTTTTAAGGCTTATTTGTGTATATTAAAGCTCTGATTTTGTGTTTTGAAGCCACAACCTAATAAAATAGGTTGAGCTTGTAGGTATAATCCGATCTCATTACTGTATCACATTGTGCAAATATACCTGCTTCTTTATCTTATATCTGTCCTTAAAACAATCACCAGTACTTTGAGAGAACAATGGAAAATCAACATTTTATTACCTTATCTCTGCTATATCGCACTGGGAGTGAAATTTCTTCTGCTGGCTGTGTTTACAAAGCTTATCTATAGCTGGTACGCGCGGCCACAAACTTTCAGAATAGGTGGGGATACCACATGCTAAATCTACAATTTCAAATGCCAATATAAGGGTAAAGGAGCTACTTGTAAACAATTTAATACACTCCAGCAGGTAAAGTGGATCATTGGGAACAAATTAAAGGGGAGAAAAGTTTTGAGTAAACTGTCCCTTTAAGTGTTTTAATATAACAGTGTTGGTTGTGCAAAACTGGGGAATGGGTAATAAAGGGATTATTTATCTTTTTAAACAACATTTTGTAATGTAGATTGTCCCTACCTGTGTGTATAGGATGGAGCACTGCATAGGCTAGAAAAAGACTTTACAGTATGCATAGAATGAGGAAACAGTGTTTAGTTTGTTTAAAGGAACTACCACAAAACTATATGTACCAATGGATATAGTGTGTAGAATGACTAGGGAATATACACATACAGTATATGTTAAATAGGATAGAGATGCAGTCAGGGTTATATATTGACCTAGGTCTAAGGCAGCATATTAAGGCTAATTTTTAAACAAAAATTAGCACCTTCAATGATTAAAGGTATAGCTCCCAAAACCCATTACAAATCAGTAATATAACAGGGTTTTTTACTTGTGGAAAATGCAAAGGTTGCAATTACACCAGAACACACAAAACTTTTAATTCCACAGTTACAGGAAAAAAAAGATTTTATTACATGTAAAAGTAAAAATTTTATATATCTATTACAGTGCAGCTGAAAAATGTCAATATTGGGGATAAACATCCAGATTTCTAAAAACTAGAATCTTGGAACATTTGAATAAAACTGAAAAAAATCATGACCATCATGGGGTACCACAGCATTGCAATAGTTGTCAACTCTTTAAAAAAGAATCCTTCACATGGATGGGAATAAAAAAGGTTAATTTACATTGGAGAGGTGGCAACTTAGCCAAACAACTAGACCAGAGGGAGTTGTGGTCTGAATAAAGATACAAAAATGTCTGCCTTTGTGTAAGAAACGTTTAACAATTCAGTATAGAGTATTTAATTATCATGACTGTCTTGTCATTGTGAATTATAGTGACTTTTAATTTCACTATGTTAATGATGGTAAATGCCACATTTGAATTACATATGTCATCCTTTTAAAAACAAGCATTATTTAGGTAATGCCCCTTTAATGGTTATGATATAAGTGTTCTCTTATTCCGTTAAATCCATATCCATACGTTAATGATGGTAATGTCTTTTAAAAACAGAGCGGATTATTTAATAGCATTATTTAGGTAATACCCCTTTAATGATTATGATACAAGAGTTTTCTTATTTTGTTACCCTATTTTTTTTTTGTTAAATCTATATTCATATCGTCAACTACTTTGATAATGTTGAGTTACCTTTTATAACGAGGAACTGCATTCATGGTCACGACAGAAGTGTTCTCTATATTTCTATATTTATATTTCTCAAACAACAAATGTTTTATATATAATAATCGTCAACAACTTTGATAATGCATAGCTACCCTCTATAATGAGGAACTGAATTTATTGGAATCTAATGTGAATTTCTCTTTATTCCGTCATCTAGTTTATAACGGCATTTATAGCCGATGTTAGTGAAACAATATTGTTTTAACTGGGACGTTCCCGATTGGACATTAAACTTAATGCGATTACGCTACCCTTGAATGGACCTGAGAGGAGACTGTCAGAAAGGAAACGGCTCGAAAGGGAACTACACATCTTGATGCAAAGAAGTTTAACTTTCACAGCAAATATTCTTAAAATATTTTGATTAATGAATATGCTTTTGAAAATGTTAACTGATATTTTGCTCTCGTTTTTATTTTTGAGTGTAAACCCGGCCTCTACCACTGGGGTAACGGGTAGCGCTTTTGATTGTGTATTTAAAGACCTCCTGTGTTGCGGAAAGGTATGCTTGGTTTGTAAAGCACTTTAAAACTGTGAATGCTCTTGAGAAAGACGTCTGGGTCCGTTGAAACGCGTTGGGCACAATAAAATTGCTTTTAGATGAGAAAAGCTGGTGAAGTTCTCTTTGCACACATAGGAGCCGTTTAGCCTGATTTTAAGCTGTGAGTATATACACGCCTTTATACAGTGTCTTGACATGATATCACAGCACAACCATCTAATCTAACTAGGAGTACCCCTCTTCTGACGAACAATCTAAAGACAGCGGAGTAACAGACGAGGATCCAAAGTGAACCAGCGCCTCCTTTTTTGCACACCATATCTTCCAAACAGGTTCAGGAGAGACTGTGGGAAGGCTGCGGTTCTATTACTGAAGGGGAGTATCTATCCATATTATATGTACTGTTGTTTCTAAGCATATTAAGGCTGACTGAACATTTTGAGGGAGACTAAATACACACAGAGAGAAGCGCACTCACAGGAACGAACAACCGGCTCAATACCATTGTTAGCCTGTTCTATGGCAATTTACCACTTGGGTGCAGCTTTTTAGCCCAGTAATGCTTTTCACAGAGTAGAACTTTCCTGTAGTATATCAGTCTGATCCCGCCTATTACGGTCAGTCAAGCGCTGAAATACCAGGCAATCCCTCTCTGAACAAGGAACACAGCAACCCCAGACGATCGTTTTGTCCTTCATTGGGCCTCGTAAGTGAGGTGTAGCTATATTCCTCTAAGCACACTGAGCAAGGAGTCCACGTCTGGTTGCCCCTTTTTCCCATAGGGAGACTAAATACACACAGAGAGAAGCGCACTCACAGGAACGAACAACTGGCTCAATACCATTGTTAGCCTGTTCTATGGCGATTTACCACCTGGGTGCAGCTTCTTTTAGCCAAGTAATGCTTTTCACAGAGTAAAAAAAAGCAAATATTTATAAATAGAAGATCATGTTCAGAGGTTTTACTTAATTTAGGAAAACTAGTTAGGCCAAAATCTGATTTTTCTTTTACTTCTTTTTCCTTTTCACAGACTGCTCAGTAATAATAGGACCCTCCTCCTCCAGCGCCTTCTTGAGGTTAGTACTTTCCTTATATTCCCTTTTGAGGGTCAGTTTTAAGCATCATGCATTTCCACAACTATTAATGATCTCTGTTTGGCTACGGAAAGACATGACCCGACCATGCATAATATAATCCTATAATGTGTATAGTATAAGGGAGCAGTGTATAATGTGTATAGTATGAGGGGAGCAGTGTATAATGTGTATAGTATGAGGGGAGCAGTGTATAATGTGTATAGTATGAGGGGAGCAGTGTATAATGTGTATAGTATGAGGGAGCAGTGTATAATGTGTATAGTATGAGGGAGCAGTGTATAATGTGTATAGTATGAGGGAGCAGTATATAATGTGTATAGTATGAGAGAGCAGTGTATAATGTGTATAGTATGAGGGTGCAGTGTATAATGTGTATAGTATGAGGGTGCAGTGTATAATGTGTGTAGTATGAGGGTGCAGTGTATAATGTGTATAGTATGAGAGAGCAGTGTATAATGTGTATAGTATGAGGGAGCAGTGTATAATATGTATAGTATGAGTGAGCAGTGTATAATGTGTATAGTATGAGGGAGCAGTGTGTAATGTGTATAGTATGAGGGAGCAGTGTATAATGTGTATAGTATGAGAGCAGTGTATAATGTGTATAGTATGAGGGAGCAGTGTATAATGTGTATAGTATGAGGGGAGCAGTGTATAATGTGTATAGTATGAGGGAGCAGTGTATAATATGTATAGTATGAGGGAGCAGTATATAATGTGTATAGTATGAGGGAGCAGTGTATAATGTGTATAGTATGAGGGAGCAGTATATAATGTGTATAGTATGAGGGATCAGTGTATAATGTGTATAGTATGAGGGAGCAGTGTATAATGTGTATAGTATGAGGGAGCAGTATATAATGTGTATAGTATGAGGGAGCAGTGTATAATGTGTATAGTATGAGGGAGCAGTGTATAATGTGTATAGTATGAGGGGAGCAGTGTATACTGTGTATAGTATGAGGGAGCAGTGTATAATGTGTATAGTATGAGGGGAGCAGTGTATAATGTGTAAAGTATGAAGGAGCAGTGTATAATGTGTATAGTATGAGGGTGCAGTGTATAATGTGTATAGTATGAGGGAGCAGTGTATAATGTGTATAGTATGAGGGAGCAGTGTATAATGTGTATAGTATGAGGGGAGCAGTGTATAATGTGTATAGTATGAGGGAGCAGTGTATAATGTGTATAGTATGAGGGGAGCAGTGTATAATGTGTATAGTATGAAGGAGCAGTGTATAATGTGTATAGTATGAGGGAACAGTGTATAATGTGTATAGTATGAGAGAGCAGTGTATAATGTGTATAGTATGAGAGAGCAGTGTATAATGTGTATAGTATGAGAGAGCAGTGTATAATGTGTATAGTATGAGGGAGCAGTGTATAATGTGTATAGTATGAGGGAGCAGTATATAATGTGTATAGTATGAGGGAGCAGTGTATAATGTGTATAGTATGAGGGAGAAGTGTATAATGTGTATAGTATGAGGGAGCAGTGTATAATGTGTATAGTATGAGGGGAGCAGTGTATAATGTGTATAGTATGAAGGTGCAGTGTATAATGTGTGTAGTATGAGGGTGCAGTGCATAATGTGTATAGTATGAGGGTGCAGTGTATAATGTGTATAGTATGAGGGTGCAGTGTATAATGTGTATAGTATGAGAGAGCAGTGTATAATGTGTATAGTATGAGGGAGCAGTGTATAATGTGTATAGTATGAGAGAGCAGTGTATAATGTGTATAGTATGAGGGAGCAGTGTATAATGTGTATAGTATGAGGGGGAGCAGTGTATAATGTGTATAGTATGAGGGAGCAGTGTATAATGTGTACAGTATGAGGGGAGCAGTGTATAATGTGTATAGTATGAGGGAGCAGTGTATAATGTGTATAGTATGAGGGGAGCAGTGTATAATGTGTATAGTATGAGGGAGCAGTGTATAATGTGTATAGTATGAGAGAGCAGTGTATAATGTGTATAGTATGAGAGAGCAGTGTATAATGTGTATAGTATGAGAGAGCAGTGTATAATGTGTATAGTATGAGGGAGCAGTGTATAATGTGTATAGTATGAGGGAGCAGTGTATAATGTGTATAGTATGAGGGAGCAGTGTATAATGTGTATAGTATGAGGGAGCAGTATATAATGTGTATAGTATGAGAGAGCAGTGTATAATGTGTATAGTATGAGAGAGCAGTGTATAATGTGTATAGTATGAGGGTGCAGTGTATAATGTGTGTAGTATGAGGGTGCAGTGTATAATGTGTATAGTATGAGAGAGCAGTGTATAATGTGTATAGTATGAGGGAGCAGTGTATAATATGTATAGTATGAGTGAGCAGTGTATAATGTGTATAGTATGAGGGAGCAGTGTGTAATGTGTATAGTATGAGGGAGCAGTGTATAATGTGTATAGTATGAGAGCAGTGTATAATGTGTATAGTATGAGGGAGCAGTGTATAATGTGTATAGTATGAGGGAGCAGTGTATAATGTGTATAGTATGAAGGAGCAGTGTATAATATGTATAGTATGAGGGAGCAGTGTATAATGTGTATAGTATGAGGGAGCAGTGTATAATGTGTATAGTATGAGGGAGCAGTATATAATGTGTATAGTATGAGAGAGCAGTGTATAATGTGTATAGTATGAGAGAGCAGTGTATAATGTGTATAGTATGAGGGGAGCAGTGTATAATGTGTGTAGTATGAGGGTGCAGTGTATAATGTGTATAGTATGAGAGAGCAGTGTATAATGTGTATAGTATGAGGGAGCAGTGTATATATGTATAGTATGAGTGAGCAGTGTATAATGTGTATAGTATGAGGGAGCAGTGTGTAATGTGTATAGTATGAGGGAGCAGTGTATAATGTGTATAGTATGAGAGCAGTGTATAATGTGTATAGTATGAGGGAGCAGTGTATAATGTGTATAGTATGAGGGGAGCAGTGTATAATGTGTATAGTATGAGGGAGCAGTGTATAATGTGTATAGTATGAGGAGCAGTATATAATGTGTATAGTATGAGGGAGCAGTGTATAATGTGTATAGTATGAGGGAGCAGTATATAATGTGTATAGTATGAGGGAGCAGTGTATAATGTGTATAGTATGAGGGAGCAGTGTATAATGTGTATAGTATGAGGGAGCAGTATATAATGTGTATAGTATGAGGGAGCAGTGGTATAATGTGTATAGTATGAGGGAGCAGTGTATAATTGTATAGTATGAGGGAGCAGTGTATAATGTGTATAGTATGAGGGGAGCAGTGTATAATGTGTATAGTATGAGGGAGCAGTGTATAATGTGTATAGTATGAGGGAGCAGTGTATAATGTGTATAGTATGAAGGAGCAGTGTATAATGTGTATAGTATGAGGGTGCAGTGTATAATGTGTATAGTATGAGGGAGCAGTGTATAATGTGTATAGTATGAGAGAGCAGTGTATAATGTGTATAGTATGAGAGAGAAGTGTATAATGTGTATAGTATGAGAGAGCAGTGTATAATGTGTATAGTATGAGGGAGCAGTGTATAATGTGTATAGTATGAGGGAGCAGTATATAATGTGTATAGTATGAGGGAGCAGTGTATAATGTGTATAGTATGAGGGAGCAGTGTATAATGTGTATAGTATGATGGAGCAGTGTATAATGTGTATAGTATGAGGGGAGCAGTGTATAATGTGTATAGTATGAAGGTGCAGTGTATAATGTGTGTAGTATGAGGGTGCAGTGCATAATGTGTATAGTATGAGGGTGCAGTGTATAATGTGTATAGTATGAGGGTGCAGTGTATAATGTGTATAGTATGAGAGAGCAGTGTATAATGTGTATAGTATGAGGGGAGCAGTGTATAATGTGTATAGTATGAGAGAGCAGTGTATAATGTGTATAGTATGAGGGAGCAGTGTATAATGTGTATAGTATGAGGGGGAGCAGTGTATAATGTGTATAGTATGAGGGAGCAGTGTATAATGTGTACAGTATGAGGGGAGCAGTGTATAATGTGTATAGTATGAGGGAGCAGTGTATAATGTGTATAGTATGAGGGGAGCAGTGTATAATGTGTATAGTATGAGGGAGCAGTGTATAATGTGTATAGTATGAGGGGAGCAGTGTATAATGTGTATAGTATGAGGGAGCAGTGTATAATGTGTATAGTATGAGGGAGCAGTGTATAATGTGTATAGTATGAGGGAGCAGTGTATAATGTGTACAGTATGAGGGGAGCAGTGTATAATGTGTATAGTATGAGGGAGCAGTGTATAATGTGTATAGTATGAGGGGAGCAGTGTATAATGTGTATAGTATGAGGGAGCAGTGTATAATGTGTATAGTATGAGGGAGCAGTGTATAATGTGTATAGTATGAGGGAGCAGTGTATAATGTGTATAGTATGAGGGAGCAGTGTATAATGTGTATAGTATGAGGGGAGCAGTGTATAATGTGTATAGTATGAGGGGAGCAGTGTATAATGTGTATAGTATGAGGATGCAGTGTATAATGTGTATAGTATGAGGGTGCAGTGTATAATGTGTATAGTATGAGAGAGCAGTGTATAATGTGTATAGTATGAGGGAGCAGTGTATAATGTGTATAGTATGAGGGAGCAGTGTATATTGTGTATAGTATGAGGGGTGCAGTGTATAATGTGTATAGTATGAGAAAGCAGTGTATAATGTGTATAGTATGAGGGAGCAGTGTATAATGTGTATAGTATGAGGGTACAGAGTATAATGTGTATAATATGAGGGTGCAGTGTATAATGTGTATAGTATAAGGGAGCAGTGTATAATGTGTATAGTATGAGGGGAGCAGTGTATAATGTGTATAGTATGAGGGGTGCAGTGTATAATGTGTATAGTATGAGAGAGCAGTGTATAATGTGTATAGTATGAGTGAGCAGTGTATAATGTGTATAGTATGAGGGGAGCAGTGTATAATGTGTATAGTATGAAGAAGCAGTGTATAATGTGTATAGTATGAGGGTGCAGTGTATAATGTGTATAGTATGAGGGAGCAGTGTATAATGTGTATAGTATGAGAGCAGTGTATAATGTGTATAGTATGAGGGAGCAGTGTATAATGTGTATAGTATGAGGGGAGCAGTGTATAATGTGTATAGTATGAAGGAGCAGTGTATAATATGTATAGTATGAGGGAGCAGTGTATAATGTGTATAGTATGAGGGAGCAGTGTATAATGTGTATAGTATGAGGGAGCAGTATATAATGTGTATAGTATGAGAGAGCAGTGTATAATGTGTATAGTATGAGAGAGCAGTGTATAATGTGTATAGTATGAGGGTGCAGTGTATAATGTGTGTAGTATGAGGGTGCAGTGTATAATGTGTATAGTATGAGAGAGCAGTGTATAATGTGTATAGTATGAGGGAGCAGTGTATAATATGTATAGTATGAGTGAGCAGTGTATAATGTGTATAGTATGAGGGAGCAGTGTGTAATGTGTATAGTATGAGGGAGCAGTGTATAATGTGTATAGTATGAGAGCAGTGTATAATGTGTATAGTATGAGGGAGCAGTGTATAATGTGTATAGTATGAGGGGAGCAGTGTATAATGTGTATAGTATGAGGGAGCAGTGTATAATATGTATAGTATGAGGGAGTAGTATATAATGTGTATAGTATGAGGGAGCAGTGTATAATGTGTATAGTATGAGGGGAGCAGTATATAATGTGTATAGTATGAGGGAGCAGTGTATAATGTGTATAGTATGAGGGAGCAGTGTATAATGTGTATAGTATGAGGTAGCAGTATATAATGTGTATAGTATGAGGGAGCAGTGTATAATGTGTATAGTATGAGGGATCAGTGTATAATGTGTATAGTATGAGGGAGCAGTGTATAATGTGTATAGTATGAGGGGAGCAGTGTATAATGTGTATAGTATGAGGGAGC
The DNA here is from genome assembly GCF_027579735.1 of Bombina bombina. Classification (NCBI taxonomy): domain Eukaryota; kingdom Metazoa; phylum Chordata; class Amphibia; order Anura; family Bombinatoridae; genus Bombina; species Bombina bombina. Next base: position 577,477,677 of record NC_069505.1, read on the forward strand.
AGTGTATAATGTGTATAGTATGAGGGGAGCAGTGTATAATGTGTATAGTATGAAGGAGCAGTGTATAATGTGTATAGTATGAGGGTGTAGTGTATAATGTGTATAGTATGAGGGAGCAGTGTATAATGTGTATAGTATGAGAGAGCAGTGTATAATGTGTATAGTATGAGAGAGCAGTGTATAATGTGTATAGTATGAGAGAGCAGTGTATAATGTGTATAGTATGAGGGAGCAGTGTATAATGTGTGTAGTATGAGGTGCAGTGTATAATGTGTATAGTATGAGGGAGCAGTGTATAATGTGTATAGTATGAGGGAGCAGTGTATAATGTGTATAGTATGAGGGAGCAGTGTATAATATGTATAGTATGAGGGAGCAGTATATAATGTGTATAGTATGAGGGAGCAGTGTATAATGTGTATAGTATGAGGGAGCAGTATATAATGTGTATAGTATGAGGGAGCAGTGTATAATGTGTATAGTATGAGGGAGCAGTGTATAATGTGTATAGTATGAGGGAGCAGTATATAATGTGTATAGTATGAGGGAGCAGTGTATAATGTGTATAGTATGAGGGAGCAGTGTATAATGTGTATAGTATGAGGGAGCAGTGTATAATGTGTATAGTATGAGGGGAGCAGTGTATAATGTGTATAGTATGAGGGAGCAGTGTATAATGTGTATAGTATGAGGGGAGCAGTGTATAATGTGTATAGTATGAAGGAGCAGTGTATAATGTGTATAGTATGAGGGTGCAGTGTATAATGTGTATAGTATGAGGGAGCAGTGTATAATGTGTATAGTATGAGAGAGCAGTGTATAATGTGTATAGTATGAGAGAGCAGTGTATAATGTGTATAGTATGAGAGAGCAGTGTATAATGTGTATAGTATGAGGGAGCAGTGTATAATGTGTATAGTATGAGGGAGCAGTATATAATGTGTATAGTATGAGGGAGCAGTGTATAATGTGTATAGTATGAGGGAGCAGTGTATAATGTGTATAGTATGATGGAGCAGTGTATAATGTGTATAGTATGAGGGGAGCAGTGTATAATGTGTATAGTATGAAGGTGCAGTGTATAATGTGTGTAGTATGAGGGTGCAGTGCATAATGTGTATAGTATGAGGGTGCAGTGTATAATGTGTATAGTATGAGGGTGCAGTGTATAATGTGTATAGTATGAGAGAGCAGTGTATAATGTGTATAGTATGAGGGAGCAGTGTATAATGTGTATAGTATGAGAGAGCAGTGTATAATGTGTATAGTATGAGGGAGCAGTGTATAATGTGTATAGTATGAGGGGGAGCAGTGTATAATGTGTATAGTATGAGGGAGCAGTGTATAATGTGTACAGTATGAGGGGAGCAGTGTATAATGTGTATAGTATGAGGGAGCAGTGTATAATGTGTATAGTATGAGGGGAGCAGTGTATAATGTGTATAGTATGAGGGAGCAGTGTATAATGTGTATAGTATGAGGGGAGCAGTGTATAATGTGTATAGTATGAGGGAGCAGTGTATAATGTGTATAGTATGAGGGAGTAGTGTATAATGTGTATAGTATGAGGGAGCAGTGTATAATGTGTACAGTATGAGGGGAGCAGTGTATAATGTGTATAGTATGAGGGAGCAGTGTATAATGTGTATAGTATGAGGGAGCAGTGTATAATGTGTATAGTATGAGGGAGCAGTGTATAATGTGTATAGTATGAGGGGAGCAGTGTATAATGTGTATAGTATGAGGGAGCAGTGTATAATGTGTATAGTATGAGGGAGCAGTGTATAATGTGTATAGTATGAGGGGAGCAGTGTATAATGTGTATAGTATGAGGGGAGCAGTGTATAATGTGTATAGTATGAGGATGCAGTGAATAATGTGTATAGTATGAGGGTGCAGTGTATAATGTGTATAGTATGAGAGAGCAGTGTATAATGTGTATAGTATGAGGGAGCAGTGTATAATGTGTATAGTATGAGGGAGCAGTGTATAATGTGTATAGTATGAGGGGTGCAGTGTATAATGTGTATAGTATGAGAAAGCAGTGTATAATGTGTATAGTATGAGGGAGCAGTGTATAATGTGTATAGTATGAGGGTACAGAGTATAATGTGTATAATATGAGGGGTGCAGTGTATAATGTGTATAGTATAAGGGAGCAGTGTATAATGTGTATAGTATGAGGGAGCAGTGTATAATGTGTATAGTATGAGGGGTGCAGTGTATAATGTGTATAGTATGAGAGAGCAGTGTATAATGTGTATAGTATGAGTGAGCAGTGTATAATGTGTATAGTATGAGGGGAGCAGTGTATAATGTGTATAGTATGAGGGGAGCAGTGTATAATGTGTATAGTATGAGGGTGCAGTGTATAATGTGTATAGTATGAGGGAGCAGTGTATAATGTGTATAGTATGAGAGCAGTGTATAATGTGTATAGTATGAGGGAGCAGTGTATAATGTGTATAGTATGAGGGGAGCAGTGTATAATGTGTATAGTATGAAGGAGCAGTGTATAATATGTATAGTATGAGGGAGCAGTGTATAATGTGTATAGTATGAGGGAGCAGTGTATAATGTGTATAGTATGAGGGAGCAGTATATAATGTGTATAGTATGAGAGAGCAGTGTATAATGTGTATAGTATGAGGGTGCAGTGTATAATGTGTGTAGTATGAGGGTGCAGTGTATAATGTGTATAGTATGAGAGAGCAGTGTATAATGTGTATAGTATGAGGGAGCAGTGTATAATATGTATAGTATGAGTGAGCAGTGTATAATGTGTATAGTATGAGGGAGCAGTGTGTAATGTGTATAGTATGAGGGAGCAGTGTATAATGTGTATAGTATGAGAGCAGTGTATAATGTGTATAGTATGAGGGAGCAGTGTATAATGTGTATAGTATGAGGGGAGCAGTGTATAATGTGTATAGTATGAGGGAGCAGTGTATAATATGTATAGTATGAGGGAGTAGTATATAATGTGTATAGTATGAGGGAGCAGTGTATAATGTGTATAGTATGAGGGAGCAGTATATAATGTGTATAGTATGAGGGAGCAGTGTATAATGTGTATAGTATGAGGGAGCAGTGTATAATGTGTATAGTATGAGGGTAGCAGTATATAATGTGTATAGTATGAGGGAGCAGTGTATAATGTGTATAGTATGAGGGATCAGTGTATAATGTGTATAGTATGAGGGAGCAGTGTATAATGTGTATAGTATGAGGGGAGCAGTGTATAATGTGTATAGTATGAGGGAGCAGTGTATAATGTGTATAGTATGAGGGGAGCAGTGTATAATGTGTATAGTATGAAGGAGCAGTGTATAATGTGTATAGTATGAGGGTGTAGTGTATAATGTGTATAGTATGAGGGAGCAGTGTATAATGTGTATAGTATGAGAGAGCAGTGTATAATGTGTATAGTATGAGAGAGCAGTGTATAATGTGTATAGTATGAGAGAGCAGTGTATAATGTGTATAGTATGAGGGAGCAGTGTATAATGTGTGTAGTATGAGGGTGCAGTGTATAATGTGTATAGTATGAGGGAGCAGTGTATAATGTGTATAGTATGAGGGAGCAGTGTATAATGTGTATAGTATGAGGGAGCAGTGTATAATATGTATAGTATGAGGGGAGCAGTGTATAATGTGTATAGTATGAAGGAGCAGTGTATAATGTGTATAGTATGAGGGAGCAGTATATAATGTGTATAGTATGAGGGAGCAGTGTATAATGTGTATAGTATGAGGGAGCAGTGTATAATGTGTATAGTATGAGGGAGCAGTGTATAATGTGTATAGTATGAGGGGAGCAGTGTATAATGTGTATAGTATGAAGGTGCAGTGTATAATGTGTGTAGTATGAGGGTGCAGTGCATAATGTGTATAGTATGAGGGAGCAGTGTATAATGTGTATAGTATGAGGGAGCAGTGTATAATGTGTATAGTATGAGGGAGCAGTGTATAATGTGTATAGTATGAGGGGAGCAGTGTATAATGTGTATAGTATGAAGGTGCAGTGTATAATGTGTGTAGTATGAGGGTGCAGTGCATAATGTGTATAGTATGAGGGTGCAGTGTATAATGTGTATAGTATGAGGGTGCAGTGTATAATGTGTATAGTATGAGAGAGCAGTGTATAATGTGTATAGTATGAGGGAGCAGTGTATAATGTGTATAGTATGAGAGAGCAGTGTATAATGTGTATAGTATGAGGGAGCAGTGTATAATGTGTATAGTATGAGGGGGAGCAGTGTATAATGTGTATAGTATGAGGGAGCAGTGTATAATGTGTACAGTATGAGGGGAGCAGTGTATAATGTGTATAGTATGAGGGAGCAGTGTATAATGTGTATAGTATGAGGGGAGCAGTGTATAATGTGTATAGTATGAGGGAGCAGTGTATAATGTGTATAGTATGAGGGGAGCAGTGTATAATGTGTATAGTATGAGGGAGCAGTGTATAATGTGTATAGTATGAGGGAGCAGTGTATAATGTGTATAGTATGAGGGAGCAGTGTATAATGTGTACAGTATGAGGGGAGCAGTGTATAATGTGTATAGTATGAGGGAGCAGTGTATAATGTGTATAGTATGAGGGGAGCAGTGTATAATGTGTATAGTATGAGGGAGCAGTGTATAATGTGTATAGTATGAGGGGAGCAGTGTATAATGTGTATAGTATGAGGGAGAAGTGTATAATGTGTATAGTATGAGGGAGCAGTGTATAATGTGTATAGTATGAGGGGAGCAGTGTATAATGTGTATAGTATGAGGGGAGCAGTGTATAATGTGTATAGTATGAGGATGCAGTGAATAATGTGTATAGTATGAGGGTGCAGTGTATAATGTGTATAGTATGAGAGAGCAGTGTATAATGTGTATAGTATGAGGGAGCAGTGTATAATGTGTATAGTATGAGGGAGCAGTGTATATTGTGTATAGTATGAGGGGTGCAGTGTATAATGTGTATAGTATGAGAAAGCAGTGTATAATGTGTATAGTATGAGGGAGCAGTGTATAATGTGTATAGTATGAGGGTACAGAGTATAATGTGTATAATATGAGGGTGCAGTGTATAATGTGTATAGTATAAGGGAGCAGTGTATAATGTGTATAGTATGAGGGAGCAGTGTATAATGTGTATAGTATGAGGGGTGCAGTGTATAATGTGTATAGTATGAGAGAGCAGTGTATAATGTGTATAGTATGAGTGAGCAGTGTATAATGTGTATAGTATGAGGGGAGCAGTGTATAATGTGTATAGTATGAAGAAGCAGTGTATAATGTGTATAGTATGAGGGTGCAGTGTATAATGTGTATAGTATGAGGGAGCAGTGTAGAATGTGTATAGTATGAAGGAGCAGTGTATAATGTGTATAGTATGAGGGTGAAGATCTGTGAGGACAGAAAGAAGAGAGGCGCCTTATGGGACAGTATCGCTCGTCACAGGGAGGATATAAAACAAACAGCCCAGAGTGGTGGTACTCACAAGAATGGCGGCATAAAGGTATGCCTCACAACGCAGGACGGGACCTTAGTCGCCCGACAGACAAGCCAGCAGGAGAAATCCCAGGAGTCCAGGGCCCAATCAGCAACCGCTAACTGCAATACGTCACAGGAGAGCTGTCCGTGGCGCGTCCAATCAGGGGCTTCACAGTTTGAGAGACAGGTTGGCGGACCAACCAAATAACGGCAAACGAAGAGCAGGAATATCACAGTAAAAAGGGATTTATTTAAAGACCAGAATTTAAAAACATATGCATAATATGCAATTATGGGCAACGCGTTTCTCGACCATCCGGTCGTTTCATCAGGCTAATAATACAAAATGATAACCCGCTCTATTTCACAAGCAGATTGTCCAATCACTGGCCGACCTACGTACACACCCCTTTCGTGACCAATCGAATGGCTCTCAAAAAGGAGCAAGGGCTAAACCAATTAAACGAGCCCAAAAGTGAGGCGTGTGCAAGTAGTGCCAGCTGTGATAGGTACAGGCAATGATAATAAAAAATATATATATGAACAGGCTTTACGACATACAAGATTAATGAGTAGATCTAACCAGTAGTTGTATAATCGCATTTATATATATATTTATAAAATTGCATTGGTTTCAGTTTATATACAATACATGAACCACCAACATTTGTATTTCATAGATCTATGTCCCAATGTTTGTTATTGATCGTTTTTATTGAGTTATGTATGTTATGTCTTATTTTTATTTTTATTTTTTATTTTTATATACTTTCATTCTAATCAGATTACTGGGTATAATATATGTATGTTTTCATTGCATATCAGCAACTACTGGTTAGATCTACTTCTTAATCTTGTATGTCGTAAAGCCTGTTCATATATATATTTTTTATTATCATTGCCTGTACCTATCACAGCTGGCACTACTTGCACACGCCTCACTTTTGGGCTCGTTTAATTGGTTTAGCCCTTGCTCCTTTTTGAGAGCCATTCGATTGGTCGCGAAAGGGGTGTGTACGTAGGTCGGCCAGTGATTGGACAATCTACTTGTGAAATAGAGCGGGTTATCATTTTGTATTATTAGCCTGATGAAACGACCGGATGGTCGAGAAACGCGTTGCCCATAATTGCATATTATGCATATGTTTTTAAATTCTGGTCTTTAACCCCTTAATGACAACTGACGTACCAGGTACGTCATGCATTAACAAGCAGTTAATGACAATGGACGTACCTGGTACGTCAGTTGTCAAACAGAGTGCTGGAAGCGATCACAAATGTTACAGCAGCTCTGAGGGTATTGCAGTGATGCCTCGATATGGAGGCATCCTGCAATACCACTTTACAAGCCTCCGATGCAGAGAGAGCCTCTCTGTGGCCCTCTCTGCACCGGTAGCGATAGTGCCAGTGTCAACCGGGTGCACGATGCGCGTGCGCGTGCACGATGCGCGTGCACGTGAGCGTGCATGTGCGTGTGCACGGGGCGCGCGTGCACGTGCGCACGCGTGCACGTGCACCCATTAGCCACACTGACACCAATGAATGAGGGCAGAAAGGGGAAAAAAAAGGGAATTTTTAAAAAAAAAAATATAAAAGGATCTGGGAGGGGGTGGGGGTGGGGGTATTGTGGGGGGCTGCTACACTACAGAAATTGTTTTTTAAGTAAAAAATAAAATAAAAATACTTTTTGGGGGGTTTTTGGGGCCAAACTGGGTACTGGCAGACAGCTGCCAGTACCCAAGATGGCGGTAATTAGGTAGGGGAGAGGGTTAGAGAGCTGGAGGGGGGATCAGGGAGGTTGGGGCTAAGGCAGGGGTCCATCACAGCTAAAATACTTTATTATTTTTTTTTTTTTTTTTTTTAAAAAACTCTTTTATTTAGTACTGGCAGACTTTCTGCCAGTACTTAAGATGGCGGGAACAATTGTGGGGTAGGGGAGGGAAGAGAGCTGTTTGGGAGGGATCAGGGGGTGGGATGTGTCAGGTGGGAGGCTGATCTCTAAAATTAACCCTGCAAGCTCCCTACAAGCTACCTAATTTAACCCCTTCACTGCTGGGCATAATTAACGTGTGGTGCGCAGCAGCATTTAGCGGCCTTCTAATTACCAAAAAGCAACGCCAAAGCCATATAAGTCTGCTATTTCTGAACAAAGGGGATCCCAGAGAAGCTTTTACAACAATTTCTGCCATAATTGCACAAGCTGTTTGTAAATAATTTCAGTGAGAAACCTAAAATTGTGAAAAATGTTAAGGTTTTTTTTTTATTTGCTCGCATTTGGCGGTGAAATGGTGGCATAAAATATACCAAAATGGGCCTAGATCAATACTTGGGGTTGTCTACTACACTAAACTAAAGCTAAAATTAACCCTACAAGCTCCCTACAAACTCCCTAATTAACCCCTTCACTCCTGGGCATAAAACACGTGTGGTGCGCAGCGGCACTTAGCGGCCTTCTAATTACCAAAAAGCAACCCCAAAGCCATATAAGTCTGCTATTTCTGAAAAAAGGGGATCCCAGAGAAGCATTTACAACCATTTGTGCCATAATTGCAGAAGCTGTTTGTAAATAATTTCAGTGGGAAACCTAAAGTTTGTGACAAATTTTGTGAAAAAGTGAACATTTTTTTTTATTTGATCGCATTTGGCGGTGAAATAGTGGCATGAAATATACCAAAATGGGCCTAGATCAATACTTTGGGATGTCTTCTAAAAAAAAATATATACATGTCAAGGGATATTCAGGTATTCCTGACAGATATCAGGGTTCCAATGTAACTAGCGCTAAATTTGAAAAAAAGTGGTTTGGAAATAGCAAAGTGCTTCTTGTATTTATTTCCCTATAACTTGCAAAAAAAGCAAAGAACATGTAAACATTGGGTATTTCTAAACTCAGGACAAAATTTAGAAACTATTTAGCATGGGTGTTTTTTGGTGATTGTAGATGTGTAACAGATTTTGGGGGTCAAAGTTAGAAAAAGTGTGTTTTTTTCCATTTTTTCCTCATATTTTATTATTTTTTTTGTAGTAAATTATAAGACATGATGAAAATAATGGTATCTTTAGAAAGTCCATTTAATGGTGAGAAAAACGGTATATAATATGTGTGGGTACAGTAAATGAGTAAGAGGGAAATTACAGCTAAACACAAACACTGCAGAAATGTAAAAATAGCCATTGTCATTAAGGGTAAGAAAATTGAAAAATGGTCCGGTCATTAAGGGGTTAAATAAATCCCTTTTTACTATGATATTCCTGCTCTTCGTTTGCCGTTATTTGGTTGGTCCACCAACCTGTCTCTCAAACTGTGAAGCCGGTGATTGGACGCGCCACGGACGGCTCTCCTGTGACGTATTGCAGTTAGCGGTTGCTGATTGGGTCCTAAACTCCTGGGATTTCTCCTGCTGGCTTGTCTGTCGGGCGACTAAGGTCCCGTCCTGCATTGTGAGGCATACCTTTATGCCGCCATTCTTGTGAGTACCACCGCTCTGGGCTGTTTGTTTTATATCCTCCCTGTGACGAGCGATACTGTCCCATAAGGCGCCTCTCTTCTTTCTGTCCTCACAGATCTTCACTTTGTCTTCTCTTCTAAGAGTGCTGCCTCGCCTTTCGAGTGTACTGCTGGCTCAAGAACCTCCTCATCTTTGCAATCATTCCTTGTTCAAGCCTCACTTCATCATTTGCGCACCTCCAAGAGAGTCCACTTTCTCTTTTTCTCATAGTATGAGGGTGCAGTGTATAATGTGTATAGTATGAGGGAGCAGTGTATAATGTGTATAGTATGAGGGGAGCAGTGTATAATGTGTATAGTATGAGGGGAGCAGTGTATAATGTGTATAGTATGATGGAGCAGTGTATAATGTGTATAGTATGATGGAGCAGTGTATAATGTGTATAGTATGATGGAGCAGTGTATAATGTGTATAGTATGATGGAGCAGTGTATAATGTGTATAGTATGATGGAGTAGTGTATAATGTGTATAGTATGATGGAGCAGTGTATAATGTGTATAGTATGAGGGAGCAGTGTATAATGTGTATAGTGTGAGGGTGCAGTGTATAATGTGTATAGTATGAGGGTGCAGTGTATAATGTGTATAGTATGAGGGAGCAGTGTATAATGTGTATAGTATGAGGGAGCAGTGTATAATGTGTATAGTATGAGGGAGCAGTGTATAATATGTATAGTATGATGGAGCAGTGTATAATGTGTATAGTATGAGAGAGCAGTGTGTAATGTGTATAGTATGTGTGTGCAGTGTATAATATGTATAGTATGAGGGAGCAGTGTATAATGTGTACAGTATGAAGGAGCAGTGTATAATGTGTATAGTATGAGGGAGCAGTGTATAATGTGTATAGTATGAGAGAGCAGTGTATAATGTGTATAGTATGAGATAACAGTGTATAATGTGTATAGTATGAGAGAGCAGTGTATAATGTGTATAGTATGAGAGAGCAGTGTATAATGTGTATAGTATGAGGGGAGCAGTGTATAATGTGTATAGTTTGAGGGGAGCAGTGTATAATGTGTATAGTATGAGGGAGCAGTGTATAATATGTATAGTATGAGGGTGCAGTGTACAATGTGTATAGTATGAGAGAGCAGTGTATAATGTGTATAGTATGAGGGAGCAGTGTATAATGTGTATAGTATGAGAGAGCAGTGTATAATGTGTATAGTATGAGGGAGCAGTGTATAATGTGTATAGTATAAGGGAGCAGTGTATAATGTGTATAGTATGAGGGAGCAGTGTATAATGTGTATAGTATGAGGGGTGCAGTGTATAATGTGTATAGTATGAGAGAGCAGTGTATAATGTGTATAGTATGAGTAAGCAGTGTATAATGTGTATAGTATGAGGGGAGCAGTGTATAATGTGTATAGTATGAGAGAGCAGTGTGTAATGTGTATAGTATGAAGGTGCAGTGTATAATGTGTATAGTATGAGGGAGCAGTGTATAATGTGTATAGTATGAAGGTGCAGTGTATAATGTGTATAGTATGAGGGAGCAGTGTATAATGTGTATAGTATGAGGGGTGCAGTGTATAATGTGTATAGTATGAGGGGAGCAGTGTATAATGTGTATAGTATGAGAGAGCAGTGTGTAATGTGTATAGTATGAAGGTGCAGTGTATAATGTGTATAGTATGAGGGAGCAGTGTATAATGTGTATAGTATGAGAGAGCAGTGTATAATGTGTATAGTATGAGGGAGCAGTGTATAATGTGTATAGTATGAGAGAGCAGTGTGTAATGTGTATAGTATGAAGGTGCAGTGTATAATGTGTATAGTATGAGGGAGCAGTGTATAATGTGTATAGTATGAGGGGAGCAGTGTATAATGTGTATAGTATGAGAGAGCAGTGTGTAATGTGTATAGTATGAAGGTGCAGTGTATAATGTGTATAGTATGAGGGAGCAGTGTATAATGTGTATAGTATGAGAGAGCAGTGTATAATGTGTATAGTATGAGGGAGCAGTGTATAATGTGTATAGTATGAGGGAGCAGTGTATAATGTGTATAGTATGAGGGAGCAGTATATAATGTGTATAGTATGAGAGAGCAGAAAAAGTGTGTTTTTTTCCATTTTTTCCTCATATTTTATTATTTTTTTTTGTAGTAAATTATAAGACATGATGAAAATAATGGTATCTTTAGAAAGTCCATTTAATGGTGAGAAAAACGGTATATAATATGTGTGGGTACAGTAAATGAGTAAGAGGGAAATTACAGCTAAACACAAACACTGCAGAAATGTAAAAATAGCCATTGTCATTAAGGGTAAGAAAATTGAAAAATGGTCCGGTCATTAAGGGGTTAAATAAATCCCTTTTTACTATGATATTCCTGCTCTTCGTTTGACGTTATTTGGTTGGTCCACCAACCTGTCTCTCAAACTGTGAAGCCGGTGATTGGACGCGCCACGGACGGCTCTCCTGTGACGTATTGCAGTTAGCGGTTGCTGATTGGGTCCTAAACTCCTGGGATTTCTCCTGCTGGCTTGTCTGTCGGGCGACTAAGGTCCCGTCCTGCATTGTGAGGCATACCTTTATGCCGCCATTCTTGTGAGTACCACCGCTCTGGGCTGTTTGTTTTATATCCTCCCTGTGACGAGCGATACTGTCCCATAAGGCGCCTCTCTTCTTTCTGTCCTCACAGATCTTCACTTTGTCTTCTCTTCTAAGAGTGCTGCCTCGCCTTTCGAGTGTACTGCTGGCTCAAGAACCTCCTCATCTTTGCAATCATTCCTTGTTCAAGCCTCACTTCATCATTTGCGCACCTCCAAGAGAGTCCACTTTCTCTTTTTCTCATAGTATGAGGGTGCAGTGTATAATGTGTATAGTATGATGGAGCAGTGTATAATGTGTATAGTAAGAGGGTGCAGTGTATAATGTGTATAGTATGAGGGGAGCAGTGTATAATGTGTATAGTATGAGAGAGCAGTGTATAATGTGTATAGTATGAAGGAGCAGTGTATAATGTGTATAGTATGAGGGAGCAGTGTATAATGTGTATAGTATGAGGGAGCAGTGTATAATGTGTATAGTATGAGGGTGCAGTGTATAATGTGTATAGTATGAGGGTGCAGTGTATAATGTGTATAGTATGTGTGTGCAGTGTATAATGTGTATAGTGTGAGGGTGCAGTGTATAATGTGTATAGTATGAGGGAGCAGTGTATAATGTGTATAGTATGAGGGTGCAGTGTATAATGTGTATAGTATGAGGGAGCAGTGTATAATATGTATAGTATGAGGGAGCAGTGTATAATGTGTATAGTATGAGGGAGCAGTGTATAATGTGTATAGTGTGAATGCAGTGTATAATGTGTATAGTATGTGTGTGCAGTGTATAATGTGTATAGTATGAGGGAGCAGTGTATAATGTGTATAGTATGAGGGTGCAGTGTATAATGTGTATAGTATGTGTGTGCAGTGTATAATGTGTATAGTATGAGGGAGCAGTGTATAATATGTATAGTATGAGGGAGCAGTTTATAATGTGTATAGTATGAGGGAGCAGTGTATAATGTGTATAGTGTGAGGGTGCAGTGTATAATGTGTATAGTATGAGGGAGCAGTGTATAATGTGTATAGTATGAGGGTGCAGTTTATAATGTGTATAGTATGTGTGTGCAGTGTATAATGTGTATAGTATGAGGGAGCAGTGTATAATGTGTATAGTATGAGGGAGCAGTGTATAATGTGTATAGTGTGAGGGTGCAGTGTATAATGTGTATAGTATGAGGGAGCAGTGTATAATGTGTATAGTATGAGGGTGCAGTGTATAATGTGTATAGTATGTGTGTGCAGTGTTTAATATGTATAGTATGAGGGAGCAGTGTATAATGTGTATAGTATGAGGGTGCAGTGTATAATGTGTATAGTATGAGGGTGCAGTGTATAATGTGTATAGTATGAGGGTGCAGTGTATAAAGTGTATAGTATGAGGGTGCAGTGTATAATGTGTATAGTATGAGGGAGCAGTGTATAATGTGTATAGTAAGAGGGTGCAGTGTATAATGTGTATAGTATGAGGGAGCAATGTATAATGTGTATAGTATAAGGGTGCAGTGTATAATGTGTATAGTATAAGGGTGCAGTGTATAATGTGTATAGTATAAGGGTGCAGTGTATAATGTGTATAGTATAAGGGTGCAGTGTATAATGTGTATAGTATGAGAGAGCAGTGTATAATGTGTATAGTATGAGAGAGCAGTGTATAATGTGTATAGTATGAGGGAGCAGTGTATAATGTGTATAGTATGAGGGTGCAGTGTATAATGTGTATAGTATGAGGGTGCAGTGTATAATGTGTATAGTATGAGGGAGCAGTGTATAATGTGTATAGTATGAGAGAGCAGTGTATAATGTGTATAGTATGAGAGAGCAGTGTATAATGTGTATAGTATGAGGGAGCAGTGTATAATGTGTATAGTATGAGGGTGCAGTGTATAATGTGTATAGTATGATGGAGCAGTGTATAATGTGTATAGTATGAGGGAGCAGTATATAATGTGTATAGTATGAGGGAGCAGTGTATAATGTGTATAGTATGAGGGTGCAGTGTATAATGTGTATAGTATGAGGGTGCAGTGTATAATGTGTATAGTATGATGGAGCAGTGTATAATGTGTATAGTATGATGGAGCAGTGTATAATGTGTATAGTATGAGGGGAGCAGTGTATAATGTGTATAGTATGATGGAGCAGTGTATAATGTGTATAGTATGATGGAGCAGTGTATAATGTGTATAGTATGATGGAGCAGTGTATAATGTGTATAGTATGAGAGAGCAGTGTATAATGTGTATAGTATGAGGGTGCAGTGTATAATGTGTATAGTATGAGGGAGCAGTGTATAATGTGTATAGTATGAGGGAGCAGTGTATAATGTGTATAGTATGAGAGAGCAGTGTATAATGTGTATAGTGTGAGGGAGCAGTGTGTAATGTGTATAGTATGAGAGAGCAGTGTATAGTATGAGAGAGCAGTGTATAATGTGTATAGTATGAGAGAGCAGTGTATAATGTGTATAGTATTAGAGAGCAGTGTATAATGTGTATAGTATGAGAGAGCAGTGTATAATGTGTATAGTATGAGGGAGCAGTGTGTAATGTGTATAGTATGAGGGAGCAGTGTATAATGTGTATAGTATGAGGGTGCAGTGTATAATGTGTGTAGTATGAGGGTGCAGTGTATAATGTGTATAGTATGAGGGAGCAGTGTATAATGTGTATAGTATGAGGGAGCAGTGTATAATGTGTATAGTATGAGGGAGCAGTGTATAATGTGTATAGTATGAGGGAGCAGTGTATAATGTGTATAGTATGAGGGAGCAGGGTATAATGTGTATAGTATGAGGGAGCAGTGTTTAATGTGTATAGTGTGAGGGTGCAGTGTATAATGTGTATAGTATGAGAGAGCAGTGTATAATGTGTATAGTATGAGAGAGCAGTGTATAATGTGTATAGTATGAGAGAGCAGTGTATAATGTGTATAGTATGAGGGAGCAGTGTATAATGTGTATAGTATGAGGGAGCAGTGTATAATGTGTATAGTATGAGGGAGCAGTGTATAATGTGTATAGTATGAGAGAGCAGTGTATAATGTGTATAGTATGAAGGTGCAGTGTATAATGTGTATAGTATGAGGGAGCAGTGTATAATGTGTATAGTATGAGGGAGCAGTGTATAATATGTATAGTATGAAGGTGCAGTGTATAATGTGTATAGTGTGAGGGTGCAGTGTATAATGTGTATAGTATGAGGGAGCAGTGTATAATATGTATAGTATGAGGGAGCAGTGTATAATGTGTATAGTATGAGGGAGCAGTGTATAATATGTATAGTATGAGGGGAGCAGTGTATAATGTGTATAGTATGAGGGAGCAGTGTATAATATGTATAGTATGAAGGTGCAGTGTATAATGTGTATAGTGTGAGGGTGCAGTGTATAATGTGTATAGTATGAGGGAGCAGTGTATAATGTGTATAGTATGAGGGAGCAGTGTATAATGTGTATAGTATGAGGGAGCAGTGTATAATGTGTATAGTATGAGGGGAGCAGTGTATAATGTGTATAGTATGAGAGAGCAGTGTATAATGTGTATAGTATGAGGGAGCAGTGTATAATGTATATAGTATGAGGGAGCAGTGTATAATGTGTATAGTATGAAGGAACAGTATATAATGTGTATAGTATGAGGGAGCAGTGTATAATGTGTATAGTATGAGGGAGCAGTGTATAATGTGTATAGTATGAGAGAGCAGTGTATAATGTGTATAGTATGAGAGAGCAGTGTATAATGTGTATAGTATGAGAGAGCAGTGTATAATGTGTATAGTATGAGGGAGCAGTGTATAATGTGTATAGTATGAGGGAGCAGTGTATAATGTGTATAGTATGAGGGAGCAGTGTATAATGTGTATAGTATGAGGGAGCAGTGTATAATGTGTATAGTATGAGGGAGCAGTGTATAATGTGTATAGTATGAGAGAGCAGTGTATAATGTGTATAGTATGAGGGAGCAGTGCATAATGTGTATAGTATGAGGGAGCAGTGTATAATGTGTATAGTATAAGGGTGCAGTGTATAATGCGTATAGTATGAGGGAGCAGTGTATAATGCGTATAGTATGAGAGAGCAGTGTATAATGTGTATAGTATGAGAGAGCAGTGTATAATGTGTATAGTATGAGGGAGCAGTGTATAATGTGTATAGTATGAGGGTGCAGTGTATAATGTGTATAGTATGAGGGTGCAGTGTATAATGTGTATAGTATGAGGGAGCAGTGTATAATGTGTATAGTATGAGAGAGCAGTGTATAATGTGTATAGTATGAGAGAGCAGTGTATAATGTGTATAGAATGAGGGAGCAGTGTATAATGTGTATAGTATGAGGGTGCAGTGTATAATGTGTATAGTATGATGGAGCAGTGTATAATGTGTATAGTATGAGGGAGCAGTATATAATGTGTATAGTATGAGGGAGCAGTGTATAATGTGTATAGTATGAGGGTGCAGTGTATAATGTGTATAGTATGAGGGTGCAGTGTATAATGTGTATAGTATGATGGAGCAGTGTATAATGTGTATAGTATGATGGAGCAGTGTATAATGTGTATAGTATGATGGAGCAGTGTATAATGTGTATAGTATGAGAGAGCAGTGTATAATGTGTATAGTATGATGGAGCAGTGTATAATGTGTATAGTATGATGGAGCAGTGTATAATGTGTATAGTATGAGAGAGCAGTGTATAATGTGTATAGTATGAGGGTGCAGTGTATAATGTGTATAGTATGAGGGAGCAGTGTATAATGTGTATAGTATGAGGGAGCAGTGTATAATGTGTATAGTATGAGAGAGCAGTGTATAATGTGTATAGTGTGAGGGAGCAGTGTGTAATGTGTATAGTATGAGAGAGCAGTGTATAGTATGAGAGAGCAGTGTATAATGTGTATAGTATGAGAGAGCAGTGTATAATGTGTATAGTATTAGAGAGCAGTGTATAATGTGTATAGTATGAGAGAGCAGTGTATAATGTGTATAGTATGAGGGAGCAGTGTGTAATGTGTATAGTATGAGGGAGCAGTGTATAATGTGTATAGTATGAGGGTGCAGTGTATAATGTGTATAGTATGAGGGTGCAGTGTATAATGTGTATAGTATGAGGGAGCAGTATATAATGTGTATAGTATGAGGGAGCAGTGTATAATGTGTATAGTATGAGGGAGCAGTATATAATGTGTATAGTATGAGGGAGCAGTGTATAATGTGTATAGTATGAGGGAGCAGTGTATAATGTGTATAGTATGAGGGAGCAGTGTATAATGTGTATAGTATGAGGGTGCAGTGTATAATGTGTATAGTATGAGAGAGCAGTGTATAATGTGTATAGTATGAGAGAGCAGTGTATAATGTGTATAGTATGAGAGAGCAGTGTATAATGTGTATAGTATGAGGGAGCAGTGTATAATGTGTATAGTATGAGGGAGCAGTGTATAATGTGTATAGTATGAGGGAGCAGTGTATAATGTGTATAGTATGAGAGAGCAGTGTATAATGTGTATAGTATGAGGGTGCAGTGTATAATGTGTATAGTATGAGGGAGCAGTGTATAATGTGTATAGTATGAGGGAGCAGTGTATAATATGTATAGTATGAAGGTGCAGTGTATAATGTGTATAGTGTGAGGGTGCAGTGTATAATGTGTATAGTATGAGGGAGCAGTGTATAATATGTATAGTATGAGGGAGCAGTGTATAATGTGTATAGTATGAGGGAGCAGTGTATAATATGTATAGTATGAGGGGAGCAGTGTATAATGTGTATAGTATGAGGGAGCAGTGTATAATATGTATAGTATGAAGGTGCAGTGTATAATGTGTATAGTGTGAGGGTGCAGTGTATAATGTGTATAGTATGAGGGAGCAGTGTATAATATGTATAGTATGAGGGAGCAGTGTATAATGTGTATAGTATGAGGGAGCAGTGTATAATGTGTATAGTATGAGGGGAGCAGTGTATAATGTGTATAGTATGAGAGAGCAGTGTATAATGTGTATAGTATGAGGGAGCAGTGTATAATGTGTATAGTATGAGGGAGCAGTGTATAATGTGTATAGTATGAAGGAACAGTATATAATGTGTATAGTATGAGGGAGCAGTGTATAATGTGTATAGTATGAGGGAGCAGTGTATAATGTGTATAGTATGAGAGAGCAGTGTATAATGTGTATAGTATGAGAGAGCAGTGTATAATGTGTACAGTATGAAAGAGCAGTGTATAATGTGTATAGTATGAGGGAGCAGTGTATAATGTGTATAGTATGAGGGAGCAGTGTATAATGTGTATAGTATGAGGAGCAGTGTATAATGTGTATAGTATGAGGGAGCAGTGTATAATGTGTTTAGTATGAGGGAGCAGTGTATAATGTGTATAGTATGAGAGAGCAGTGTATAATGTGTATAGTATGAGGGAGCAGTGTATAATGTGTATAGTATGAGGGAGCAGTGTATAATGTGTATAGTATGAGGGTGCAGTGTATAATGTGTATAGTATGAGGGAGCAGTGTATAATGCGTATAGTATGAGAGAGCAGTGTATAATGTGTATAGAATGAGGGAGCAGTGTATAATGTGTATAGTATGAGGGTGCAGTGTATAATGTGTATAGTATGAGGGAGCAGTGTATAATGTGTATAGTATGAGGGAGCAGTGTATAATGTGTATAGTATGAGGGAGCAGTGTATAATGTGTATAGTATGAGGGAGCAGTGTATAATGTGTATAGTATGAGAGAGCAGTGTATAATGTGTATAGTATGAAGGAGCAGTGTATAATGTGTATAGTATGAGGGAGCAGTGTATAATGTGTATAGTATAAGGGTGCAGTGTATAATGCGTATAGTATGAGGGAGCAGTGTATAATGTGTATAGTATGAGAGAGCAGTGTATAATGTGTATAGAATGAGGGAGCAGTGTATAATGTGTATAGTATGAGGGTGCAGTGTATAATGTGTATAGTATGATGGAGCAGTGTATAATGTGTATAGTATGAGGGAGCAGTATATAATGTGTATAGTATGAGGGAGCAGTGTATAATGTGTATAGTATGAGGGTGCAGTGTATAATGTGTATAGTATGAGGGTGCAGTGTATAATGTGTATAGTATGATGGAGCAGTGTATAATGTGTATAGTATGATGGAGCAGTGTATAATGTGTATAGTATGAGAGAGCAGTGTATAATGTGTATAGTATGATGGAGCAGTGTATAATGTGTATAGTATGATGGAGCAGTGTATAATGTGTATAGTATGATGGAGCAGTGTATAATGTGTATAGTATGAGAGAGCAGTGTATAATGTGTATAGTATGAGGGTGCAGTGTATAATGTGTATAGTATGAGGGAGCAGTGTATAATGTGTATAGTATGAGGGAGCAGTGTATAATGTGTATAGTATGAGAGAGCAGTGTATAATGTGTATAGTGTGAGGGAGCAGTGTGTAATGTGTATAGTATGAGAGAGCAGTGTATAGTATGAGAGAGCAGTGTATAATGTGTATAGTATGAGAGAGCAGTGTATAATGTGTATAGTATGAGAGAGCAGTGTATAATGTGTATAGTATGAGAGAGCAGTGTATAATGTGTATAGTATGAGGGAGCAGTGTGTAATGTGTATAGTATGAGGGAGCAGTGTATAATGTGTATAGTATGAGGGTGCAGTGTATAATGTGTGTAGTATGAGGGTGCAGTGTATAATGTGTATAGTATGAGGGAGCAGTATATAATGTGTATAGTATGAGGGAGCAGTGTATAATGTGTATAGTATGAGGGAGCAGTATATAATGTGTATAGTATGAGGGAGCAGTGTATAATGTGTATAGTATGAGGGAGCAGGGTATAATGTGTATAGTATGAGGGAGCAGTGTTTAATGTGTATAGTGTGAGGGTGCAGTGTATAATGTGTATAGTATGAGAGAGCAGTGTATAATGTGTATAGTATGAGAGAGCAGTGTATAATGTGTATAGTATGAGAGAGCAGTGTATAATGTGTATAGTATGAGGGAGCAGTGTATAATGTGTATAGTATGAGGGAGCAGTGTATAATGTGTATAGTATGAGAGAGCAGTGTATAATGTGTATAGTATGAAGGTGCAGTGTATAATGTGTATAGTATGAGGGAGCAGTGTATAATGTGTATAGTATGAGGGAGCAGTGTATAATATGTATAGTATGAAGGTG
>NC_069505.1:577502414-577504914 GCF_027579735.1 Bombina bombina
TTAAGTTTTACCCACAACTTTGATAAAGTCCAGGTTCCATACTTGGATGTCATTTTGATAGGCAAGCCCTTGGAGAACAAAGTAAGTACCTCACTATACACTAAACCTATCACATCCAACACTTTCCTTCATGCTAGGAGTTGTCATCCTAGACACACAAGCTATGGGATTGCAAAGGGCCAATTTCTAAGATTAAGGCGTAATTGCTCAGAGCATGACAGCTTCTTGCAAGAGAGTCACTCACTTACCCAAAAATTTCTTGAGAGAGGGTATAACAAAAAGACTATAAACAGGGCCTTCAATGATGTTTTACATCAAGATAGGTCTACTTTACTTAACCCCTTAATGACCGGACCATTTTTCAATTTTCTTACCCTTAATGACAATGGCTATTTTTACATTTCTGCAGTGTTTGTGTTTAGCTGTAATTTTCCTCTTACTCATTTACTGTACCCATACATATTATATACCGTTTTTCTCGCCATTAAATGGACTTTCTAAGGATACCATTATTTTCATCATATCTTATAATTTCCTATAAAAAAAAATATAAAATATGAGGAAAAAATTGAAAAAAACACACTTTTTCTAACTTTGACCCCCAAAATCTGTTACACATCTACAATCACCAAAAAACACCTATGCTAAATAGTTTCTAAATTTTGTCCTGAGTTTAGAAATACCCAATGTTTACATGTTCTTTACTTTTTTTGCAAGTTATAGGGCCATAAATACAAGTAGCACTTTGCTATTTCCAAACAACTTTTTTTCAAAATTAGCGCTAGTTACATTGGAACCCTGATATCTGTCAGGAATACCTGAATATCCCTTGACATGTATATATTTTTTTTTAGAAGACAACCCAAAGTATTGATCTAGGCCCATTTTGGTATATTTCATGCCACCATTTCACCGCCAAATGTCATCAAATAAAAAAAAAAGTTCACTTTTTCACAAATTTTGTCACAAACTTTAGGTTTCCCACTGAAATTATTTACAAACAGCTTCTGCAATTAAGGCACAAATGGTTGTAAATGCTTCTTTGGGATCCCCTTTGTTCAGAAATAGCAGACTTATATGGCTTTGTGGTTGCTTTTTGGTAAGTAGAAGGCCGCTAAATGCTGCTGCGCACCACACGTAAATTATGCCCAGCGGTTAAGGGGTTAAATTAGGTAGCTTGTAGGGAGCTTGCAGGGTTAATTTTAGCTTTAGGGTAGAGATCAGCCTCCCACCTGACACATCCCACCCCCTGATCCCTCCCAAACAGTTCTCTTCCCTCCCCCACCCCACAATTGTCCCCGCCATCTTAAGTACTGGCAGAAAGTCTGCCAGTACTAAATAAAAGGAGTTTTTATTTTTTTTAATAAAAAAAAATAAAATGTTTTAGCTGTGATGGACTCCTGCCTTAGCCCCAACCTCCATGATCCCCCCCCCCCAGCAATCTAACCCTCTCCCCTACCTAATTGCCGCCATCTTGGGTACTGGCAGCTGTCTGCCAGTACCCAATTTGCCCCCCAAAAAAGTGTTTTTAATTATTATTTTTTATTTCTAATTTATTTTTTTCTGTAGTGTAGCAGCCCCCCACAATACCCCAACCCCCTCCCCCTCCCAGATCCTCATATATATATATTCCCCCCCCTCTTCCCACTCATTGGTGTCAGTGTGTTTAGGTGATCGCGGGCGTGCGCGCGCACCCGCGCGCGCACGCGCACGCGCATGCGCGCCCCCGCACGCTCCCGGCACCCGGCGTGCACATTGCACTAACAGGAGCCGGATGCCGGGTAGCGATGGGCCGCCCACCCGCCTCCCTGTTGCGCTCCCACCCACCAACGAACCGGCCGCATCGCTACCGGTGCAGAGAGGGCCACAGAGTGGCTCTCTCTGCATCGGATGCTTTCTAAGGGTATTGCAGGATGCCTCAATATCGAGGCATCACTGCAATACCCTGAGAGCTGCTGGAAGCGATTGCGATCGCTTCCAGCACTCTCTTAGACAAGTGACGTACCAGGTACGTCCATTGTCACTAACTGCAAGTTTTTGCAGGACGTACCTGGTACGTCACTTGTCATTAAGGGGTTAAAGAGAAGCCTAAACAAAAGCCTTCCAGGAACAAACCAACTTTTGTAACCACCTACAGTTCCCAATACTATCAGGTCTGCAAAATTTTGCGGAAGAATCTTCCGATTTTGCTAGCTGATGACATCTTAAAAGATGAGATTAGGGAGGGTTGCTTCTGTGTCCCCAAGCGCAATATAACAATTGGGAACCGAGTATCCCCCTCCCTACTTAAAAAGCAAAAATCGACAAGCAGCTGGTTAACCCAAAAAGGGCATTATAAATGTGGTAACAGCACTTGCAAAGCTTGTGGATATGTAAGTGTCAATAGGACGTTCCAATCCACAGTTACACAAAGGGTATATACACATTCCCACTGTACAAACTGTCGAACGACCTATATTATCTATATGATCACATGCTTGACATGTGATAAGCAGTACGT
>NC_069505.1:577509914-577642414 GCF_027579735.1 Bombina bombina
ATTTCACCATATAACCTCTCTCTATAACTCCTCCTATTGCACCATATAACCTCTTTCTATAAACTCCTCCTATTGCACCATATAACCTCTCCCTATAACTCTTCCAATTGCACCATATAACCTCTCCCTATAACTCTTCCAATTGCACCATATAACCTCTCCCTATAAACTCCTCCTATTGCATCATATAACCTCTCCCTATAACTCCTCCAATTTCACCATATAACCTCTCCCTATAAACTCCTCCTATTGCATCATATAACCTCTTCCTATAACTCTTCCAATTGCACCATATAACCTCTCCCTATAACTCCTCCTATTGCACCATATAACCTCTCCCTATAACTCCTCCTATTTCACCATATAACCTCTCCCTATAACTCCTCCTATTGCACCATATAACCGCTCCCTATAACTCCTCCTATTTCACCATATAACCTCTCCCTATAACTCTTCCAATTGCACCATATAACCTGTCCCTATAAACTCATCCTATTGCACTATATAACCTCTACCTATAACTCCTCCTATTGCACCATATAACCTCTACCTATAACTCCTCCTATTGCACCATATAACCTCTCCCTATAACTCCTCCTATTGCACCATATGACCTCTCCCTATTACTCCTCCTATTGTACCATATAACCTCTCCCTATAACTCCTCCTATTGCACCATATAACCTCTCCCTATAAACTCCTCCTATTGCACCATATTACCTCTCCCTATAAACTCCTCCTATTGCACCATATAACCTCTACCTATAACTCCTCCTATTGCACATATAACCTTTCCCTACAACTCCTCCTATTGCATCATATAACCTCTACATATAACTCTTCCTATTGCACCATATAACCTCTCACTATAACTCCTCCTATTGCACCATATATCCTCTCCCTACAACTCCTCCTATTGCACCATATAACCCCTCCCTATAACTCCTCCTATTGTACCATATAACCTCTCCCTATAACTCCTCCTATTGCACCATATAACCTCTCCCTATAACTCCTCCTATTGCACCATATAACCTCTCCCTATAACTCCTCCTATTGCACCATATAACCTCTCCCTATAACTCATCCTATTGCACCATATAACCTCTCCCTATAACTCCTCCTATTGCACCATATAACCTCTCCCTATAACTCCTCCTATTGCACCATATAACCTCTCCCTATAACTCATCCTATTGCACCATATAACCTCTCCCTATAACTCCTCCTATTGCACCATATAACCTCTCCCTATAACTCCTCCTATTGCACCATATAACCTCTCCCTATAACTCATTCTATTGCACCATGTAACCTCTCCCTATAACTCCTCCTATTGCACCATATAACCTCTCCCTATAACTCCTTCTATTGCACCATATAACCTCTCCCTATAACTCCTCCTATTGCACCATATAACTTCTCCCTATAACTCCTTCTATTGCACCATATAACCTCTCCCTATAACTCCTCCTATTTCACCATATAACCTCTCCCTATAACTCCTCCTATTGCACCATATAACCTCTCCCTATAACTCCTCCTATTGCATCATATAACCTCTCCCTATAACTCCTTCTATTGCACCATATAAACTCTCTCTATAACTCCTCCTATTGACCATATAACCTCTCCCTATAACTCCTCCTATTTCACCATATAACCTCTCCCTATAACTCCTCCTATTACACCATATAACCTCTCCCTATAACTCCTTCTATTGCACCATATAAACTCTCTCTATAACTAATCTTATTGCACCAGATAGCATCTCCCTATAACTCCTCCTATTGCACCATATTCCCTTTCCCTAATACTCCTCCCATTGCCCCATATAACAGCTCTCTATAACTCCTCCTATTGCCCCATATATCCTTTCCCTATGCTACAACTCCCCCTATTGCCCCATATATCCTCTCCCTATACTATTACTCCTCCTATTGCCCCATATATCCTCTCCCTATAATATAACTCTTTCTATTGCATCGTTTAACCTCTCCCTATACTATAACTCCTCATATTGTACAATATAACATCTCCCTATACTATAACTCCTCATATTGCATCATAATACCTCTCCCTATACTATAACTCATGTTGCACCATATAACTTCTCCCTATAATATACAATCATATGCAAAAGTTTCGGCACCCCTGACAATTTCCATGATTTTTATTTATAAATAATTGGGTGTTTGGATCAGCAATTTCATTTTGATCTATCAAATAACTGAAGGACACAGTAATATTTCAGTAGTGAAATGAGGTTTATTGGATTAACAGAAAATATGCAATATGCATTAAAACGAAATTAGACAGGTGCATAAATTTTGGCACCCTCCTTTAGCAGAAATAACAGCCTCTAGACGCTTCCTATAGCCTGTAATGAGTGTCTGGATTCTGGATAAATGTATTTTGGACCACTCATCCTTGCAAAACATTTCCAGTTCAGTTAGGTTTGATGGTTGCCGAGCATGGACAGCCCGCTTCAAATCACCCCACAGATTTTCAATGATATTCAGGTCTGGGGACTGGGATGGCCGTTCAAGAACATTGTACTTTTCCTCTGCATAAATGCCAGAGTGGATTTTGAGCAGTGTTTTGGGTCATTGTTTTGTGGAAATATCCAGCCCCGGTGTAACTTCAACTGTGTGACTGATTATTCTCAAGTATCTGCTGATATTGAGTAGAATCCATGCAACCCTCAACTTTAACAAGATTCCCAGTACCGGTACTGGTCACACAGCTCCACAGCATGATGGAACATCCACCAAATTTTACTGTGGGTATCAAGTGTTTGTCTTGGAACGCTGTGTTATTTTGCTGCCATGCATAACGCCCCTTGTTATGACCAAATAACTCAATCTTTGTTTCATCAGTCCACAGCACCTTCTTCCAAAATAAAGCTGGCTTGTCCAAATGTGCATTTGCATACCTCAAGCAACTCTGTTTGTGACATGTGTGCAGAAAAGGCTTCTTCCGCATCACTCTCCCATACAGCTTCTCCTTGGGCAAAGTACGCTGAATTGTTAAACGATGCAACACCATCTGCAGCAAGATGATGTTGTAGGTCTTTGGAGGTTGTCTGTGGGCTGTTTTTGACCGTTCTCACCATCCTTTGCCTTTGCCTCTCCGATATTTTACTTGGCCTGGCACTTCTGGCCTTAACAAGAACTGTGCCTGTGTTCTTCCATTTCCTCACTATCGGTGAGATTACGAGTTTTGCGGTAACAGGGATGCGTTGCTAACAAGCCTTTTTTTTTTCTCCGCTCCCTTAAGACAACGCTGGTATTACAGGTTTTTTTAAACCTTGCGTTAGCCGCAAAAAGGTGGGCGTAGAGCAAAATTTAGCTCCACATCTAACCTCAATACCAGCGCTGCTTACGGTAGAGGTAAGATGGCAAAACATGCACGTGCACAATTTCCCCATAGGAAACAATGGGGCTGAGCTGGCTGAAAAAAAACTAACACCTGCAAAAAAGCAGCGTTCAGCTCCTAACGCAGCCCCATTGTTTCCTATGGGGAAATTAATTTTATGTCTGCACCTAACACCCTAACATGAACCCCGAGTCTAAACACCCCTAATCTTACATTTATTAACCCCTAATCTGCCGTCCCTGCTATCGCTGACACCTACATTATAATTATTAACCCCTAATCTGCCGCTCCGGACACCGTCGCCACCTACATTATACTTATGAACCCCTAATCTACTGCCCCCAACATTGCCGACACCTACATTATAGTTATTAACCCCTAATCTGCCCCCCCCAACGTCGCTGCAACTATATTAAATTTATTAACCCCTAATCTTCCGCCGCCAACGTCGCTGCCACTATAATAAATTTATTAACCCCTAAACCTAAGTCTAACCCTAACCTTACACCCCCCTAAATTAAATATAATTTAAATACATCTAAATAAATTTACTACAATTAAATAAATTATTCATATTTAAAACTAAATACTTACCTATAAAATAAACCATAAGATGGCTACAATATAACTAGTAGTTACATTGTAGCTATTTTAGGATTTATATTTATTTTACAGGCAACTTTGTATTTATTTTAACTAGGTACAATAGTTATTAAATAGTTATTAAATAGTTATTAACTATTTATTAACTTACTCGCTAAAATAAGTACAAATTTACCTGTAAAATAAACCCTAACCTAAGTTACAATTACACCAAACACTACACTATAATTAAACTAATTACCTAAACTACCTACAATTAATTACAATAAAATTAAATAAACTAAATTACGAAAAAAAAAAAACACTAAATTACAGAAAATAAAAAAGAATTACAAGAATTTTAAACTAATTACACCTAATCTAATCCACCTAATAAAATAAAAAAGCCCCCCAAAATAATAAAATTCCCTACCCTATACTAAATTACAAATAGCCCTTAAAAGGTCCTTTTGCGGGGCATTGCCCCAAAGTAATCAGCTCTTTCACCTGTAAAAAAAAATACAATACCCCCCCCCAACATTAAAACCCACCACCCACACACCCAACCCTACTCTAAAACCCACCCAATCCCCCCTTAAAAAAACCTAACACTACTCCCTTAAAGATCACCCTACCTTGAGACGTCTTCACCCAGCCGGGCACAAGTAGTCCTCCAGAGGGTCCGAAGTCTTCATCCTATCCGGCCAGAAGAGGACATCCAGACTGGCAGAAGGCTTCATCCAGGCGGCATCTTCTATCTTCATCCTTCCGGAGCAGAGCAGGTCCATCTTCAAGACATCCAACGCGGAGCATCCTCTTCATCCGACGGCCGACGACTGAATGACAGGTCCTTTAAGTGACGTCATCCAAGATGGCGTCCCTTGAATTCCGATTGGCTGATAGAATCATATCAGCCAATCGGAATTAAGGTGGGAAAAATCCTATTGGCTGATGCAATCAGCCAACAGGATTGATCTCGCATTCTATTAGCTGATTGGAACAGCCAATAGAATGCCAGCTCAATCCTATTGGCTGATTGGATCAGCCAATCGGATTGAACTTCAATCCTATTGGCTGATTGCATCAGCCAATAGGATTTTTCCTACCTTAATTCCGATTGGCTGATAGGATTCTATCAGCCAATCGGAGGAGGGAAAGACACCCCAGCCAAAGGCTTTAATACCTCCCCCACTTCCCTTATCCCCCAGTAATTCTTTGCCTTTCAGAGTAGTCTCTTATGGAAGGTAGTACTCTTCGAGCTGAGACTGGAGTTTTAAGTAGTCTTACGCGTTTCGCGCCCCCTAGTGGCGCTTAATCATAGACTAGTTCGGTATACCAGAGGAAGCCCATTTATACTCAAGGTGCAAATTGATTAATCCCTGCCAACCCATAAAAATATATTAAAAACATACAATGTGAAAATTAAAAAGCAAATAAGCTACAAAGTTATAATAACAGACATGTGGTGGCTCAAAACAATACATTGTGAATACAAGAAGATAAGAATACATATGTACAGGGAGTGCAGAATTATTAGGCAAGTTGTATTTTTGAGGATTAATTTTATTATTGAACAACAACCATGTTCTCAATGAACCCAAAAAACTCATTAATATCAAAGCTGAATAGTTTTGGAAGTAGTTTTTAGTTTGTTTTTAGTTATAGCTATTTTAGGGGAATATCTGTGTGTGCAGGTGACTATTACTGTGCATAATTATTAGGCAACTTAACAAAAAACAAATATATACCCATTTCAATTATTTATTTTTACCAGTGAAACCAATATAACATCTCAACATTCACAAATATACATTTCTGACATTCAAAAACAAAACAAATCAGTGACCAATATAGCCACCTTTCTTTGCAAGGACACTCAAAAGCCTGCCATCCATGGATTCTGTCAGTGTTTTGATCTGTTCACCATCAACATTGCGTGCAGCAGTAACCACAGCCTCCCAGACACTGTTCAGAGAGGTGTACTGTTTTCCCTCCTTGTAAATCTCACATTTGATGATGGACCACAGGTTCTCAATGGGGTTCAGATCAGGTGAACAAGGAGGCCATGTCATTAGATTTTCTTCTTTTATACCCTTTCTTGCCAGCCACGCTGTGGAGTACTTGGACGCGTGTGATGGAGCATTGTCCTGCATGAAAATCATGTTTTTCTTGAAGGATGCAGACTTCTTCCTGTACCACTGCTTGAAGAAGGTGTCTTCCAGAAACTGGCAGTAGGACTGGGAGTTGAGCTTGACTCCATCCTCAACACGAAAAGGCCCCACAAGCTCATCTTTGATGATACCAGCCCAAACCAGTACTCCACCTCCACCTTGCTGGCGTCTGAGTCGGACTGGAGCTCTCTGCCCTTTACCAATCCAGCCACGGGCCCATCCATCTGGCCCATCAAGACTCACTCTCATTTCATCAGTCCATAAAACCTTAGAAAAATCAGTCTTGAGATATTTCTTGGCCCAGTCTTGACGTTTCAGCTTGTGTGTCTTGTTCAGTGGTGGTCGTCTTTCAGCCTTTCTTACCTTGGCCATGTCTCTGAGTATTGCACACCTTGTGCTTTTGGGCACTCCAGTGATGTTGCAGCTCTGAAATATGGCCAAACTAGTGGCAAGTGGCATCTTGGCAGCTGCACGCTTGACTTTTCTCAGTTCATGGGCAGTTATTTTGCGCCTTGGTTTTTCCACACGCTTCTTGCAACCCTGTTGACTATTTTGAATGAAACGCTTGATTGTTCGATGATCACGCTTCAGAAGCTTTGCAATTTTAAGAGTGCTGCATCCCTCTGCAAGATATCTCACTATTTTTTACTTTTCTGAGCCTGTCAAGTCCTTCTTTTGACCCATTTTGCCAAAGGAAAGGAAGTTGCCTAATAATTATGCACACCTGATATAGGGTGTTGATGTCATTAGACCACACCCCTTCTCATTACAGAGATGCACATCACCTAATATGCTAAATTGGTAGTAGGCTTTCGAGCCTATACAGCTTGGAGTAAGACAACATGCATAAAGAGGATGATGTGGTCAAAATACTCATTTGCCTAATAATTCTGCACTCCCTGTATATATATATATATATATATATATATATATATATATATATATTATATATATATATATATATATATATATATATATATATCACACAGAGAAAACCCAGCACTCACTTACAAGCTCTCAGCTAAGATTTAAAAGCAAAAATGGAAAGGTTAGTTACCGCATCTGGCCAAATGGGACAAACCCAGGTACCTCGTCAAGGTCCTTTCCAATACCTGGGACCCTAAAACAGCCACACAATGCAAGCTCTCAAATCCAAACAAACTGGGAACAAGGGAAGGGTGCACAGGCATATGTAATCACCCTAGACATATACAAAACACAGAAGAGAACTGCACTCTCATACCGGACCGGGTACACATCCCATGACCCTGCAACATGCTCAGCCCTGGGTGCCACTGGCACTTACAGGAAGCTGTGCTGTCCCCAGAGTCACAGGCAGTTAACCCCAGACAGGTCTGGGTGCAAGAACCATAGGGAAAATTACTAAACAAATTAATACAACACACAGAGAAAACCCAGCACCCACTTACAAGCTCTCAGCTAAGATTTAAAAGCAAAAATGGAAAGGTTAGTTACCACATCTGGCCAAATGGGACAAGCCCAGGTACCTCGTCAAGGTCCTTTCCAATACCTGGGACCCTAAAACAGCCACACAATGCAAGCTCTCAAATCCAAACAAACTGGGAACAAGGGAAGGGTGCACAGGCATATGTAATCACCCTAGACATATACAAAACAAAGAAGGGAACTGCACTCTCATACCGGACCGGGTACACATCCCATGACCCTGCAACATGCTCAGCCCTGGGTGCCACTGGCACTCACAGGAAGCTGTGCTGTCCCCAGAGTCACAGGCAGTTAACCCCAGACAGGTCTGGGTACAAGAACCATAGGGTAAGATAAACAGCTCTTTTACATTAAAAATACACAAAGTCCCCCCTAACAGTAAAACCCCCACACATCAATCCCCCCAAAATAAAAAACCTAACACTAAAAAACCTAAACTATACATTGCCCTGAAATTTAGCTCTTTTACAAAATGCCCACCCTAATCTAAATAATTTTTTTTTTTTTAAAAAAAACCTAAGTCTAACCCTTACGTTGGTACTCACCGTTCCTGAAGTCCGGCAGAGAAGGAACTGTCCCATGCGGTGAAGACTTCTTCCAAGCAGCGACCTCTTCTTTCTTCTTCCAGGAATATCCGGGGCGGAGCTGAAGAACAAAGACCACTGAGCTCAAGACTGGCGACCCTGGAACTGAAGACCGGTGATCCTGGAACTAAAGACCGGCGACCGCGGAGCCATGGAGCGTGGAGGATCCTCTTCATATGATCGCCGCCGTACACTGGATAGAGAATTTAAGGTATGAGATTAAAGATGGCGTCCCTTGAATTCCTATTGGCTGATTTTATTCTTCAAATTCAAATCAGCCAATAGGATGAGAGCTACTCAATTCCTATTGGCTGTTCAAATCAGCCAATAGGATGAGAGCTACTAAAATGCTAATGGCTGATTTGAATAGCCAATAGAATTTCAATAGCTCTCATCCTATTGGCTGATTTGAATTTGAAGAATCAAATCAGCCAATAGGAAATCAAGGGACGCCATCTTTAATCGCGTACCTTGAATTCACTATTCAGTGTACGGCGGCAATCGTACATAGAGGATCCTCCACGCTCCATGGCTCCGCGGTCACCGGTCTTTAGTTCCACGGTCGCCGGTCTTCAGTTCCAGGGTCGCTGGTCTTCAGCTCCGCGGTCATCGGTCCTCAGGTCCGCCGTCTGCTCCGCACCGGATTGTTCCTGGAAGAAGAAAGAAGAGGTCGCCGCTTGGAAGAAGACTTCACCGCATGGGACAGGACCTTCTCCACCGGACTTCAGAAACGGTGAGTACCAACCTGGGGATTTTTTTATTTAGATTAGGGTGGGCATTTTGTTAAAGAACTAAATGCCCTTTTAAGGGCAATGTCCAACAAATGCCCTTTTCAGGGCAATGGGTAGTTTAGATTTTTTAGTGTTAGGTTTTTTATTTTGGGGGGTTTGGTGGGTGGGGGGTTTTACTGTTAGGGGGGGACTTTGTATATTTTGAATGTAAAAGAGCTGTTTATCTTGGGGCAATGCCCTGCAAAAAGTCCTTTTAAGGGCTACTGGTAGTTTATTCTTAGATTAGGGGGTGTTTTTATTTTTGTGGGGCTTTTTTATTTTTATAGGGATTAGGTTTAATTTTGTAAACTTTGGTAATTTGTTTTTTATGTTCTGTAATGTTAGCCTTTTTTATTTTTTGTAATCTTAGCTTTTTTATTTGTTGTAACTTTAGTATTTTTTAGTTTAGGTAATTTGTGTTAATTTAGGGGGTGTTAGGTTAGGGGGCTTAGTAATTTAATTAGTTATTTGCGATGTGGGTTTTGGTGATTTAAGAGGTTAATAGGTTAATTAGGTTTAATGCGATGTGGGGTTTTTACGGTTTAAGGGTTAATAGGGTAAATAGGTTTATTGCGATATGGTGGTTTTGTGGTTTAGGGGTTAAAAGGTTAATTATGTTTATTGTGATGTGGGGGTTTTACCTTTTAGGGGTTAATAGGGTAATTAGGTTTATTGCGATGTGGGGGGTTTGCGGTTTAGGGGTTAATAGGGTAATTAGGTTTATTGTGATGTGGGTGGTTGACGGTTAAGGGATTAAGGGGTTAATTACTTTATTATTTTGAGATGTGTGGGTTTGCGGTGTATGTGTTAATACTTTGTGTGGGAGTTGTTTTTTTTGTTGTTATACTTTGTGCGGGTGGTGTTTTTTTTTTTTTTTGTAATGCTACGTTTGCCTTCCCTGCATCCCGGTGGATTCCGAAAATGGCAGGATGGATTCCAAAAATGACAGCGTGGTGAAAGAATCTACCCATCGTTCGTGAATTTGTTTGTAGGCTGGTGGGAGCTTACACACATTTATAATCCTATGAATCCCTGGTGTGAAGACATTGTTTTATTTGTTCGTTACATAGATGACCTACTTTTTATAATTAAAAGACCACTCAATGATTCCTCATACCAGGAATTTATGCATTATTTAAATTACAATTCCCTGGGCCTTAAGTTCACAGGAACCTATAGTAGAACAGAGTTTATAGTAGAACAGAGGCTTCGCTGCATCCAGGTGAATTCTTTTGGCTGCGCGCGCAGCCAACATTCTGTTGGCTGCCTCGCGCTGCCAACATTCCATTAAGGATGCGTGTGCAACTGCAGACGGCAACGGACATTACAAACGCAATTATAGTATAGATGAAAATGCTTAGAATACCATATTCAGAAATATTGGACAAATGACTCAGAATGTTTATGCTGCATAGACAGAAAAGCTTTAGAAATTGACTATAAATTACCTATTTACATACATGTTGAATATATATGTATGAAATGTGAATATAAATAATTTTAAAAATGTGTTTAATTATATATTACTGATGGCATATCTCAATTATCTATAAAATAACTGATATCACATTACCTATTCATCCCCAGGGGCATTCTTGTTTTTAATTTAATGTCATGGTATATGTAAAGATTAATATATATATATATATATATATATATATATATATATATATATATATATATATATATATTAAACAATTTCCAATTCAGCCCACCGATAGACAGCTCGCCTGGGTGCAATGATACAGCATCAAATAAGAAACAAGAGAATGCACTCTCAGGACTTCTTCAAAAAAACAATTTAATGGAACGTTTTCGGGGTTCACAACCCCTTCATCAGCATACAAAATAGACAAAATACAACTCATTTATAGTGTTTCATACAAATTAAATCACACCAACCTTAGTGCCTCTCCAAAAAAGTGCGCCAATATTTCGATATTGGAACGCATCTTGCGTTCGACAGTGCTGTCCGAAACCGGAAGTTTCCATACATCACTTCCGGTTTTCTGTCCCACTATATAATCGTCAACTTATTCAATCTACATGTTTAACAATCTTATGTGACATACTAGTGTAGAGATAATCAAATAAACCAAGTAAGCAAACATGTGGAACATTGCCACAAATACCTGAAAATGTGTCAAATAAATATTTGATAGTGTTTGTGCGTCGAGTTGGCATGGTGAGTATATTTTCAGGTATTTGTGGCAATGTTCCACATGTTTGCTAACTTGGTTTATTTGATTATCTCTACACTAGTATGTCACATAAGATTGTTAAACATGTAGATTGAATAAGTTGACGATTATATAGTGGGACCGAAAACCGGAAGTGATGTATGGAAACTTCCGGTTTCGGACAGCACTGTGGAACGCAAGATGCGTTCCAATCTCGAAATATTGGCGCACTTTTTTGGAGAGGCACTAAGGTTGGTGTGATTTAATTTGTATGAAACACTATAAATGAGTTGTATTTTGTCTATTTTGTATGCTGATGAAGGGGTTGTGAACCCCGAAAACGTTCCATTAAATTGGTTTTTTGAAGAAGTCCTGAGAGTGCATTCTCTTGTTTCTTATTTGATGCTGTATCATTGCACCCAGGCGAGCTGTCTATCGGTGGGCTGAATTGGAAATTGTTTACTATTTACCTTCTGACCAGTGGAACCCCCCTGTTTAACCTCATTTATCTACATCTCCAGCGCTTTCATAATTGGGCTGCACAATTCCTTCTGTGCTTTCAGTAATTTTGTGCTTGGACTTTCGCTGCTGTGAACTAACTTTCCAGGTATTTTCTATCCATTTGCACACTATTCATTGCTCACTTACAGCATGACATCACAACCGAGAGCAGAGGATATTAACACCTTAGATCCCAACATCCAGGTGGAGGATCTGACTTGCCAGGCCGTGGCAGCACAGACAGGCACTGTGTCTTATACCTCAGATGATGCTGACCGGATTTTGTTCGCACCCATCTCCAAAACTATTGGTGAGACCCCAGTTAATTTGTATTACACTTTGCTTAAATTAAAAAAAAGAGAGGTTGATCTAGCGTTACATGGAAGCTATTTGTCTGATTATTATAGAACAGGCCATATCCCCCGTGGATTTAGAGTCCATAATGTACCTACTATTGGACGTGATAATCCAGAATTTAGAAAGAAATGGTGCTTTATTTTAAACAAGTGCTCCTTAGACCTAATACTATTGGTTATAGAGGAAGTCACTGTAATTCTAAGCAAAGTTAGGATAGAAATACAAACTTTCGAATCTTTGCACAACATCACACTCACTAGTGACACCCAAGAAAATTGGTTATCAAAAATTAAATTGCAAATTGATAAATACCAGAGTGAATTAATTACATTTAAAAACAAAAAGTTGGAAACTGTTAATAGTGACTACACTCAGGGAAAAGTGTATAAATGGCTGACTACTACACAGGGGAATCAGACCAGGAGGAGACAAAGAACCAGACGGGTACACTTTGATACGGTAGATACGAGTGGGGACGACTCCACAGATACCGAAAGGAATCCCTCTGGTACTCTGTTCACTCCACCTGGTCCACATAGACATCAGGACCAATTTTCCTCACATGAATCTAGATAACATTCAACCCCTAGCCATTTTTTAGGGGTAACAACACGTTCTCGGGGAGGGGGAGGCATCACAGACCCCACATTAGGCGGGCGGGGCATCAGACACAGACCCCCCAGACGACCACGACAGAGGACATAATTGTTAATCTGAGTACACACACCTGGACTGACAGTGAGCGCAAAGTTCTTAACAAAGGTTTATCCTTTGTGCCGAGCACCCCAGTATCTGAATTTGACCTTAAGCTAGATCTTTATAAATTGAATAGATCCCTTAAGATTAAGGAATTTTTTCAAAATAAAGATTCGCCATCACTGAAGTCCCACGTTGAACTTAAATGTAAAGTACCCAGTTCCTTTGAGCCTATTAATAGCAGTCCAAGTACTAAAACCTTTTTGAGGCTGGTAACCCAAGATTTGGACATAGCAAGAACAGATACATTGTGGAAACACAATCTCTCCAGAGATGAATTGAAAGCCATTAAAACCCTCCAGAATGATTCCTCTATAGTCATCAGGCCCGCCGACAAGGGCGGGGCCATTGTCCTTTTGGATTATAATGATTATAGAGATGACATCCTGGAACAACTGGCTGATACCCTGACATACACTCTGTTAACATCTGACCCTACCATACAATTCAAAACACAACTTGACAAACTGATTAGTTTGGGATTTGAACAAGGGTACTTATCTGAGCACATTCGTGATTTTTGCACTACTACACATCCCAAGATACCCATTTTGTATTCAATTCCCAAAATCCATAAAACATTGGACCACCCACCGGGCCGTCCCATTGTGTCGGCTAGGGAGTCACTCACCCAGCCTGTAGCACAATTTGTGGATGTACTATTACAGCCAGTGGTGAGGGAAACACGGTCTTACGTTATGGATACGAATGATTTCATTCGTAAAATACGGACTGTTGACATCCAGCCAGACGATTTGCTCGTCACTCTGGATGTCAACAGTCTGTATACTATCATACCCCATCTTGATGGACTTAAAGCCATACAAGAACATCTCACGGGAAACCCCCTCTATGAGGGTCCCCCAGTGGAATACTTACTGTCCCTCATTGAATACTGCCTGTTTAAAAACTATTTTCGGTTCGAGAGTAAATTTTATTTACAAACCGCTGGTACAGCCATGGGTTCCTCCATGGCCCCCTCGTACGCCAACATCTACATGTCACAATTCGAAAACATGTATCTGTGGAACACGCCGAATGTATCTATTATTTGTTATTACAGATATATAGATGATATCTTTTTGGTGTGGCGAGGGGGCCTGGAGGAACTCCACAAATGGTTTGAAGTGTATAACAACACTACTAATAATGTTAAGTTCAAGATGACAGTGGACTTTCAATCCATTCATTTCTTGGACTTAACAGTCTTCAAGGATTCCAATAATCTAGGAACCACATTATATCATAAACCCACTGATCGCAACTCTATACTAAGGGCAGATAGTTGCCATCCCCCAGCCCTACTAAAAGGCATAGTAAAATCACAATGCATAATAACTATGCGTAATAACTCTAATGCCGAAACTGGGGTCTCCCAATTGAAAGGAGTCGGTGAGAGGTTCCAGAATAGGGGATATAAGATCCCGGTAATTCAAGACGCTATGGAATCCGCTTCAACATTAACACAGACGGATTTCATTCTATCTAAACCCAAAAGGGACACAAGTGATAAACTCATTATGTCCACCACTTTCACTCCAGTGACAAAAAATGTTGGCCAGATCCTTCGCCAACACTGGCCAATTATGTCTTCAGACCCTAAGCTCACATTCACTCACAATTTACAACCTATGGTTGGGTTCAAGAGGGGGACTAATCTTAAGGATCTATTGGTGAAAACGGACCCTAAGCAGTGTTACTTGACCGGGATCAAAAGGAATATCAAGGGATCTTATCGCTGTTTGGGCTGCACAACATGCAATGGCCTAGTGGGTACCAAAGTATTCCATCATCCACACACAAATCGAACATTTTCTATCAGGCACTCTATTACGTGCACTACTACTCACGTAATATATCTATTATTTTGCCCATGTTCCTGTTTCTATGTAGGGAAAACATCTGGCACACTCCGTGAGCGTATGGCAAACCATCGCCACGCCATAAGGACTGCACTCAAACAAGGAGATTCTGAGCAGCCAGTGGCGTGACATTGCGCCAAAAAGGGACATTCAGTTTCTTCTATCCGTTATATTCTAATTGATCATATACCCCCATTGGATCGGGGGGGTGACCGGAACAAGCAACTTCTGAAACGCGAGGCCCAGTGGATGTTTAGACTGGGCACGATACAACCAGGCGGCTTGAATACCATGCCGGACTTTATGAGCCTTTTGTGATCAACAATTGAGGTGCCACATACTTGGGGTATGTCAGGTGGACATTGTGGCTCCGTTTTTGTTACACACTTCATTTGCCCCTAATTTTAGGGGGAATTGATGTGTACCTAACGGCACGGTGCAGGGGTGACATCTGTCTCCATCTTCTCCGTGGAAGCCTGGTCTGCCCTGTGCAATTACCCACTGTTCAAATACGCACCACCAGTCTTATAGTAGATATAATCACTACTATACCCACTTGGAGAAGTTTCTAATGTTGGGACTTTATATATGAGCTATATGTCCTTATCATCATTATTCTTTCTATCTTGCCATATTGGTGGCTCTGCTGCCATGTTTGAGGCTATAAATACAAAATAAGGTTACTAACCTTGTATATCCTCCCAGCCATTATATATCCACCTGCATCTATATTTGGGCTTATGTATGTTATAACTGGCCGATGGCTATATTTACTATATATGAATACGATGTGATGCCCCAGCTGTACAGTCTATAATTCATATAGCCCTACAATATCCCACATATTCCTTTTATCATATATTCCTCTCATCATATGCATTTATCTCATATATATCTGTTTGCACATTGATTGAACTAACATTCATTCCAACTGTCAGTTGGTCCAAGTTACCCTCATACCATATTGATGTCACACTCTGATTTTTTTCTATCCATATCTGTAGCATTCCATTTGTTTCTTATTTAGAAAATGTCATTCCAACCACATGTACTGATACATAGTCCAATTGTTATTTTAATAGTAATGAGCATATTCAGCATGAATATATGTTGTTTTGCACATTAAGAAAATCCTCTTTCTATCAAGTTGGTATTGAAGTATTTTGTTTTAAACTTAACACAGGTAATGACACCTATGGGTAATCTATATTGTATACAATTACCTTGGTTAATGTCACCATGCCAACTCGACGCACAAACACTATCAAATATTTATTTGACACATTTTCAGGTATTTGTGGCAATGTTCCACATGTTTGCTTACTTGGTTTATTTGATTATCTCTACACTATTATGTCACATAAGATTGTTAAACATGTAGATTGAATAAGTTGACGATTATATAGTGGGACCGAAAACCGGAAGTGATGTATGGAAACTTCCGGTTTCGGACAGCACTGTCGAACGCAAGATGCGTTCCAATATCGAAATATTGGCGCACTTTTTTGGAGAGGCACTAAGGTTGGTGTGATTTAATTTGTATGAAACACTATAAATGAGTTATATTTTGTCTATTTTGTATGCTGATGAAGGGGTTGTGAACCCCGAAAACGTTCCATTAAATTGGTTTTTTGAAGAAGTCCTGAGAGTGCATTCTCTTGTTTCTTATTTTATATATATATATATATATATATATATATATATATATATATATATATATATATATATAGGCAAAAAATTGGTGTATGTGCACTCTCACCAACGTTCAACAACTACCAGGGTGCTGTACGATGAATTATAAAAAAGCAAAAAGAAGCACTCACTGGATTTTCATCAAAAAGTGACCAGAAATTTAATGTAGTATGTGACGTTTCGGGACAACAACAGTCCCTTCCTCTGACAAACAAACACTGAACAAAAGCAGCCTTAAATAGGCTCCCAAATACACTCCCCTCAGGATCAGCCAATCCAGGCTGAATAATTAAACACACCCATATAGTGACCAATGAGAAAACATGATACAAATTGTGCATGTGACTGTTATAACATTATTGAAAAAAATGCTTTAAAAACAAATTCCCCTTGGACCCCAATGCTAGTAGTCATGCCCTCTAACTACAATAAACATCATATGTGGTTATCAATCGTCTAAATGAATGCAAAAAATCATAAAGTCGTCTATTGTTAAATAACCAATCAAACATTGGATTGCAAAACTCGACTTGCAATAGGCTCCAATTCGTCATTCATCCTGCTGCTGATCCGCCCCTTGTTGCCAGGGACGCGATCAGCTGTACGTCTATAGCCATCAAACAAAATACTATGCTACCGATCCGCCCCTTATTGCTAGGGACGCGATCCACGGTACAACTCTAACACTCGAAAAAGACACGCATCACCACACACAGTAGCGCATATACTGCTGAGTTACTTGTTACATGCGCCTTTCTAGATACTTTGTAGCCGATCGCCCTGTAGAAAGCTAATCAGTACCAAATGATTCATTCATTCAGAAAAAATTGACTTGAAACCCATATTCAGTCCTCCCCATTCAGTATGCAAAGTTAAAAGGCATCCAAGTGAGGACAATAAAACATTTGGTTTACTTAAATTTAACAACCATTTCAAAAGGCCATGTGGTCACTACCTGGAAATTAGATATGTGCGATTCGTTTCGGATCGATTCGGAAATTTGGAAAATTCGGAAAATTCGGCGATTCGAATCGAACCGAATTTCCAAATTAAAATACTGCCGAATTACCGAATAAATCCAAATTACTTTGGATTTATTCGGTAAATTCGGATGGCCATGGATTACACTAGTATTGTACAGTATAAATATAATTCCACCTAATACTTACCGAAATTCCGAACCGAATCGAACCGAATCCAGCCGAATTTAGTACATAATACTAGTCTAATCCCACCTAACACTTACCAAAATTACGAATTTCCGAAGTGAACCGAATCAAACCGAATCGAACCAAATTTATTCGAATCCGAATGAATCCGAAACAAAACCGAACCAAATTTATTCGAATCGGAATGAATCCGAAACAAATCCGAACCGAATTGATTCAAATTTTTCCGAATGTGAATCGCTCTGAACTGAAATTCAAGAAAATCCGATTCGATCCGAACCGAACCAAATTTTTTCGCCATGCACATGTCTACTGGAAATATGTGATAAAATCTCCTATTCCTTACAACGTTGCCTGGTAGTCTAGCATAGGTGACATATTTTGTGGGAAAGTAACCATTTACAGTTCAATGCAAATTAATCCCTGCTGTGTAATTGAAGCAATGAATGTTGACCAGCAAAGACACATGTTATAGTGTAACTACTTGAATTAAATTTTTTTTTTTTATACAGCCTGAAAATTTAAATAACTATATAACAATCTATAATCTGCTGGATTTTTGTATAATTTTAAACACTGCATAGAAATCAATGTGTGTATGTATATATATATATATATATATATATATATATATATATATATATATATATATATATATATATATATATATATATATTGGAAGCATAGAATGTTTTAGGATTTAAAATGAGCATTCTAACAATTATCTCTTTCATTCCAGGCATCTAAGAAGTACATATCTAATTGATATTTTAAATGATATCCTGATTATTTTATCATCTCAAAGAGAGATATACAGATATGAAATATTAATCTGCATGGAATAATAACCTCTGTATCTCTAAAGTTTTCAGACATATAATAACAAGATTCCTATAAATATGGACCATAGACAAGATTCATGCATTCAGGATTTATTAGAAATATGAAATATATTATATTCATGTTGGGAATCGGGATGCAGTGCAGTACTGAATATAAAATACGCTATGGTTTTTATATAAATGCCAGAATACTGAAGACTATTTTAAATGGATTTTAAGCTAATAGTTAGCAGCATAAATTACTCTGATGTAATATGATATTAAAAAGAATACTGATGTTTTATATTAAAATAATCAGAAGGAACAATGTGGCATACAATACATTTGAACATGTAAATTATTAATGTAAATAAATTATAGCATTCATTACACATTTTAAAGAAATATTTTTAAATGTTAGAAATGGTTAAATGAATCTGTTTGTTTGTCTGCTGCCCCCTGATGGCCAAAATCTGGTATTACAGCCAAAAAAAACTTGACTGTGAAAAGATACTTCCCAGATGAACCAATCCATGTTCAGTTTCAAAGGGCCAATCCGAGACAAGCTTCCGTTGGGCGTTTCCAATCTCACCAATGATGGTTACTGATCAAAAAAGGGGAGGGGTTAGATCAGATGATTTAACCCCAAGCATGGAGAGAGAAAAGGAGGCTGCTGGCTAACTCTTGCTAACTTTGGCTGGTAAACTGTTTTGCTGAAACCCTGGACGAATAACTGCTGCAGTTATTATAATACTTTTATTCTCCATATGCAACAATACTCCAATTTTGGTATTCTGAGGTGAGATTGAACCTGTTGAGAAATATTGGATATCGATTTGTTTATCTGGGTATAGTATTAAAAAGGTTGCTAATTACAGGTAATATTTTAAAACAAAATATATGCATAGTCACTGCAGTTAAACTACAACTGATTTAAAGAGCATATTTATATTTTAGAATTATATTCATAGTCCTGTATAGTGTTAAGTTTGTCTTTTGTATGCTAAGTAATTTATCTGTGCAAAATATAGAATATATATACCGGTATATATCTATAACTTCTGGTGTTTCAATTAGAATATATATTGTCCTATTGTTTAACTAAGCACTGTTATTGTTTAACTAAGCACTTGTATTGCTGAATGTTAGTAGCTGCTATCTTAAGTCTCATTGTGATATTTTAAATGCAACTCTGATTTGGAAGGCTATT
This sequence comes from Bombina bombina, assembly GCF_027579735.1. NCBI lineage: Eukaryota > Metazoa > Chordata > Amphibia > Anura > Bombinatoridae > Bombina > Bombina bombina. The sequence continues at coordinate 577,529,415 of NC_069505.1, forward strand.
GGGAATAAGGCTAGTTTTAAAGGTAAACTTTTATGAACTTTGCATAGAATATTTTAATAGTTTTTAAACGTGTATAGTATTGATTCATATTCTTATTCCTACAAATATATTTCAATGTGTTTATAGATATTAACTAATAAAAAAGAATTCAGGAATTTATATAAATTTTATGGTCTAGTATATACATATTTATTGAAGGTTTAATTTTAAAGGATAATTATTAAATATATTGTGTTATAACCCGGCCATATACTGACATATTATTTTGAGGCACTTTGCATGAGATATTATTAATATTTATCATATTGATATAATATATTTGTAGTAAATAGAAATTATTATAAAAAAGAGAAAAAATTTCATATTTCGAAATTAATACTTTGAAAATATTTTTTTTTTTGAAGATTGAAATATTGATTTTCATATTTCAAGATTAATATTAATATCTTGAAATATTATTAAAAAATAATTTTTTGGGGGGCGGAGCTTGGCCGCACAGGAATATGGCTGCTTGAAGACATAGCTCCGGTGCCCTAAGTTCATTTGCCCACTATAAATGGGTGTAATTTAATCTATATCAGCCTAATCTCCAGCTGTAGCTACCACAGAGAAACCCTCATTCATCTTTGGGGTGTTTTATGAGGAGAGAGCAAGCATGCAGCAGGAACGGCAGAGAAAAAGTTCCTCTACGCAGCAAGGTCTATCAGCCCTCAAGCACCGGAACCCAGCTGCCATACTGACCACATAACAGGAACCCCCAACAGTAACCCAGAAGCAGAGGAGCCGAGGCACGGGAGACCACAGACCCTGCAGGACAAACACTGTGAGCACTGTGAGCACTTACCACCCGATCCAGCTCCGGATTACTACCTGCACGCACGGTCTCCCAGGGGGATTCCCCCGAACATAAAACAACAAGCAGGGCGAGACCGGATTAAAAACCAGAGCACTTCTAAAAGGTGAGCCCCTTTTCAAGTAGCATTACTCGATCCTCTAATAAGACAGACTGATCGCTATTGAGACCAGACTTGGCCAGGAAAACAGGAGCCACTCTCCCTGTTGAATTGCAGAAAAATGGCCCCATATGCACACCAACAATAAAGGGGGATAAAATAATAACAGAGGGATAAACTACAAGAAACGCTAGCTAAGAGGGGATATCATCAAAAAATAAAAAAAATAATAATAAAAAATTAATTAAAATAAAAGGAAACTAAAACAGACACACGATCTACTATAAAACCGGAAGGCCCTCTATCACTGAAATAGCTAAAGCAGAACTGTGCTGCACAACATACTCCTGATAAATTATTATTCATAGTGTCTCACATTACTACAGACCAAGGCATAATTACAAAGCTTTTCTACAAAAGTAGTCACATTCCCAGGCTTGTGATAAAGGCATAGGAGTAAGGAAACCCTGCAGCATTACTTGTGCACCAAAAAACAGAAAAGAAAAAGCACACTACCTTGAGGCAGAATAAATAAATAAAGGGAAAATAAAAAGAAGGAAGACACTTAGGACTCATGCAACCTGAAATGCCTAACAAAAGGATCACAAAACTGAACAAAGATGGCAAAACATCCACCATGAGCAATTACTTAAAACCAGCTGAGCCTGCACCAAAACCCTCAAGTGAAACATCCCTAAAACACAGACAAGAAGCAGAAACCCAAGCAACCATGGGTTACTCAGATACCTCAACATGTTACTAAGAATGATCTCAAATACTTTGCCTCCAGAGAGGTTATAAGAGAAGCCATGCAGGAAGTAAAAGACATGTTTAATGAATTTAAGAAGGATATCACAGTCCTAGAACATAAAGTTTCAACCATAGAAAAGAAACAGGAAATCCAGCAGTCAGAAATGCGAACTCAATCTGACAACACACAACTGCATGCTGACATGTTACACAACCTAATGGAGAGAATGGAGGACTTAGAAAATAGGAGCCGCAGGAACAACCTGCGGATCCGAGGAATCCCTGAATCCATCCCTCCAGATGCCCTGCAAGGGCACCTACAAAGCCTTTTCCGGACAGCAAAAAACACACCGTCTGCACCAGAGGTCCCTATTGAGAGGGCCCATCGTGCACTACGCCCAAGACTACCATCCAAGGTGCCGCCGAGAGACGTGATAGTGAAACTACTATCATTCAGAGATAAAGAAGATATACTCAAAGGGGCAAGGAACACAACGCCTCTTACACATGCTGGGATAGAAATACAGATATATTCGGACATATGCCCCGCTACTCTACAAAAAAGAAAAGATCTAAAATTCATTACAACAGTCTTGAGAGAAAACGGCATTCCCTACAGGTGGGGCTTCCCTACGTTTATCATAGCCACAAGAAATAACACCACCACCACAGTGTTCCGCTCTCTGGACGACTTACCAACCTTCAATAATAGTCTTAATTTGTCAATTAAGCTTCCCCCAGCATTGGAGCAACTGCAGAATCCTCCCGCTGCTGCAGAAGAATCAGCAGCAGATGATACACTGTAACCTGAGAAACACAAGCACCTGAAATTGGAACAACTCCATTAATATGAATAGGTAGAGACACGCTGGTCCTCCGGCTTAGCCTGACCTGGAGGAGATATGGACTCTGTCATAAGAGACTATTTCTGACTGAGTATGATCTATAACTTCCTGGAGGCTTGGAAAGTGCCTCCCCCCCCCTTTTTATCAAGATAAGTGGAACATATGTTTATCTGTTAACTTATGTTGTGATGTACTGTCTAACGTATCTGTATTCATTGAAAGTATGCCCACACATAGGAGACACAACATACCATGTTTTGGGAATCAGGGGTGGAAAGGGAGGAAAACATTGATATAGAGTTTTGCACTCTACACCCACATGGACCAGCTGCAATACCTCACACACTGATCTCACCCATACTCACCCTACATACACTACTACGGCTGATCTTGTTCACACATACACCCACTTAACTTATACCCTTACACAATAACTAATTTTCATAGGCAATGAACTAGGGCTTTTACCCCTAGAAAGTTTACGGTTACTGTTTGACTGTTTTTTCCTGATTTTACATATTTGTTTGTCTTTTTTGGTATATTGTCCTACAAGGTTTTTCCTTTGCAGGTTTGACTGCCACGGGTGGAGGTAAACTCCTTCATATCCCCACTTACCCCGCCACTGGGTATTACACCACAGACCTATTGACACCTTCTTACCCCTATACCTCCTGGCCTAACTACCCCCACTACCACCAACCACACACTTAGTTTTAACCAGATACCAGCATCTGCCACAATGCCAGCACATAGCACATACTCCCAGTCCTATGGATTGGAATTGATCACAGTTAATGTAAAGGGCATGAACAGCCCAAATAAAAGGGCAATAGTACTCACCAAACTTCAAAGGATGAGAGGAGACATAGTTCTCCTCCAGGAGACGCATTTCCGAAAGGGTCACGAACCTAAATGGTTCCAAAAACACTACACCTAAGCTTATTTCGCGTCAGGCCCGACTAAAAAGGGGGGAGTGGGAATCCTGTTCCATAAGAGGATCCCCTTCAGTCTTACACAAGTTGAGAAGGACCCTGAGGGCTGTTATATCATGATAGTAGGTCTCCTATATAAAAGACTAGTAACATTTGTTAATCTCTATTTCCCAAACATGGCGCAAGCTTCTTTCCTCAAGCATATGACACAAAAAATACAGGAAATCTAAAAGGGAGCACTCTTTATCGGGGGAGACTTTAACGTCCCTATAGACCCTCGACTTGATACTTCTGATGGCTCCTCCAGCATAACACCTAAGACCCTAAAACTGATAACACAATACTTGAGGGATATAGTAGTACATAACGTATGGCGAATTACACACCCGAACACCAAGGATTTTACTTTCTATTCCCACCCCCACAATAAATACACCAGGATAGACTACATTTATTCAGATACGGTGGGTCTCACTACCATATCGGACTGCACCATACGGAAGATTACATGGACAGATCAAGCCCCTGTCTCCTGCACGATCCATTGGCCAGAGTCCCCGATATCCGCTTTTGTATGGAAACTCGACACACTGTTAGATGATCCTGTCACTGCTGCAGACCTCACTAAATCACTCCAAGAGTACTTCCAACTAAATAAAACAGACACTCTCCCTTCAACCACCATATGGGAAGTGCATAAATGTGTAATCCGAGGGGAGCTCATAAAAATAAGGGCTAGACAAAATAGACTCAAAAGAGAGAGACTCCACTCCTTGTTAACTAGAATATCTCACCTAGAACAACAACATAAGAATAGTCCTGCAAACACCACTCTTCTGGCAGACCTGACACAAGCTAGAACAGACCTGACAACACATCTATGCGCAGAGCATAAAAAAAAAGGCACTTCTCCTGAAACAAACATTCTATGAACAGGGTGATAAGGCAGGCAAACTACTGGCTAGAGCCCTAGCACGTAAAAAACTCAAAACATACATCCATGAGATCAGAGACAAAAATGTCGCCCATTATGATGCGAAAAACATAGCAAATACATTCAGGGAATATTATGAGACACTCTATAATATACGCCCGAACGTTAACAGTTCGAAAGACCTACAGAGTGGTAGAGAGAACTCACCCCAGATACAGGACTACCTGTCAAAGGTGGTGCTGCCATCCCTTTCAGATGAGGACAAGGCCTCTCTAGACGAACCCTTCAATATTACTGAAATCTTACAAACTATTAAAAATTACCAACAAGAAAGAGCCCAGGACCAGACGGCCTAAACTCCAAATATTACAAGAAATTTGCCCATATACTCTCCCCTCACTTACTTGACATATTTAACGCAATTCAAGACACAGCATCTCTGCCTGGTTCCATGCTAGAAGCCCACATAGTAGTACTACCTAAACCCGGTAAACCCCCTATAAAACCGGAAAACTTCCGACCAATCTCCTTGCTAAATTCCGATATCAAAATTCTGGCTAAACTAGTTGCAAACAGAATCAATAAATTCTTACCACAACTGATCTCAACTGACCAAAAGGGTTTCATCCCGCACAGAGAAGCAAGAGATAATACACTTAAAGTCACACATGCTAAAATAACGTCTGTTCCCCTAACCCTCCTCTCGACAGACGCGGAGAAGGCGTTTGACCGGGTTAACTGGTCATTCATGCTTTCTACGCTCCAGAAGATGAACTTCGGCCCCGGCCTTGTGAGGTGGATCACTTCTCTATACTCCACCCCAAATGCCAAAGTATATGTGAATGGAGTCCTGTCAGACTCATTCCCAATCACGAATGGAACCAGGCAGGGGTGCCCACTCTCCTGTGTCTTGTTTGCTATTTCAATAGAGCCCCTAGCCAGCAAAATAAGGACAAACCCCTCTATCACAGGAATTAAGGTACATAACACAGAATACAAATTAGCTATGTACGCGGACGAAATCCTACTCACACTTACAAACACATTACATTCATTACCTGAAGTGTTGAGGGAGATGGAGCAGTACGGCACTGTTTCCAATTTCCACCTAAACCTCAATAAATCTGAACTTCTTAACATCAACGAACCAAGTGAAAACTTCAACCGCATAGCTAGTACCTGCCCTCTTAGAGTAGTACACAAGGAACTCCTGTACTTGGGGATTATTATCAGACCGACTCTGTCTGAAACCATAGAAACTAATTACAAAAAAAATAAAGAAGAAATAATTACAGATCTTTCTGGGTGGCGGAAAAAGTCCTTCTCATGGATAGGTAGAATTAACATTGTTAAAATGAATATCTTACCCCGTATCCTATATATCCTACAAACCATTCCACTGACATCAGCCACCCCACACATCCATAACATTCAAAAAGCAATGGAAGATTTTATATGGCAAGGTATCAAACCCAGAATAAATAAACATACATTATATCAGTGATTTTTAACCTTTTTTTTTGCCGTGGCACACTTTTTTACATTAAAAAATCCTGTGGCACACCACCATCCCAAAATTTTACAAAAATCACAGTTTGTAGCCTAATACAGCATATATATATATATACACATACACACAAACACACACATACTGTATGTATTGTGCTGTTATGCCATGCCTCCTACAAACTACCCCTGCACTGGGAGTAAAAAACAAGCAAAGTTTAAAAAATATGTCACACTGTTGTCAGTCTGCCGTGGCACACCTGAGGATATCTCACGGCACACTAGTGTGCCACGGCACACTGGTTGAAAAACACTGCCTTATATAGACCCCGATCAAAGGGAGGGACGGGTCTCCCTAACCTACACACTTACAGCCAAGCTATCTCATTACAACATATAAGTCAGAGTGGAGTCATAATCTCGCTCACAAGGCATGGATAAGGTTAGACTCAGATATTCTCCAATGTTCCAATGTAGGATCCCTGGCGTGGATCCCACAGAAACACCGACCCTCGCGCTTACAACTATACCCGCTTCTTAAAGAGACCATGATGGACAAAAGAGCAGCCACCCAAGCCCACATTTCATCTCCGACATCCCCCCTTACCCCAGTTAGAGGTAACTCAGCCACACACATCCAAGCCTCTGCGAGACAAGTCGGGATTGGCCTACCTCTAAACAGGTTGTCGATAAATAATGTTCTTTCCAATAATAAAATCAAAATGCAACAAGACCTCAGAGACTGGGATCATGACCTTTTTGCATCCTGGTTCCACTGCACACAACTCTCACACTATGTAGCAACACACAGACATAAAACATCAATATTCAGAACACTTACTCCCTTTGAGAACCTCTGCACTTTGTCCACCCCACCTAAACACCTGATCTCTCAACTTTATGAAACATTGCAATGCGGTGGTCTACATGACCTCCCTATGTATGCACAGGGATGGCACAAGGAGTTGGGACAGGAATATGACCCCAAAACATGGCATAGAGCCTTTGACATAACAAAAAAGTGCTCAATATCGGCCAGAACTCAAGAAGTCCAATACAAATTTCTAAGTAGATGGTACTTAACCCCCTATAGAATTAAAAAGATATACCCCAATACAACAGGAAAATGCTGGAGAGGTTGTGGGGCAGAAGGCACCATGTTACACATATGGTGGAACTGCCCCAAAATAAGAGACTTCTGGAAAGAGGTGTTTGCTGAAATTAACAAAAAACTTAAACTTTCTATCCAACCAACAGCCTCAACCCTACTCTACCTAGACCTCCCGAAATTCAACCATCAACACAACAGGTCCCTATTTATCACAATGCTCAACGGAGCTAAAGCTCTGATACCTAAGAAATGGAAGACACAGACAATACCTTCCATACTAGAATGGGAAAGCCTAGTCTCTGCACATTTACAACTTGAAAGATACCACTACACCAAGATAGGGAGGCTTGACCTACATGAATACATGTCCCTAACGTGGAAAGGCACTCCACTTTGAACATACCCTCCCACCCAGCCTATTTCGCACACCACTACCGCAGTGACCTCTACCCTAACACAATGCTTTTACCCCCTCCACCCGTGGCAGTCCATAACACTCCCTTATCCCCCCTCCCCTTATCCCATATCACCTCCACCTCCTCCCCCTCACACCCTCTCGCCCCCCTTTTTTCCCTCCAAATCCTCCAATAAGATGAGCCCTTTTCCCCCCACCCTGACCTCCTCCTTCCCCCCCTCTTTATGCCCCATCCCCTTCCCATGGATAATTTTCTAAATCCAACATGAATACCCAGTCTGTAAAGGAAACAAACTGTAATTATTGTTAAGTTTATGTTTGTTAACCCAAAGTCTAAGGTTCAAATTTCAAAAGGAAAAGAAAAAAAATTAAAATATTGCAAGATGGATACAAACTGCAGGAGCCTGGACATCTGACCTAGAGACAATTCCTATATAAGGTCAGGCGAGGACAGTGCTTTATCACAATAGGCTCCTGGGGCCCTTCGGCCACACGAGGCCTCACCGAACACTAAAAAGACTCTTGAGTGTTGTCCTAAAAACTGTAATACTGTCCTTGTATACAGCCTCAGATGTTTGTGGCTCCTGTAATGTTATTTTTTATTTTTACAAATAAAGCTTTGCAAACCAAAAAAAAAAAAATAATAATTTTTGAAAAGTTAATAAAAATATTAATTTTTCATATTTAAAAATTCATAAAAATATTATTTTTTTTATATTTCAAAATTCATAAAAATATTAATTTTTCATATTTCAAAATTAATAAAAATATTAATTTTTCATATTTCAAAATTAATATTATTTTTTTTTTAAATATATATTTTTTTTCTCTCTTTTTATTGGTAAAAATTGTATTAGTGTTTTAATTTAACTAAATACTAAGCCAATATAATAATGTCTATTACTAGGAGTGAATCATTTAATTCTGTACATAATGTTGAAAATTGTGCCCTGACAATACCCCTTACTCGAGGTCAGGTCCTTAAGAGGGACATTATAGGCCACATTAAAGAGAGGTTTAATATTGTGGGTGAATTCAATGATTAAATGGATATGCTGGAAATTAAGGCTAAAAATATTGCTATTGATGATGACAGGTGGAATGAAAAAAGTGAATTATTCCAAGAATTATTAATAATTAATCAATGCAAGGTTCTCAAAAAGCGAGACAAACTAATACTAAAATCTTGGCCCCTTGTGATATGCATTATTGACAAAATGTCGCTATATCTCATAGAGAAAGAATTGCAAATACAGAGGCTGGAAAATAGTATTCGTTTCTCACGCAGATGCGAAGAGAATTTAAAAATAGCCGAAGATAAAATTGATGAGTTTGCCCAAGACATAACCACCTTAGATAAGCATAACTTAGATTTACTAGCAAAGATACAAGAGTTAAGTAAACAGCTTGCGCAAAGCCAGAGAGAATTAAGTGATTTAAAAAGGTCATATCGCCATAAGGAAAACCCCTCTATTAAAAGAATAATGCAGATAATTCTAACTCCCTTAGAGAATGCATCATGGACGAAATGCAGAAATTTCTGAAAGAATGTAGACAAAGGACCCCTGTTGGATCAGAAATAGATTTCCCAAATAGACAGTCACCTCATGATGTAAATTTAGGGAGCTGCTGTAACTCAGTTGATGAGGGAAACTCTAATAGAGAGTCAGGGGCAGAGCTAACTACCCAAATAGCCCAAGTAGTACTAATGTACGTAGGGGGTCTCCCAATAGTGAAAATTGAGAACACTCCAACCCCAAAAATAAGGCTCATAGAGAATCCCAAAATAAGTCTAATAAGGTATATGACTCCCATAAAATAATTACTTTCCTAAAGGATGCAGTACCTAGATTCTCCAACAAGGGAACAGACTCTGTAATTGATCACTTAGAGGCCTTTGAAAATGCTTTAGCTATAATGAATGTTATAAGTGAGCAGTCAAAAATTAAATTTCTGCCCTAGGTATTTGAAGGTAAACATCACAAATTCTTTGCTTCACTAAAGGATTTGAATATTCATTCCTGGAGTGAAACAAAACGACAATGCAGAAAAGAATTCGGGCAACATCGCACTAAAACTGCAGCAAAAATAGCTGTATATGGTTTAAAATGTAGTGCAAATCAAAGCCCATAGAGTTCCTTTCCGTACTGAAAAATGCGTACAGTATGGCTGAAGATAATCCCATATTTGAATGCTCAGAATTTGTGAATCTATTTTTTGAAGCACTGCCCTCACCCATCAAAATTAATTTAGCTAGAGATTTTGATGAGAACTGGTCATTGGAGTGTCTGATCAAAGAGAGTACAAAGTTATACTCTATTCAGCAGTCCGGTGAACAGGGTGTTAAATAGGAATCAAAACCCAAAATTGTGGCAGAAACTAGGGTGTCACCTAGCCCCCTCAATTTGGAGTCTAAAAAGAAAACCTACACGGAGGTGGCCAGAGGAAACAGGCCATCTCCAGAGAAGTTTAACTCTACCCCTCCCCCAACATGGGCTGAGGTGCAGAGAGACTATAACCAAAGTGGGGGACATACTCAGGTAAATAATTACTCCCAAAGAGAATACCCCCAAAATAATTGGTATCCCTGCAAGGGTAGATACAATAAGTGGCAAAGATATTCTCAGGGTAACCAGACACCCCAAGTAAATAATGCTCCCCCAAATACTTATGCTGAACAAGCTGAACCCCAGGGGCAACCACGCCAGGATAGAAACAGCGGCCCTGATTCTGAGGGGAACCAATGGTCCAGGAATCACTACTATGGGCCATCAAGAGATAGGCCCAGGGGTAGAGGTAACTTGTACGATCAAGTAGATCAGCTTTATACCCAGTTAAATCGGTTGAGCGAACAATTCGCTAATATGAGTCAACCTTTTACGGCTCAGCAACCAAACAATACTTTTTTAGGGGTACAGCCAGTGGTCAGCAGTGGGCCACAGGCACAGTCGTAAATACTGCAGTATCACCTGAAAGGGAGGGGAGAGATATACAAAATGTATGTAAATGTCAATAATGGTACTAATCATATTCTCTTCCCACAGACTGGAAACGGACGATTTAGCTGTGATGACAGGCAACCTCAGCCGGGAAAATTTAACCAATCTCTTCCTTTGCGGCGTTCTCTTAACCTTATTTCCACAGATGCACTACACAAGAACCCAGTCGACCCTGTCATAGAGGAGACCGGTAAGAGTTAAGTCTCTTCTGCATCAGGTAACGCGGCGGATTCAGGTAACACGTGGCGAAGCCCAAAAGTGTATAATCATGCCAATTTTATGTGTGAAATGGTAGAAACTGCAGGAAGATATTATGTATTAGCTGAGCTGCAGGATTCAGTCTCCAACCCTATCATGGGATTAATTGATACTGGATCTCAGGCAACAATTTTATCCCACAGGTACTACACACAGCTAAATGAGCTAACACCCCACAAGCCTAAAATAAAAGAATTTGATGGTTCCCTAATAGGAGTTGGGGGTGACTCTCTGAAAGTCTACGGTACGGCCTGGTTAAAATTTAAACTGGGGAACAGGGTCATAAGACACCCTGTCATTATAGTGGATCTGCCAACTGATCGTTTATTTATTGGTAGTGATCTCCTGAAGTGATTAACCACCATAATTGATTGCATAAATAATGTAATTTGGTCACAAGTTAAAAGGCCCATTAATTATGAGCGATCCGGTATATCTGGCCCCCGACATAACTGTCATGTGGTGGAAGAGAAACCAGATGCTGTGGAGATTCATTTCAGGAATAACTCTGTACCTGAAATCACTATCCTACAGGTATATGATCAGACTCCTTTAAGTGGCTCTGATGGTAATACTTTTAAAATTTCGCCTGGAAAGATAGCGAATATTTCCTTAGATGGCGATGTATTAACCATATCTCTTCACAAGTGGGATCATAAAATCCCTAAGGGGGGGGGGGGGCACGCTCAATACCTTGCAGGAATTGAGAGAGTTAAAGAGGATCTATTTATCCCTATGAAAGTGCATGACCTTGGTACAACAAAGTATGCCAAATTGAACTTAAACAGGAAGCTAGCTATATAAATGAAGGCTTAGTAGCGCAGATAGCTGAACCTAAAGTGATTAAATATCTTTCTCCCCAAGACCACTGTGTCCACAGCCTAGATGACAGGTTTGAAAGCTATGACATCACAGCTAAGTGCTTATTATCTGCCTCTATAGGTAATAAGTCAGTGAAGCACCTGTTTTTAGTTTTAAATACTCCCCATAATCAAATATACATTGGCAATGATATCTTACATAGATATGCCATACAAATAGATTTGATTAACTCTTGCTTCTGGAGCAGGTTAAAGGGGGACCCTGAAGTATTTCAGGATGAAAATGCAGCCCTGAAATCAAACCAGCAATTGCCATATGCTGTGAATATGCAGGTGTCTAATGATGTTATAATTCCTGTTGGGGCTGATACATTTCTTTTACACTTACAGGAAAAAAAAGAGGTCAGAAGTTAAAAACTTCTGAAACACTAATTTGCCTTTCCCATAGAATACAAAATCTGGGTATAACAATGGCCTACACTCCTATGGTAAATATTGGAACTATTCCAATACATGTTATTGTACATAACATGACCCCACAGGATATAACCTTATCCAAGGGGACTACCATAGGATATGCACTGGAATCAAGTTATTACACTTTTGGATTCCAGAATAATATAATTGGGCTAATACCTGAAGGATACTTAACTGAAGAACAATTAATAGAACAATCCTTTGCATCTATGCCAGAGGGTCTATTTAATATTCAGTCTATTTATCCCTTCAGCTCAGAGGAAGGCATCTGTAAAATTGAAGAAGCCTCTCTAGTATTTGATCAGCTGATCAAACAGCAAGATTACCCCAATACCCAGAGTAATGGGGGCAATGTAAATTATAATCAAGGGGATCTCACCTCTAGATTGGAAGAAGCCTTTGAAATAGGACAGCCTGAAATCTTTCCAGGATTTCAGCAAACAGTCGAAGAGCAAATATCCTTAGCTAATGGCTGTTCCAACGATGATGAACGCCAACAGCTGCGAGAACTCCTGATGGAGTACAAGGATATGTTTGCTAGGGATTCTTATGACTGTGGGACTACAGACTTGCACATTGCAAGAATACAAACAGACCCCAATGCACCATCTGTCTTTGTTAAAAAATACAGACTTCCTTTAGCCTCATATGATTCTTTTGCAGAAATCATAAGGAACTTGGAAGAAAGGGGTATTATCTGACAGGTGCACAGCTCTTATAACAATCCTATTCTAGGTGTTCTTAAGCCCAATGTACAATGGCGTTTGTGTGCTGACTTAAGACAGCTAAACAAACGAGTGTACATGTCTGGCTGGCCTGTGCCATATATTGACCAGTGCCTAGCGCAGATGCAGGGATCAAGAATATTCACTGCCATTGATTGTGCACAGGGATATTGGACCATAAAGGTACATGAGGAGGACCAGTATAAGCTGGCATTCTCATTCCAAAAGGTCCAGTATGCATTTCAGAGACTTCCTTTTGGATACATAAATTCTGGACATGAATTTGCTGTATTCATGCATAAGGCTATGCCTGATGCACTGGAAAGGGGGACCTTATCTTATGTTGATGATGTTTCAATCAAAAGCACAGACTTTGAAAAACACGTAGCAGAGCTTAAACACGTCCTCAGCCAACTTAACAGGGCAGGTGTCAAATTATGCCTACAAAAAGCTCAATGGTGCCGCACTCGTGTAAACTTCTTGGGACATGAAGTTACTTCTGAAGGGTTAAATCCTCAGAAGAAAAAGCTATAGAAAATTCTAAAAACCCAACTAACTTAAAGGAATTGAGATCATTCCTGGGTATGACAAATTATTCTCGCAAATTCATTGATAATTATGCAGAATTATCTAAACCACTACTACTTCTTCTAAAGAAGGATGTGAAATGGCACTGGAGTGAGTCTCAAGAGACAGCCATCAGAGAGCTGAAGAGAAAACTCACTCAAGCACCTTGCTTAGCATACCCTGAAGGTGGTAAACCTTTCTTCTTAGAAACAGGTTACACAGACATAAGCATGAGTGCTGTTTTATACCAAAAGCATGATAATTTAAGTAAAGTCATTGCTTATGCAAGCAAAACTCTATCCCCAGTAGAAATAAAATTTAGCGATTGCGAAAAAGCCCTCTTATATACTGTGTGGGCTCTACAAAATTTCTGCAGCTACATACAGGGCGAGGAAATTATTGTAGAAACGGCCCACCAGCCTTTGCTATACTTGCAAAGTGAGAAAATAAGAGATGGGAATTTGTCTAATAGCCACATAACAGTGTGGACTCTTTCCTTACAAGGCTGGCCTTTAGAAATTCCCTACAAGCAGAATAAAAAGAATCCAGTCGCACAGGGGCTTGCTGAGCTCCACGACTGTACTGCTAAAGATCCTGGGGAAGAATTATCAGAAGATGATTTTCTGGAGGAACAGTTGCTTTCCCCATATAAAACGTATAATGAGGACCAGTGTAAAACATTACCTTGGGTATATGTTGATCTTTGTTCTTACCATGCCACTATTGATAATGAGCGCAGACTAGTCGCTGGCATTGGTATAACTTGGGCAAATGGATTCCCAAATATATCTGTAGGTTTCAACAAGATCCAGTCAAGTTGCAGAACTCACTGCTATTCTAAAAACCATTGAAATCACTATTGAACATGATATTCATGAATTTGTAATCATTACTGACTCAAATTATGTGTGTGACAGTTTTGTTGAATACCTGCCAACTTGGAAAAGAAATGGCATGCAGAAAAGCAATAACAAACCAGTCAAGCATGGCAAGTTGTTCTGCGAGATTGATAATCTGGTGGTATCCAATGATTTAACCATACACTGGAAGAAGACCAAGGGTCATTCCAGGGTGGTAGGTCCTGATAAGGAAGGCAATGATCTTGCGGATTCATTAGCCAAACAAGGAGCCATAACTGGAGAACTCCTTAAAGGGACACTGTACCCAAATTTTTTCTTTTGTAATTCAGAAAGAGCATGCAATTTTAAGCAACTTTCTAATTGACTCCTATTATCAATTTTTCTTCGTTCTCTTGCTATCATTATTCGAAAAAGAAGGCATCTAAGCTTTTTTTGGTTTCAGTACTCTGGAAAGCACTTTTTTATTGGTGGATGAATTTATCCACCAATCAGCAAGGACAACCCAGGTTTTTCACCAAAAAGGGGCCGGCATCTAAACTAACATTCTTGCATTTCAAATAAAGATACCAAGAGAATGAAGAAAATTTGATAATAGGAGTAAATTAGAAAATTGCTTAAAATTTCATGCTCAATCTGAATCACGAAAGAAAATTTTTGGGTACAGTGTCCCTTTAATATTGAACACTTAATGGGTGCAATTCAGGTAGAAGCCATTACCAGAAATCAGGCTAAACAACAGAGTGAGCCTAACCTGGTAAAATGGAGTCAGGATTCTCCTAGTGAGGACCTGATCACTAGTCAAAAAGAAGACCCCATTGTAGGCATCTTCTATAAACACATAGAAGATCCTGAAAGCAACCCCATCTCAAAAGATGATTGTATTGACAAAGAAGATCTTAGAATCTTAATGAAATCCAGAACACAATTCAAGTTACAGGATGGTTTGTTAATTAGAACCTCCAAAACTGGCATCCAACAATGGGTAGTACCCACCAAGTTCAGAGGTTTAATGCTTCAACATTCCCATGATGCTCCCACATCTGGTCATCGTGGTGCCAAACTCACGTATGAAATATTGCTTGATTATGCCTTTTGGCCACACATGTTGAAAGATGTTCAAACTTACTGTCAAGGTTGTTTAATCTGTCCACAGTTCCAACCCACTGCACCAACGCATAGAGTGCCATTGCAGAAAAGGGCGATGGTAATGCCATGGTCAGATATACAAATTGATTTTATTGGTCCAGTAACTAGGTCATCAAGAGGTAGCAAATACATGTTAACAGTGACATGCCTGTTCACTAAATGGGTAGAGTGCATCAGTGCACCTAACAATAGTGCTGAAACATGTGCAGCATTGCTCATCAACCACGTGTTTTCCAGATTTGGTTTGCCCCAAAGAATTGAACCAGATTGAGGAACCCACTTCACTAGCAAAGTGATGACCAAAATGTGGAAAATACTAGGGGTAAAAAAAAAGCTCCATATTGCTTGTAGAGCTGCCTCAAGTGGTGGTGTAGAGTGTTATAACTAGTCCATTGTTAAAATGCTCAAAAAGTTTGTGAGTGAAACGGGTAAAGACTGGGATGTAAAACTACCTTTAGTCTTAATGGCATTAAGAGCAACTCCAAGTAGTGCTACCAAGATGTCACCTTTTGAACTGATGACTAGAAGAATGGTTCTACCTCAGCATCTACTGTACCGTACATCAGACCAAAACTTGATAAACGCTGCCAATACACATCAATATGTGGAGAACCTAAGAAAGCACCTGCAATATGCCTTTGCATTTGCTCAAAGGAACTTAGAAAATCCGCAACTGCCACTAAAACCTAATATGATCTCAAGACGTCCAAAAGGGAATATGAAATAAATTATAAAGTTTATCTTTATAACTTTTGAAGAGATCAGGTTAAGGAGAAGAAATTTCTTCCATCGTGGAAAGGTCCTTTTGTCATTACTCACAAAATTTTTTTTCCAGGTCACTACCTGGAAATATGTGATAAAATCTCCTATTCCTTACAATGTTGCCTAGTAGTCTAGCATAGGTGACATATTTTGTGGGAAAGTAACAATTTACAGTTCAATGCAAATTATTCCCTAATGTGTAATTGAAGCAATGAAAGTTGACCAGCAAAGACACATGTTATAGTGTAACTACTTGAATTCAATATTTTTTTTTTATACAGCCTGAAAAACTATATAACAATCTATAATCAGCTGGATTTTTGTATAATTTTAAACACTGGATAGAAATGAATGTGTGTATGTATATATATATTTTGGAAACACAGAATGTTTTAGGATTTAAAATGAGCATTCTAACAATTATCTCTTTCATTCCAGGCATCTAAGAAGTACATATCTAATTGATATTTTAAATGATATCCTGAGTATTTTATCCTCTCAAAGAGAGATATACAGATATGAAATATTAATCTGTATGGAATAATAACCTCTGTATCTCTATATTTTTCAGACATATAATAACAAGATGTCCTATGAATATGGACCATAGACAAGATTCATGCATTCAGGATTTATTAGAAATATAAAAAATATTATATTAATGTTGGGATGCAGTGCAGTACTGAATATGAAATACGCTATGGTTTTTACATAAATGCCAGAATACTGAAGACTATTTTAAATGGATTTTAAGCTAATAGTTAGCAGTATAAATTACTCTGATGTAATATGATATTAAAAAGAATACTGATGTTTCATATTAAAATAATCAGAAGGAATAATGTGACATAGTACAATACATTTGAACATGTAAATTATTAATGTAAATAAATTATGTTATTTATTATAGTGATGTCGCGAACAGTTCGCCGGAGAACAGTTCCCGGCGATCTTAGCTTGTTCGCGTTAGCCGCGGCGGGCGAACATATGCGATGTTCGATCCGCCCCCTATTTGTCATCATTGAGGAAACTTTGACCCTGTATCTCACAGTCTGCAGACACATTTCAGCCAATCAGCAGCAGACATTCCCTCCCAGCTCCTGGGCAGCAGCCATTTTAGATTCATTACGATCCTGCATTCTTAGTGAGAGGAGGTTTAGTGCTGCTGCTCCTGGTTTTATAGGGAAATTGATAGCTAGGCTAGTGTATTCAGTGTCCACTACAGTCCTGAAGGACTCATCTAATCTCTGCTGTAAGGACAGCACCCCAAAAAGCCCTTTTTAGGGCTAGAACTTCAGCCCAAAAAGCCCTTTTGAGGGCGAGAACTTCAGTCTTTTTTTTTTTTTTTGTAATCTAATTGCATTTGCCTGCCTTTCAGCCTGTGTGTGAGGCTCACAGCATATACTGTGATTAATTGCTCTGTGCCACCACTGATATCTGGTGTAACATTAGGGTAAATAAAAAAATAAAAACTTTTACATCAGTTTGCTAGTGTAATCTAATTTCATTTTCCATCAGGCCTGTGTGTCAGGCCCACAGCATATACTGTGATTAATTGCTCTGTGCCACCACTGATATCTGGTGTAACATTAGTGTAAATTTAAACAAAAAAACCTTTTACATCAGTTTGCTAGTGTAATCTAATTTCATTTTCCATCAGGCCTGTGTGTCAGGCCCACAGCATATACTGTGATTAATTGCTCTGTGCCACCACTGATATCTGGTGTAACATTAGTGTACATACCTGATGTTTTAAAGCATGTTATTCCAAACAATTTAGGAATGTTAGGTGATTTATGCCCTTTATGGCTTAAAACCAGACTCTGCATCAACTATGTAATTTTCCGTGGGAGTTTTGCCATGGATCCCCCTCCGGCATGCCACAGACCAGGTGTTAGTCCCCTTGAAACAACTTTTCCATCACTATTGTGGCCAGAAAGAGTCCCTGTGGGTTTTAAAATTCGCCTGCCCATTGAAGTCAATGGCGGTTTGTCCGGTTCGCCCGTTCGCGAACAGTAGTGGAAGTTCGAGTCCGCCGTTCGCGAACCGAAATTTTTAGGTTCGCGACATCACTAATTCATTACACATTTTAAAGAAATATTTTTAAATGTTAGAAATGGTTAAATGAATCTGTTTGTTTGTCTGCTGCCCCCCGATGGCCAAAATCCGGTATTACAGCCAAAAAAAACTTGACTGTTAAAAGATACTTCCCAGATGAACCAATCCATGTTCAGTTTCAAAGGGCCAATCCGAGACAAGCTTCCGTTGGGCATTTCAAATCTCACCAATGATGGGTACTGATCAAAAAAGGGGAGGGGTAAGATCAGATGATTTAACCCCAAGCATAGATAGAGAAAAGGAGGCTGCTGGCTAACTCTTGCTAACTTTGGTTAGTAAACTGTTTTGCTGAAACCCTGGATGAATAACTGCTGCAGTTGTTATAAGAAAACAGCTACTTTTATTCTCCATATGTAACAATACTCCAATTTTGGTATTCTGAGGTGAAATTGAACCTGTTGAGAAATATTGGATATCGATTTGTTTATCTGGGTATAGTATTAAAAAGGTTGCTAATTACAGGTAATATTTTAAAACAAAATATATGCATAGTCACTGCAGTTAAACTACAACTGATAGATTTAAAGAGCATATTTATATTTTAGAATTATATTCATAGTCCTGTATAGTGTTAAGTTTGTCTTTTGTATGCTAAGTAATTTATCTGTGCAAAATATAGAATATATATATATATATATATATATAACTTCTGGTGTTTCAATTAGAATATATATATATTGTCCTATTGTTTAACTAAGCACTGTTAAGATTGTATTGCTGAATGTTAGTAGCTGCTATCTTAAGTCTCATTGTAATATTTTAAATGTAACTCTGATTTGAAAGGCTATTGTGAATAAGGCTAGTTTTAAAGGTAAACTTTTATGAACTTTGCATAGCATATTTTAATAGTTTTTAAACGTGTATAGTATTGATTCATATTCTGATTCCTACAAATATATTTCAATGTGTTTATAGATATTAACTAATAAAAAAGAATTCAGGAATTTATATTAATTTTATGGTCTAGTATATGCATATTTATTGAGGGTTTATTTTTAAAGGATAATTATTAAATATATTGTGTTATAACCCGGCCATATACTGACATTAAGGATCCAAAATAATTATTTTTGTCTAATATTTTACCTTTATTCCCTTCCCTCATAGGTACCCTTGCTAGATCTATGACTTGAGCAGATATGTCAGCTTTCTTAGTAAAATATATGCCATTGAAATGGCTTGCTATTGATGATTCTTTTACATAATGTTTAGCATCTCTGATGTGTTCTCCCACTCTTTTTCTAAACTCCCTAGAGGTTTTGCCTACATATTGGCTTTTACACATGTGTTCTCCCACTCTTTTTCGAAACTCCCTAGAGGTTTTGCCTACATATTGACTTTTAAACAGATTGAAGGTCAAAAAGTAGACCACCCATTGGGTGCTGCAATTTGTGTAAAAGCCAATTTCAAATTTCTGGTTAGTAACACTTGATTCATGAAAGATCTGTATTGTCTAAAGGACAAATAAATTATCTGGCTTCAACACTTTACTAGATGTCAACAAGTTCATCAGAAAGTTAGCATTAAAAAGGTTTTTTGCTCTTACACAAGAAAATGAAGATGAACTTGAACATACAGAGAGTGTTGAATTCAAAGATTTTCCTACTACTCCTCATCTGCCTTTCTCTGATGCTTGTGCTCTCGTCACTCTAAATGAATTGTATAGCGACAGTGTCTCAAACATCACCGCTAAGCCAATACAAAGACCTAAAAAAAAATCAGATTTTTATTCCATTCAAGACAGAGGTGCTATGCTGAATGCTTTTCAGAAAACTGTTCAAGATGATATTTTGACCTTGGAAGTAGATACCACTGGCAGTGCTCCGGCCTTTAATCTAAAATATAAAGAATGTATGACAATAAATTCTTTACAAAATAATCAGGATATTGTCATAAAGAATTCTGATAAGGGTGGTAGCATTGTCATTATGGATAATAATTTTTACTTCCAAGAGGCCTATAGAAAGCTCTCTGACAGCAATACCTATTGAACATTGTCTACTAATCCCACTCATATATTTAAAAATGAATTGTCCCAGTTGGTTCAAGAAAGCAGATGTTCTATCTGAAAGCATTTTTCACAAAAAAATAAATGCCAAAACAAGGGGTCACAATCTAAAGTTAGAGGGTAGTAGATTCAGGAGAAATTTGAGGAAGCATTTTTTTACAGAAAGGGTGGTGGATTCATGGAATAAACTTCCATTTGAGGTGGTAAACACAAAGACTGTAAAGCAATTTCAAAATGCCTGCGACATGCATAAGGCTATCCTAAGGAAAAAGTAACATGTCATATGGGTAGACTTGATGGGCCTTTTTGGTTCTTATCTACCGTCAAATTCTATGTTTCTATGTTTAAGAAAGTATATCCTTAGGTATTTTCAACCCTAGTGATTTAAATACTCTAGTTCCAGAGAATCCAGTTATTCCAATTTTCTACCATGTGCCAAAAGTGCACAAGGATTGTGAGCATCCTCCAGGTAGACCAATAGTTTCTGGCATTGGCTCCCTATTTGAATCCATGGGAGCATGGCTAGATTCCATTTTATGACCTATTGCCAAGAGACAGTTGAGCTACCTGGAGGACAACTGAACTCACATTTTCTTAGAAGTTTGAAACACATCAAATAGCAAAATGACTTTTCCTGGATAGTAGTAGACATTTCCTCATTGTATACCTGCATCCTAGAGTCTTTGGGAGTCCAGATTATTGTTTTTTTCTGGAAAAGGAGTTGGGTTTAGAAGACATTCACAAACATTATATAGGAGATACATTGAGGTATCTCCTTTCTCATAATGTCTTTCTGTTTGATCAAGAATATTACCAGAAAATTTGTGGCACTGCGATGGGGGCAAAATTTGCCCCATCGTTTGCCAATTTGTTTGCAACTTGGTGGGAGCTTACACACATTTATAATCCTATAAATCCCTGGTGTGATGACATTATTTTATTTGTTCGTTACATAGATGACCTACTTTTTATAGTTAAAAGACCACTCAATGATTCCTCATACCGGGAATGTATGCATTATTTAAATGACAATTCCCTGGGCCTTAAGTTCACAGGAACCTATAGTAGAACAGAGGTTCATTTCCTAGATCTAACTTTGCAAATTCATGATAATCGCATATGACAAAGACTTATAGGAAACCCACCGCTGGGAACACAATTTTACATGCTACATCACAACATCCCAAACATCTTATACAGGCTATACCGCAGGGACAGTTTATGAGACTTAGGAGGAATACCCAATCAAATGAAGTCTATGAACAACAGTCCATAGAATTAGAAAACAGACTAATCAATAGGGGCTAATTTAGAAAAGTGCCGTAAAGAGGTGAGAACACTCAACATATGTATCAATCAAAGGCATCACAAAGAGTTACAGAGTAATGATTTTTCGGACTCTGTGGTCTTCAACACTGAATATTCTTTGCAGTATGAAAAAATTGTTAATATTCTTAAGAAGCACATGCAACTATTTTTGGGCGATAGTGCCTTGAAACCCTTTGTCAAAAATTGTAAATTTGTACCAAAAAAACCCAGAACTTTAGCACAGGCCCTGTCCCCTAGCTTGGTTAAAAAAAAAAACACTTTGATGACAGAATCCAAATGGTTAACACATAAGGGCAACTTCAGATATGGCAGTAGAAACTGCCACACTTGTACTACAATTTTAAGAGGTGATACTTTTGAATCAAGTGTTACTAACCAGAAATTTTAAATTGGCTTTTACGCAAATTGCAGCACCCAATGGGTGGTCTACTTTTTGACCTGCAATCTGTGTAAAAGCCAATATGTAGGCAAAACCTTTAGGGAGTTTAGAAAAAGAGTGGGAGAACACATCAGAGATGCTAAAAATTATGTAAAAGAATCAGCAATAGCAAGCCATTTCAATGGCATACATTTTACTGAGAAAGCTGACATACTGTATCTGTTCAAGTCATAGATCTAGCAAGGGTACCTATGAGGGGAGGGAATACAGGTAAAATATTAGAATTTTTATTTTTTATTTTGGATCCTTAAATTAAAAACAAGAATGCCCCTGGGGATGAATAGGGAATGTAATATCAGTTATTTTATAGATATTTGAGATTCGCCATCAGTAATATATAATTAAACACATTTTTCAAATTATTTGTATGCACATTATTTCATACATATATATTCTACATGGTGTATGTAAATAGGTAATTTATAGTCAATTTCTAAAGCTTTTCTGTCCATGCAGCATTAACATACTGAGTCATTTGTCCAATATTTCTGAATATGGTATTCTAAGCATTTTCATCTAGTGATGAAAGCACATCATCAATTGGTTAATTTGCACAGTATTAAGCTGGTATTCCATTCAGAATTTTGAGAGAAAATACAACTCTGTATTCTCATCTTCTTGTATTCACAATGCATTGTGTTGGGCCACCACATGTCTGTTAAAGATAAGACAAGAAGAGGGCGCCTCATAGTGTAATAGGTTTCAAATGTACATGTAAATGCTGGTGGTAAATATGCTAACCAGATCAAGTTGCACCATACTGTGACCGGTGCTAAAGAGCAGAATTGCGCTTAACAGTGGCTAGTACACTGGTCACGGTGTCTCCCTGGCGTGGTTCTCAACTGGAATCCAGGTCTCAGCACAGAGCACAGATACTTTCAAAACCCACTTGTGGGATCAGAGAAAAGATAAAAAGATAAAAACAAGAAGACAACCTCCAAAATTAAAAGATAAGATGCTTTCTTAACCAAAACACATTGGTCGTTTCTTCAGGCAATATAAAAAACGAATACAAAGCGTTACAATTTATAGCATTATATACCCTTTGTAGCTTATTTACTTTTTAATTTTCACATTGTATGTTTTCAATATATTTTTCTGGGTTGGCAGGGGTTAATCAATTTGTGCCTTGAGTATAAATGGGCTTCCTTTGCTATACCGAACTAGTCTATGATTAATAGATATGTGCGATTCGGTTCGATTCGGAAATTCGGCAAATTCGGCGATTCGGATCGAACCGAATTTCTGAATTAAAATTCTGCCGAATTTTCCGAATCGAACCGAATTAGTTCGAATCGATTCGTAAATTCGGGATGGCCATTGGATTACACTAGTATTGTACAGTATGTTAGGTTAACACCTAATATACAGTATAATACTAGTCTAATCCCACCTAACACTTACCGAAATGCCGAATTTCCGAACCGAATCGAACCGAATCGAGCCGAATCCAGCCGAATTTCTTCGAATCCGAATGAATCCGAAATGAATCCAAAACAAATCGATTCAGAATTTTCCGAATTCGAATCGATCCGAACCGAACTTCGAAAAATTCAGAATCGATCCGAACCGAACCAAATTTTTTCGCCATGCACATGTCTAATGATTAAGCGCCACTAGGGGGTGCAAAATGCGTAAGACTTGCCCTGTGTGTTTGTACTGTCTGGGGATACTCCATTTTATATTTGTTTCAATAAACAGAATAAAAAAAAAAATTCTCTTACCGACTAGTGCCTACTCCTCCGTGTGCTCTCCTTTGTATTTCTGCGGCCTGATTCGCCACTGCTACGGCACTCCAGGTCTTTTTGGGAAGCAGGTTGTATTTTTCAGAATTAAGTTGTACTGACCAGTAGTCTGACCGTGTTCCGGATACCCCTCTTGCCGGCTTTTAAGTAGTCTTGTCAGCCTCTCAGTGAGAGCATTGATGAAAGTTAGAGTCTGGAGATGCAGGGACAGTCTTTCTGCGAACCCATCCAGACTCATATTTACAGCTACTTAAGCAATTATCGTTGACAAGTTTTGCTGCCTGCTTTCTTCACTTAAGTCCATGTCAGAAGCGCTGCTACAATCTATCAAACTTGAAGGACTGTGTTACTGTTCCACGGCATAGATTCCGGTAAGACAGCAATTGTTAAGATTACCAATGACCTACTTACAGCAAAATCAAAAGGCCACTTCTCTATACTTATCCTCCTTGATCTGTCTGCAGCCTTTGATATTGTCGACCACCCTCTTTTGCTCTATAACCTCCAATCCTTCGGCATCTGTGACACAGCTCTCTCTTGGTTCTCTTCCTATCTGTCTAACCGTACCTTTAGTGTAGCCTTCTCTGGGGTATCCTATGCCCCGTTACCTCTTTCTGTTCGGGTACCGCAAAGCTCTGTCCTAGTTCTCCTTCTCTTCTCAATCTGCATGTCCTCACTAGGTTCCTTAATAAAATCCCATGGGTTTCATTATCATTTGTATGCCGACGATACCCAAATCTACATCTCTGCACCAGAATGATCTCCTTTCTTGCTAACCCGTGTCACTAACTGTCTCTCTCATATCTCATCTTGGATTTCCTCTCACTACCTCAAGCTAAATCTCTCCAAAACTGAGCTCCTTATTTTCCCCCCTTCTTCAAAAATCTCCACCCCCCCATGTCTCTATAACTGTTGACAACTCCATCATTACCCCAACCTCACATGCCTGATGTCTTGGGGTCACACTTGACTCATATCTTTCTTTCACTCTTCACATTCAGTCCTTGGCTAAAGCCTGCCGCTTCCACCTTAAAAACATCACTTATATTAGACATTTCCTTACACAAGACACAACAAAGATTTGAATCCACTCTCTCATCCTTTCCCACATTGACTACTGCAACTCTATCCTCTCTGGTCTCCCTAGCTGCCGCCTAGCTCCTTTACAATCCATAATGAATGCCTCTGCCAGGCTCATCTTCCTTGCACTTCGCTCTTCATTTGCCCCACCTCTCTGCCAATCCCTTCACTGGCTTCCTCTTGCCTCCAGGATTAAACACAAAATTCTCACTCTGACACACAAAGCCCTCAATTGCATTCCTCCTCCTTACATCTCAGACCTTGTCTCCAGATACTTTCCCTCCCGTCCTCTTCCCTCCACTCATGATCTCCTACTCTCCTCCTCTCTTGTTACCTTAAGGTTTTCTGTTCAGGCCCGTGAGGCGCTCTGACAAATATAACTTCTAAGTCTAGTCTCTTTCCCTCTCCTTTAAGGGAAAGAGTTTGTTTGACTATCTCCACGGTTTCAGGGGCCAAGGGTGCCTTCATACCGTAAGATAAGAAGAACTATTCTAAGGGACAAAGTTCGTATTTTTGTTCCTTTAGTTCTGATAAAAGCCCAGCATCAGAGGCCGCTAAACCAGAGAAAGCTGGCTCAGTCCTGGAATAGATCCAAGCAGAGCAAGAAGCCCGCCGAGACTAAGTCAGCATGAAGGAGCACTCCACAGTCCTATTTTGGATCGTGTAGGGGGAAGTCTGTTGCTCTTTCAGAGGCTTGGTTCAGGGACGTGCAGGATCCTTGGGTCCTGGAAGTCATAGCTCGGGGTTGCAAAATAGGTTTTAAATCTCATCCTCTCAGGGGCAGATCATCCTCTCAACCTGTCTTCAAGACAAGGAAAGAGGGAAGCCTTTCTGGAGTGCGTAAGGGATCTGTCCTTCATTGTCCCAGTGCCTATCATAGAGTGAGGTTTGGGATACTTTTCAAAATGTTCATGGTCCGAAAGGAAGGAGGGATCTTTCCATCCAGTTCTGGACCTAAAGTGCTTAAATTTTTTTCTAAATGTCCCCTCTTCAAGATGGAGACAATGAGGTCCATCCTTCCCTTGATTCGGGAAGGGCAGTCATTGACCACTATAGACCTTAAGGAGGCATTCCTTTACTTTCCAATCCACAGGGAACACTTCCAGTTCCTCAGGTTTAGGTTCCTGGACCAGCACTTCCAGTTCATTGCCCTTTTGTTTGGTCCAGCTACTGTTCCAAGAAATTTACAAAGGTTCTAGGGGCTCTTCTAGCAGTCGCCAGAGCCCAGGGTGTAGCAGTAGCTCCCTTCTGGGACAACATTCTGGTACAAGCACCATAGTTTCATCTGGCGGAAGACCATTCGGAATCTCTCCTCTGGGGAATATAAATAGAGAAAGGAGTTCTCTTATTCCAAGCACCAGGGTGAAATTCCTGGGCACGATATTAGATTCCACAGAGTGGAATGAGAATATTTCTAACAGACCAGAGAAGTTGCAAACTAGCTTCAACATGTCTTGCCCTCCAGACCTCCTTAAGGCCATCTGTGGCTCAGTGTATGGAGGTGATTGGTCTCATGGTGTCCAGCATGGACATCATTCTCTTTTCCAGGTTCCACCTCAGGCTATTGAGCCTTTGCATGCTGAGGCAGTGGAACGGCGATCATTTGGATCTGTCGCAACAGATTCTCTGGATAACAGGTCAAGAGAATTGCTCTCTTGGTGGCTCTGTCCGGATCACCTGTCCTGAGGGACATCCTTTTTATGACCATCCTGGGTGACTGTGACTACGGACGCAAGTCTGTCTGGATGGGGAGCTGTTTGTGGCACCAAGAAGGCACAGGGCCTGTGAACGCAGGAGGAGAACTCCCGTTCAACATTCTAGACCTTCGGGTGATATTCAATGCTCTGAAGGTTTGGCCCCTACTGGGTTCATCCCAATTTATCTGATTCCAATTAGACCATATATCCCCGGTGGCTTACATCAACCATCAGAGGGGAACAAGAAGCTTCCTGGCATTGAGGGAAGTATCTCGGATTCTGGAGTGGGTGGAGACCCACAACTGTTCGCTGTCAGCAATCCACATTCTGACAGGTGGGGAACGCCGAGATATATCTTATGGAGTCCCGTCTCTATACCTAGCTACCCAGATATGGGTCAAGTTCCAGGGGTCCTCAGGCAGAGCTAATAGATGTCTTAGCGTTGCCTTGGAGGTTCAATC
Organism: Bombina bombina; assembly: GCF_027579735.1. Taxonomy (NCBI): domain Eukaryota; kingdom Metazoa; phylum Chordata; class Amphibia; order Anura; family Bombinatoridae; genus Bombina; species Bombina bombina. Next base: position 577,556,353 of record NC_069505.1, read on the forward strand.
TAATTTATTTTCCTACCATTACCACTCCTTCCTTGAGTGGTGGCTCAAATCTTTCAGGAGCAGGCATCAGTGATACTGATTGCTCCATCGTGGCGGCAAAGGATATGGTTTGCGGATCTAGTGGGGATGTCATCATCTCCTCGGAGGTTACCTTGTCGCAGGGATCTGCTGGAATAAGGCCCCTTTATTCATCAAAATCTAGATTCTATGAGGCTGACTGCGTGAAGATTGAATGCTTAGTCTTAGCCAAGAGAGGGTTTTCTGAGAGTGTTATTGATACTCTAATTTAAGCTTGTAAGCCGATTACTCATCGCATATTTTATAATGTGTGTAAACCTACTTATTCTGGTGTGAAGAGCGTGGTTTGTCCTGGCACAAAGTAAGGGTTGCCAGGATTCCTTCTTTTCTCCAGGTCGGACTGAAGAATGGCCTCTCAGCTAGTTCCTTGTAGGGACAGATTTCGGCCCTTTCTGTTTTACTGCACAAGAGGCTTGCTGAGCTTCCGGATGTACAGTCTTTTGTTAAGGTTCTGACTAGGATCAGGCCGGTGTTTAGATCTAATGCTCCTCCTTGGAGTTTAAATCTTGTTCTTAAGGTTTTGCAATGGGCTCCGTTTGAGCCTATGCATGGGGTTGACATTAAGTTTTTTTGTCTTGGAAGGTTTTTTTTCTATTAGCTATTGCTACTGTGCGCAGAGTCTCTGAGATTGCTGCCTTGTAATGCAACCCTCTTTATCTGGTGTTCCATGCTGATAAGGCTGTTCTACGAACTAAGTTAGGTTAGGATTTCTTCCTAAGGTTGTGTCAAATTGCAACATCAATCAAGAAATTTTGGTTCCTTTCTTACGTCCTAATCCTTCTTCATCAAAGGAACGTTTACTGCATAATATGGATGCGGTTCGTGCCTTGAAGTTCTCTCTTCAGGCTACGACGGAATTTAGACAAAATTCTTCTCTTTTTGTTGTTGCCTCTTCGACTTCCTTATCTTTTTGGTTAAGGAGTATCATCCGCTTAGCTTATGAGTCAGCGGGTCTTAAGCCTCCTCAGAGGATTACTGCTCATTCTACAAGAGCAGTGGTTTCCTCTTGGGCCTTCAAAAATGAGGCCTCTATGGATCAGGTTTGTAAGACGTGCTACCTGGTCCTCCTTACATACTTTTTCAGAATTTTACGTGTGATGTTTTTGCTTCTGCTAAAGCAGCCTTCAGGAGAAAGGTTTTGCAGGCTTTGGTGCTCTCAGATTAGGGGCCACCTCTCTTTTTTACCCTCCCGTTAGCATTCAGTGTCCTCTGTAACTTGGATATTGTTTCCCACAAGTAATGAATGCAGCTGTGGACTCTCCCTGTATTAAGAAGGAAAACATAAATTATGACTTACCAGATAATTTCCTTTCCTTCGATACAGGGAGAGTCCACAGCTCCCGTCCGTGTTCTCCGATGGGCAGCCCTAAATTTCTTTTGTTTTCTTCTGTCACATTTTTCACCCTGATATTTCTCCTACTGTTTCCTTGTTCCCTCAGCAGAATGACTGGGGGATGAGGGAAGTGGGGGAGGTATTTAAGCCTTTAGCTGGGGTGTCTTTTCCTCCTCCTGGTGGCCAGGTTCTGCATTCCCACAAGTAATGAATGCTGCTGTGGACTCTCCCTGTATCGAAGGAAAGGAAATGATCTGGTAAGTCATACTTTATTTTATTTTTAAATATTTTTTATTTAATATGGGGAGAACAAGATCGCGATAACTCAGATTTCGCTACCGTGCAAACCTTTTACTTTCAACTTGTAATATGCGCACTACCAGATGTGCGCTAAAAGATTAATTCTAGCAATGTTTATGCATACCACAGCTGCAATTCTTTGTGGAAACTTATTTTAGAGTCAACAAAAGGAAATTTTGGAAAAGAAAATGACAGGAGTCTGATTTTAACTGTTTTGGCGAAACCTGTGAAAATGTATGGGTTGAGACAGACTGGGGGTAAGTAGCAGGCAGATGAGCCCAATAAAGGCAGTAATAAATCAATAAACCAAAGTGCATTCAAATTAAGGATATATTAGAGAGCAGCAGAAGTCAGGATGGGATTAGAGCCCTAATTGCTTGATTGTAGAGAATCACGTAGAGACACACAAAGGAGAAAATTAATACAATGGTGAAGTATGTTAAGATAAGTGTTTCCAACCCAAAATTGAAAGGTACTCACACTTGAAAGAGCTATAACTAAGCTCTTAGTAAAGGCACAGGTAGGTATAAAGCACCACAGCTCACAAGGATGCTTCCAGGATACATGTAAGGATAAAATAGAATTTATTTAAAAAGGACAACAGAACAGACTGTATCAGTCAGGTAACATTCAGGCATATACAAAACCATTATTAGTGAACAGCCAAATCAGCTTTACAATTCACTAAGCGGTATGCCTTCCAAGACCTGACAATATGCAATGCAAATGTCTGTATAAGTCCCAATATCCGACGTACGTTTCGCTAGTGTATAACCAGCTTTTTCAAGGATCCTCTACAATCAAGTAATTAGGGCTCTAACCCCATCCTGGTGTCTGCTGCTTATTTGGATTCTCTAATATATCCTTAATTTGTATGCACTGTGGTTTATTGATTTATTATATTATTTTTTAGTGCTTATTATTTCTAAGGATTAACCTTATTTTATGTATTACTAAAGGCAGTAATAAGCCAGCAGGTGAGCTCATCAAAGCCAGTCAGTCTGGGAGGAGCAGTCATTCTGTAGATTTTGGGACCAGTAGTGACCCCCAAGAACTCTCAGTTTAAGGTCCAGAAACATTATTGTGAGTGTGCAGTGTCTTTTGGATAAAGCTGCTACACTTGTCAAAATGTTTTTAGCACTGATGGTGAATCTAGTTCCGTTCCTGCACCTGCAGGTGAGCTCAGCACAGATGCTGGTGATGTCATGCACTCAGCTACTCAGTGTAAAAGTGAAAATGCTGCAAAACCTGGAAGCAGCAGTTTGCAGTCTGGAATGGAAAGCACAGCTTCTCACCCGCCACATAAAGTACTGGATTTTGCAAGGAAAACTGGAATGGAATCAAAATAAGTGGGAGATCTGAGAGATATTGTGATATTGTGTGAAATTCTATAAAGGATGACTTTTGGTTCAACTATTTTACGTTTTTTTTTTTTATATGTTTTGCTATACTGAGTGATTTTGGACATGGGCAGAAACATGCATACTTTGTTAAAATGAGTTAAGCCACCCCTCTGGGAAATCAGAATTTTGTGTAATTTTAAATGTAAGTAATATTTATATGTTTAGATATTTTATACCTACTCATTTTCTGCATAAATTGCAAGATGGTGAATAATGGCAAATATAATTGTGATGTTGTCTGATTTTGAATTGATAAAGTGATGGTAAACGCTAGGATTTACCAGCATTAAAAAATAAAAAGGACCTTCAGTGATGACTTTGTAAAAAAAAGTGTGTTAATCGTATTCCTTCTGTGCCTCTTTGCTAAACTAAGAGGCTCAAACCATTGACAGCACAGTAATCTTTTTTCAATGGGGTGACATTTCCACCTTTAAGCCAATAGCTCTGCTAGATGACCAGCACTGTATATGATAGCGTGGCTATTGGCTTAGAGGTGGAAACATCACTTTGGCTTAGTTTAGTGAGGAGGCAGCAGCACAGAAACGTTACAATTAACACACTTTTTTACAGTCATCACTAAAGGTCCTTTTTAGTTTTAGTGCTGGTAAATTACTTTAAAGGGACATGAAACCCAAACATTTTCTTTCATGATTCAGATAGAGCATGCAATTTTAAACAACTTTCTAATTTACTTCTATTGTCAAATTTTCTTTGTTCTTTTGGTATCTTTTGTTGAAATGCAGACATGTATGTTTAGGAGCCGGCCCATTTCTGGAACACTATATGGCAGCAGTTTTGCAATAAGGTTATTCATTTGCCAAAGCACTAGAGGGCAGCGCTATTTCCTGTCATGTAGTACTAATGTTATCCATTAGCAAGAGCACTAGAGGGCAGCACTATTTCCTGTCATGTAGTACTAATGTTATACATTAACAAGAGCACTAGAGGGCAGCACTATTTCCTGTCATGTAGTACTAATGTTATTCATTTGCAAGAGCACTAGATGGCAGCACTATTTCCTGTCATGTAGTGCTAATGTTATACATTGGCAAGAGCACTAGATGGCAGCACTATTTCCTGTCATGTAGTACTAATGTTATACATTAACAAGAACACTAGATGGCAGCACTATTTCCTGTCATGTAGTACTAATGTTATACATTAACAAGAACACTAGATGGCAGCACTATTTCCTGTCATGTAGTACTAATGTTATACATTAGCAAGAGCACTAGATGGCAGCACTATTTCCTGTCATACAGTGCTAATGTTATACATTAGCAAGAGCACTAGATGGCAGCACTATTTCCTGTCATGTAGTACTAATGTTATACATTAGCAAGAGCACTAGATGGCAGCACTATTTCCTGTCATGTAGTACTAATGTTATACATTAACAAGAGCACTAGATGGCAGCACTATTTCCTGTCATGTAGTACTAATGTTATACATTAACAAGAGCACTAAAGGGCAGCACTATTTCCTATCATGTAGTACTAATGTTATACATTAGCAAGAGCACTAGATGGCAGCACTATTTCCTGTCATGTAGTACTAATGTTATACATTAGCAAGAGCACTAGATGGCAGCACTATTTCCTATCATGTAGTACTAATGTTATACATTAGCAAGAGCATTAGATGGCAGCACTATTTCCTATCATGTAGTACTAATGTTATACACTAGCAAGAGCACTAGATGGCAGACCTATTTCCTGTCATGTAGTACTAATGTTATTCATTTGCAAGAGCACTAGATGGCAGCACTATTTCCTATCATGTAGTACTAATGTTATACATTAGCAAGAGCATTAGATGGCAGCACTATTTCCTATCATGTAGTACTAATGTTATACATTAGCAAGAGCACTAGATAGCAGCACTATTTCCTGTCATGTAGTACTAATGTTATACATTAGCAAGTGCACTAGAGGGCAGCACTATTTCCTGTCATGTAGTACTAATGTTATACATTAGCAAGAGCACTAGATGGCAGCACTATTTCCTGTCATGTAGTACTAATGTTATACATTAGCAAGAGCACTAGATGGCAGCACTATTTCCTATCATGTAGTACTAATGTTATACATTAGCAAGAGCACTAGATGGCAGCACTATTTCCTGTCATGTAGTACTAATGTTATACATTAGCAAGAGCACTAGATGGCAGCACTATTTCCTGTCATGTAGTACTAATGTTATACATTAGCAAGAGCACTAGAGGGCAGCACTATTTCCTATCATGTAGTACTAATGTTATACATTAGCAAGAGCACTAGATGGCAGACCTATTTCCTGTCATGTAGTGCTAATGTTATACATTAGCAAGAGCACTAGATGACAGCACTATTTCCTGTCATGTAGTGCTCCAGATGCCTACACTTAGGTATTTCTTCAACACAGAATATCATGGGAACGAAGCAAATTTGATAATAGAAGTAAATTGGAAACTGTTTTAAAATGGTTTGTTCTGTCCAAATCACAAAATAATTATTTTGTGTTCATAACCCTTTAAGTTTAATTGAACCATATATGTATAAAATGATAAGTTTTGCTGTTTTGGGGAAGGTGATGTAATGCTTAATGTAAGACATTAAAATGTGTGTTTGTAATTATTAGGAAAAAATTACTCTTATTTTCTAAAAATACTCGGTGTGCTAAAAAAAGAGATATAATTTGCGTGGCACATAAAGTTACAATTTATGTGTAAATGCAACAAGGGCCAAATAACTAAAAATGCCTCTAGCTCCTGGGTGTGAAAGTGGCTCAGCCGGAAAATGGTTAAAGATACTGGTTAAGCAGGTAAAATACTTGCTGGGTGGCAGCGCTTACCATATTATTATGTAACTAATATTATGTTCCACAGCCCAGCTTCCTTGTGAAACTGCAGAATTCCCTGCTTGGATTTTTTTCCAGCTGCTAAGTGTTTTATTGCACATAGTGAATTTGAGTGAATTAGCCATACTGTTGTGAAATAATTGAAAATGTAGCATAACTGACAGATTAATCTTTTAAATCCAACCCTAGATATGATGAAGAGTTATTGTGATTCAGAATTGAACAATAATCACTTTAATAACTTCTCCTCTTAGTTAAAAGGGCAATCCTGTTACAGTAACAAATCTGCTATTAAAACGATACATATTTGCCGGCAAACATCCGTTAAATAACATGAGGAGTAAAGCGTAAAAGGAAACGGTCATCAGCCAATTATATTTCACCAGGAAGTTGGTCCAATAGGCAAGTACAATAACAGGCACAGTAGCTTATGAACATTAGAAGAAGTGATTTATGTAGTGTTAAATATGTCTAAACAGCCGTGGCGCGCACCCCTCTGAGGAAGCATTAAGTGAAACGCGCGTCGGGGGATCCCTGGGGAGTCTCATCTCTCCTTTTTTTAATTGCCAACCTTACGCTAATATCTTTGATCATTTAGATATATTAGGATATTTGGGGGAATACTATGTAGATAGAGGCTTCCTAACAACAGCGATTCTTGCAGTGCCACTAATAATGTTAATTTTAGCTCCTGGATTGTAGGAGCTTAGTATATTTTAGAATGAGCAAGTTGCTGTAATATTAGATACTAGTTGGTTCCCCAATATCGACACAGGTATCATGATTATAAGTATAGCTATGACTGAGTGTTTTTAAAGGAATAATGAAAGCATTTTTTTCTTTATTGATCCAGATAAAGCATTAAATTTTAAGCAACCTTCTAATTTACTCATATTCATTTTTCTTTGTTCTCTTGGTATCTTTATTTGAAAAAGCAGCAATGTAATCTTACGAGCCGGCCTCTTCTTTGGTGCAGCACCTGAATAGTGCTTGCCGATTGGTGGCTAAATGTAACCACCAATCAACAAGTGCTATCCAGGGTCTGAACCAAAAATGGGCCGGCTCCTATGCTTACATTCCTGCTTACCAAGATACCAAGAGAATGAAGTAAATTTGATAATAGGAGTAAATTAGAAAGTTGCTTAAAAATTGCCTGCTCTATCTGAAGCATGAAAGAAAAGAATTGGGCTCAGTGTCCCTTTAAGCTTATATGTGTTACTGTATGACTTAACATAATAAATATAGATGTATATGGGAACAAGAAAGTTCATAAATAATGCATACTCATTTCAAAGGTGGTGAATTTTGAATTAGATACAGGGCTCGGCACTCTTTTCAGTTGTATGTCTATGTACAATTATTTATTAATTGTCAAATTTGTGCCTACACCCTGACCCTACCAGGAAAAATTTTGATTCAGTGATTAATTTAATAATTTATCTTGGAGATCATCTACTTTCCTCCAACTTTTTTATTATGAGTGTAAGTGCGCTTTGTAATGTATTTTTGTGTTTTATGCAACTTGTTTGTTTCACAAAACAGTTAACCAGAGCTCTGAAGTTGCGCTAATCATTCTAGCGCAAGTCACAATTGCGTTTACTTTTAATTAGTAATACCAGCGGTAAGCCTGACAAGTGCAAACTCCCTCGATAAACCCCTTATTGCTCGCGCGCAAATGTTTGCGCTCCAGTAGTAATCTGGCCCAAAGTATTTTCAAAACTCAGCAATAAATCATCAACTCCATTGCAATCAGTTTAAGTTTTCAATTTTGAATCAAGAAGAGTAGCAGCGTATAGGATTAGAAAAAATGTTTAAATTAGAAAATAATGTGACGGAAAAATATAGTTAATGGGTATGAAACCCCAAATTTTTCTTTGAAAAGTTTCAAATTTACTTCTATTATCAAATTTGCTTTGTTCTTATGTTATTCTTTGTTGAAGAGATATCTAGATAGGTAGGCACATGTTTGGGGAACTAGATAACAGGAAATAGTGCTCTTGCTAATGTATAACATTGTTGAAAAACTGCTGCCATATAGTGCTGCAGACACGTGCACACACGTCCTGAACTTATTTTCCTGCTTTTTAACAAAGGATAACAAGAAAATTAGAAGTACACTGGAAAGTTGTTTAAAATTGTATGTTCTATCTGAATCATGAAAGAAAAAATGTGTGTTTCATGTCCCTTTAATCACACAAAAAAAGCTATTAAAAATATAAGAAACACAGGCTATTTTAACAAGGGTTTTCACGGACAAAATAAATGTAAAACATAACAAATAATTATTTCAATATCGATAATGTCTAATATGTTTATTTTATTTCATAAATGATAACAACATTGTCATATTGGAAAAATATTGCCAGATATTAGACATCGGAACGGTTACCCATACTATGCATGGAGAGCATAGATTTAGGGTTCAACAATCAACCTGACCAAAGGATATAGAATAATTACCAACAACAAAATAGACACCTTAAATTCAACAACTAAAGGCTCTGAAATGCTCAACACCCATAAATCAATCAATAAGACACATTGCATAAACAATGATATCGGTCACCGATGTGCACATGATCAGACCTCAAAAATAAGATCCTGCTGCCTACGCCAAAATATACAGAACATGTAATTTATACAGTGAGTGCAGAATTATTAGGCAAATGAGTATTTTGACCACATCATCCTCTTTATGCATGTTGTCTTACTCCAAGCTGTATAGGCTCAAAAGCCTACTACCAATTAAGCATATTAGGTGATGTGCATCTCTGTAATGAGAAGGGGTGTGGTCTAATGACATCAACACCCTATATCAGGTGTGCATAATTATTAGGCAACTTCCTTTCCTTTGGCAAAATGGGTCAAAAGAAGGACTTGACAGGCTCAGAAAAGTAAAAAATAGTGAGATATCTTGCAGAGGGATGCAGCACTCTTAAAATTGCAAAGCTTCTGAAGCGTGATCATCGAACAATTAAGCGTTTCATTCAAAATAGTCAACAGGGTCGCAAGAAGCGTGTGGAAAAACCAAGGCGCAAAATAACTGCCCATGAACTGAGAAAAGTCAAGCGTGCAGCTGCCAAGATGCCACTTGCCACCAGTTTGGCCATATTTCAGAGCTGCAACATCACTGGAGTGCCCAAAAGCACAAGGTGTGCAATACTCAGAGACATGGCCAAGGTAAGAAAGGCTGAAAGACGACCACCACTGAACAATACACACAAGCTGATACGTCAAGACTGGGCCAAGAAATATCTCAAGACTGATTTTTCTAAGGTTTTATGGACTGATGAAATGAGAGTGAGTCTTGATGGGCCAGATGGATGGGCCCGTGGCTGGATTGGTAAAGGGCAGAGAGCTCCAGTCCGACTCAGACGCCAGCAAGGTGGAGGTGGAGTACTGGTTTGGGCTGGTATCATCAAAGATGAGCTTGTGGGGCCTTTTCGGGTTGAGGATGGAGTCAAGCTCAACTCCCAGTCCTACTGCCAGTTTCTGGAAGACACCTTCTTCAAGCAGTGGTACAGGAAGAAGTCTGCATCCTTCAAGAAAAACATGATTTTCATGCAGGACAATGCTCCATCACACGCGTCCAAGTACTCCACAGCGTGGCTGGCAAGAAAGGGTATAAAAGAAGAAAATCTAATGACATGGCCTCCTTGTTCACCTGATTTGAACCCCATTGAGAACCTGTGGTCCATCATCAAATGTGAGATTTACAAGGAGGGAAAACAGTACACCTCTCTGAACAGTGTCTGGGAGGCTGTGGTTGCTGCTGCACGCAATGTTGATGGTGAACAGATCAAAACACTGACAGAATCCATGGATGGCAGGCTTTTGAGTGTCCTTGCAAAGAAAGGTGGCTATATTGGTCACTGATTTGTTTTTGTTTTGTTTTTGAATGTCAGAAATGTATATTTGTGAATGTTGAGATGTTATATTGGTTTCACTGGTAAAAATAAATAATTGAAATGGGTATATATTTGTTTTTTGTTAAGTTGCCTAATAATTATGCACAGTAATAGTCACCTGCACACACAGATATCCCCCTAAAATAGCTATGACTAAAAACAAACTAAAAACTACTTCCAAAACTATTCAGCTTTGATATTAATGAGTTTTTTGGGTTCATTGAGAACATGGTTGTTGTTCAATAATAAAATTAATCCTCAAAAATACGACTTGCCTAATAATTCTGCACTCCCTGTATCAATTAGATGTTAAAACACACCAAAAAAAACCCATATCTTTAAGAGATTGACAGTTGCGAATTCGTACAGATGTTCCCTGTTTAGTTGTTGAGAGAGGCCGACCAGGAAAGAGTGCATTGGGGTTACACTGGCCATGATAGAGTGAATGGTAGGTATATCCAGTAGAAATGTGCATTTCGGACAAATGCAAATTTGTCACGAAAATCCGATTTTTATTTAGTTTTAACACAACGAATAACCAAATGAATGCACCAACAAAAAGAAAGATAATGAAAAAATACTGATGAAAATTGTCAGTATTCATTTGTTTACTTATTACCTTAGTGTGCTCTCCATGCTCTCCAGAGCACATTACAGTAAGTATTGTAGGAACAGGTGAACTTTTCACCTGTAGCTTTGAAACATTTCTATTCATTTTAACGAAAACTAATGGTAATGTTTAACAAAAATTCAGTATTTAAAATAAAACGAATACCGAATAGTGCAGCCATTGAATATTCGGGGAAAAGAATTGCCCTGAATATTCTGGACTAAATGAAATTTTATTGGCTGCGCATGTCTAGTATCAGGTTGATAAGCTCAAGATCAAGATGTGCGGCATAGGAAGCGCAGCATTCCCATGATGGACCCATGATTCATTTATCCTTCATCACTCTGCTGTATATGACGTGTTTGAGGATGAATAAATGGGTGAAACAGTTAAAGTGGTAACTTGGTAACTTAAGTCCAATTGATAGTTCAGCTGCATTAACATACGGCAGATAGCATAGTTCATTGAGGAAAGAAAAACCAGACGTGCTGAAACTCTAAAAGGGTGGGTGAGACTAATAAAATAACTGTTAACCTGGCCAGAAGTAACTTAGGCAGAAGGGCTCTATCCCTCATATACCTGAATGTCAGAAAACATAAAGGGTGAGTATGGGGAGACCCAAAAACACAGCGCTATACTGGCAAACCGGCTACTGGGTATGACAAAAATAGAATACCTTTATAGCCTTTATATAACGCTACCACTGACTGTAAAACTTAAACCAGCAACAGTATCATGTGTTCACTCACCCACCCTCCGTTAAGTGCTGTCTTTGTCCCTGGACCTCCATCAATCCCATGCTGGGTTTACTCACTGTCTCCTTCCAAACAGCTCCACAGGCAGCGCAGAAGCAAACTGCTTCGCCGGAGCACTCACAGGCTCCTCCCACGGGCTCCTCTGACGGTCTTGCGTTAGCCTTAAAAAGCAGCGTTGAGAGGACCTAACGCTGCTTTTTAAAGCCCGCTGGTATTACGAGTCTTGCAGGTACAGGTGTACTGCTCACTTTTTTGACCAGACTCGAAAATAACGCAAATCCACTTACGTCAATTGCGTATCCTATTTTTTCAATGGGATTTGCCTAACGCCGGTATTACGAGTCTTCCAAAAAGTGAGCGATACACCCTCTCCTGTCAAGACTCGTACCACATTTAAAAGTCAGTAGTTAAGAGTTTTAAACTGAAAGTTTTGGGTCACTGCACACTTCTTTGGCCTTACCGCAAAACGACTTACGTAAACTTCGTAAAGTCTTCTTTCTATGGGACTTCCATGGCGCTGTTATTACGAGTCTGTTCTGGGAGGCCAAAAAGTGAGCGGTATACCCTACCCTGTCAAGAGTCCTAACGCATTTAAAAGTCAATAGTTAAGAGTTTTATGGTACAACGCCGTAACATAAAACTCTTAACTAAAGTGCTAAAAAGTACACTAACACCCATAATCTACCTATTAACTCCTAAGCCGAGCCCCCCCCCACATCGCAAACACTAAAATACATTTTTTAACCCCTAATCTGCCGAACCGGACATCGCCGCCACTATAATAAATATATTAACCCCTAAACCGCCGCACTCCCGCTTCGCAAACACTAGTTAAATTTTATTAACCCCTAATCTGCCGTCCCTAACATCACCGACACCTACCTACATTTATTAACCTCTAATCTGCCGCCCCCAATGTCGCCGCCACTATATTAAATGTATTAACCCCTAAACCTCAATCTAACCCTAACCCCCCCCAACTTAAATATAATTCAAATAAATCTAAATAAAATTACTACAATTAACGAAATAATTCCTATTTAAAACTAAATACTTACCTATAAAATAAACCCTAAGCTAGCTACAATATAACTAATAGTTACATTGTAGCTATCTCAGGGTTTATTTTTTATTTTACAGGCAACTTTGTATTTATTTTAACTAGGTAGAATAGATATTAAATAGTTATTAACTATTTAATAGCTACCTAGTTAAAATAAAGACAAATTTACCTGTAAAATAAAACCTAACCTAAGTTACAATTACACCTAACACTACACTATAATTAAATCCATTACCTACATTAAATTAAATTAATTACAATTAAATAAAATTAACTAAAGTACAAATAAAAAAACACTAAATGACAGAAAATAATAAAATAATTACAAGTTTTTTAAACTAATTACACCTAATCTAATCCCCCTAATAAAATAAAAAAGCCCCCCAAAATAATAAATAGCATAACTGACAGATTAATCTTTTAAATCCAACCCTAGATATGATGAAGAGTTATTGTGATTCAGAATTGAACAATAATCACTTTAATAACTTCTCCTCTTAGTTAAAAGGGCAATCCTGTTACAGTAACAAATCTGCTATTAAAACGATACATATTTGCCGGCAAACATCCGTTAAATAACATGAGGAGTAAAGCGTAAAAGGAAACGGTCATCAGCCAATTATATTTCACCAGGAAGTTGGTCCAATAGGCAAGTACAATAACAGGCACAGTAGCTTATGAACATTAGAAGAAGTGATTTATGTAGTGTTAAATATGTCTAAACAGCCGTGGCGCGCACCCCTCTGAGGAAGCATTAAGTGAAACGCGCGTCGGGGGATCCCTGGGGAGTCTCATCTCTCCTTTTTTTAATTGCCAACCTTACGCTAATATCTTTGATCATTTAGATATATTAGGATATTTGGGGGAATACTATGTAGATAGAGGCTTCCTAACAACAGCGATTCTTGCAGTGCCACTAATAATGTTAATTTTAGCTCCTGGATTGTAGGAGCTTAGTATATTTTAGAATGAGCAAGTTGCTGTAATATTAGATACTAGTTGGTTCCCCAATATCGACACAGGTATCATGATTATAAGTATAGCTATGACTGAGTGTTTTTAAAGGAATAATGAAAGCATTTTTTTCTTTATTGATCCAGATAAAGCATTAAATTTTAAGCAACCTTCTAATTTACTCATATTCATTTTTCTTTGTTCTCTTGGTATCTTTATTTGAAAAAGCAGCAATGTAATCTTACGAGCCGGCCTCTTCTTTGGTGCAGCACCTGAATAGTGCTTGCCGATTGGTGGCTAAATGTAACCACCAATCAACAAGTGCTATCCAGGGTCTGAACCAAAAATGGGCCGGCTCCTATGCTTACATTCCTGCTTACCAAGATACCAAGAGAATGAAGTAAATTTGATAATAGGAGTAAATTAGAAAGTTGCTTAAAAATTGCCTGCTCTATCTGAAGCATGAAAGAAAAGAATTGGGCTCAGTGTCCCTTTAAGCTTATATGTGTTACTGTATGACTTAACATAATAAATATAGATGTATATGGGAACAAGAAAGTTCATAAATAATGCATACTCATTTCAAAGGTGGTGAATTTTGAATTAGATACAGGGCTCGGCACTCTTTTCAGTTGTATGTCTATGTACAATTATTTATTAATTGTCAAATTTGTGCCTACACCCTGACCCTACCAGGAAAAATTTTGATTCAGTGATTAATTTAATAATTTATCTTGGAGATCATCTACCTTCCTCCAACTTTTTTATTATGAGTGTAAGTGCGCTTTGTAATGTATTTTTGTGTTTTATGCAACTTGTTTGTTTCACAAAACAGTTAACCAGAGCTCTGAAGTTGCGCTAATCATTCTAGCGCAAGTCACAATTGCGTTTACTTTTAATTAGTAATACCAGCGGTAAGCCTGACAAGTGCAAACTCCCTCGATAAACCCCTTATTGCTCGCGCGCAAATGTTTGCGCTCCAGTAGTAATCTGGCCCAAAGTATTTTCAAAACTCAGCAATAAATCATCAACTCCATTGCAATCAGTTTAAGTTTTCAATTTTGAATCAAGAAGAGTAGCAGCGTATAGGATTAGAAAAAATGTTTAAATTAGAAAATAATGTGACGGAAAAATATAGTTAATGGGTATGAAACCCCAAATTTTTCTTTGAAAAGTTTCAAATTTACTTCTATTATCAAATTTGCTTTGTTCTTATGTTATTCTTTGTTGAAGAGATATCTAGATAGGTAGGCACATGTTTGGGGAACTAGATAACAGGAAATAGTGCTCTTGCTAATGTATAACATTGTTGAAAAACTGCTGCCATATAGTGCTGCAGACACGTGCACACACGTCCTGAACTTATTTTCCTGCTTTTTAACAAAGGATAACAAGAAAATTAGAAGTACACTGGAAAGTTGTTTAAAATTGTATGTTCTATCTGAATCATGAAAGAAAAAATGTGTGTTTCATGTCCCTTTAATCACACAAAAAAAGCTATTAAAAATATAAGAAACACAGGCTATTTTAACAAGGGTTTTCACGGACAAAATAAATGTAAAACATAACAAATAATTATTTCAATATCGATAATGTCTAATATGTTTATTTTATTTCATAAATGATAACAACATTGTCATATTGGAAAAATATTGCCAGATATTAGACATCGGAACGGTTACCCATACTATGCATGGAGAGCATAGATTTAGGGTTCAACAATCAACCTGACCAAAGGATATAGAATAATTACCAACAACAAAATAGACACCTTAAATTCAACAACTAAAGGCTCTGAAATGCTCAACACCCATAAATCAATCAATAAGACACATTGCATAAACAATGATATCGGTCACCGATGTGCACATGATCAGACCTCAAAAATAAGATCCTGCTGCCTACGCCAAAATATACAGAACATGTAATTTATACAGTGAGTGCAGAATTATTAGGCAAATGAGTATTTTGACCACATCATCCTCTTTATGCATGTTGTCTTACTCCAAGCTGTATAGGCTCAAAAGCCTACTACCAATTAAGCATATTAGGTGATGTGCATCTCTGTAATGAGAAGGGGTGTGGTCTAATGACATCAACACCCTATATCAGGTGTGCATAATTATTAGGCAACTTCCTTTCCTTTGGCAAAATGGGTCAAAAGAAGGACTTGACAGGCTCAGAAAAGTAAAAAATAGTGAGATATCTTGCAGAGGGATGCAGCACTCTTAAAATTGCAAAGCTTCTGAAGCGTGATCATCGAACAATTAAGCGTTTCATTCAAAATAGTCAACAGGGTCGCAAGAAGCGTGTGGAAAAACCAAGGCGCAAAATAACTGCCCATGAACTGAGAAAAGTCAAGCGTGCAGCTGCCAAGATGCCACTTGCCACCAGTTTGGCCATATTTCAGAGCTGCAACATCACTGGAGTGCCCAAAAGCACAAGGTGTGCAATACTCAGAGACATGGCCAAGGTAAGAAAGGCTGAAAGACGACCACCACTGAACAATACACACAAGCTGATACGTCAAGACTGGGCCAAGAAATATCTCAAGACTGATTTTTCTAAGGTTTTATGGACTGATGAAATGAGAGTGAGTCTTGATGGGCCAGATGGATGGGCCCGTGGCTGGATTGGTAAAGGGCAGAGAGCTCCAGTCCGACTCAGACGCCAGCAAGGTGGAGGTGGAGTACTGGTTTGGGCTGGTATCATCAAAGATGAGCTTGTGGGGCCTTTTCGGGTTGAGGATGGAGTCAAGCTCAACTCCCAGTCCTACTGCCAGTTTCTGGAAGACACCTTCTTCAAGCAGTGGTACAGGAAGAAGTCTGCATCCTTCAAGAAAAACATGATTTTCATGCAGGACAATGCTCCATCACACGCGTCCAAGTACTCCACAGCGTGGCTGGCAAGAAAGGGTATAAAAGAAGAAAATCTAATGACATGGCCTCCTTGTTCACCTGATTTGAACCCCATTGAGAACCTGTGGTCCATCATCAAATGTGAGATTTACAAGGAGGGAAAACAGTACACCTCTCTGAACAGTGTCTGGGAGGCTGTGGTTGCTGCTGCACGCAATGTTGATGGTGAACAGATCAAAACACTGACAGAATCCATGGATGGCAGGCTTTTGAGTGTCCTTGCAAAGAAAGGTGGCTATATTGGTCACTGATTTGTTTTTGTTTTGTTTTTGAATGTCAGAAATGTATATTTGTGAATGTTGAGATGTTATATTGGTTTCACTGGTAAAAATAAATAATTGAAATGGGTATATATTTGTTTTTTGTTAAGTTGCCTAATAATTATGCACAGTAATAGTCACCTGCACACACAGATATCCCCCTAAAATAGCTATGACTAAAAACAAACTAAAAACTACTTCCAAAACTATTCAGCTTTGATATTAATGAGTTTTTTGGGTTCATTGAGAACATGGTTGTTGTTCAATAATAAAATTAATCCTCAAAAATACGACTTGCCTAATAATTCTGCACTCCCTGTATCAATTAGATGTTAAAACACACCAAAAAAAACCCATATCTTTAAGAGATTGACAGTTGCGAATTCGTACAGATGTTCCCTGTTTAGTTGTTGAGAGAGGCCGACCAGGAAAGAGTGCATTGGGGTTACACTGGCCATGATAGAGTGAATGGTAGGTATATCCAGTAGAAATGTGCATTTCGGACAAATGCAAATTTGTCACGAAAATCCGATTTTTATTTAGTTTTAACACAACGAATAACCAAATGAATGCACCAACAAAAAGAAAGATAATGAAAAAATACTGATGAAAATTGTCAGTATTCATTTGTTTACTTATTACCTTAGTGTGCTCTCCATGCTCTCCAGAGCACATTACAGTAAGTATTGTAGGAACAGGTGAACTTTTCACCTGTAGCTTTGAAACATTTCTATTCATTTTAACGAAAACTAATGGTAATGTTTAACAAAAATTCAGTATTTAAAATAAAACGAATACCGAATAGTGCAGCCATTGAATATTCGGGGAAAAGAATTGCCCTGAATATTCTGGACTAAATGAAATTTTATTGGCTGCGCATGTCTAGTATCAGGTTGATAAGCTCAAGATCAAGATGTGCGGCATAGGAAGCGCAGCATTCCCATGATGGACCCATGATTCATTTATCCTTCATCACTCTGCTGTATATGACGTGTTTGAGGATGAATAAATGGGTGAAACAGTTAAAGTGGTAACTTGGTAACTTAAGTCCAATTGATAGTTCAGCTGCATTAACATACGGCAGATAGCATAGTTCATTGAGGAAAGAAAAACCAGACGTGCTGAAACTCTAAAAGGGTGGGTGAGACTAATAAAATAACTGTTAACCTGGCCAGAAGTAACTTAGGCAGAAGGGCTCTATCCCTCATATACCTGAATGTCAGAAAACATAAAGGGTGAGTATGGGGAGACCCAAAAACACAGCGCTATACTGGCAAACCGGCTACTGGGTATGACAAAAATAGAATACCTTTATAGCCTTTATATAACGCTACCACTGACTGTAAAACTTAAACCAGCAACAGTATCATGTGTTCACTCACCCACCCTCCGTTAAGTGCTGTCTTTGTCCCTGGACCTCCATCAATCCCATGCTGGGTTTACTCACTGTCTCCTTCCAAACAGCTCCACAGGCAGCGCAGAAGCAAACTGCTTCGCCGGAGCACTCACAGGCTCCTCCCACGGGCTCCTCTGACGGTCTTGCGTTAGCCTTAAAAAGCAGCGTTGAGAGGACCTAACGCTGCTTTTTAAAGCCCGCTGGTATTACGAGTCTTGCAGGTACAGGTGTACTGCTCACTTTTTTGACCAGACTCGAAAATAACGCAAATCCACTTACGTCAATTGCGTATCCTATTTTTTCAATGGGATTTGCCTAACGCCGGTATTACGAGTCTTCCAAAAAGTGAGCGATACACCCTCTCCTGTCAAGACTCGTACCACATTTAAAAGTCAGTAGTTAAGAGTTTTAAACTGAAAGTTTTGGGTCACTGCACACTTCTTTGGCCTTACCGCAAAACGACTTACGTAAACTTCGTAAAGTCTTCTTTCTATGGGACTTCCATGGCGCTGTTATTACGAGTCTGTTCTGGGAGGCCAAAAAGTGAGCGGTATACCCTACCCTGTCAAGAGTCCTAACGCATTTAAAAGTCAATAGTTAAGAGTTTTATGGTACAACGCCGTAACATAAAACTCTTAACTAAAGTGCTAAAAAGTACACTAACACCCATAATCTACCTATTAACTCCTAAGCCGAGCCCCCCCCCCACATCGCAAACACTAAAATACATTTTTTAACCCCTAATCTGCCGAACCGGACATCGCCGCCACTATAATAAATATATTAACCCCTAAACCGCCGCACTCCCGCTTCGCAAACACTAGTTAAATTTTATTAACCCCTAATCTGCCGTCCCTAACATCACCGACACCTACCTACATTTATTAACCTCTAATCTGCCGCCCCCAATGTCGCCGCCACTATATTAAATGTATTAACCCCTAAACCTCAATCTAACCCTAACCCCCCCCAACTTAAATATAATTCAAATAAATCTAAATAAAATTACTACAATTAACGAAATAATTCCTATTTAAAACTAAATACTTACCTATAAAATAAACCCTAAGCTAGCTACAATATAACTAATAGTTACATTGTAGCTATCTCAGGGTTTATTTTTTATTTTACAGGCAACTTTGTATTTATTTTAACTAGGTAGAATAGATATTAAATAGTTATTAACTATTTAATAGCTACCTAGTTAAAATAAAGACAAATTTACCTGTAAAATAAAACCTAACCTAAGTTACAATTACACCTAACACTACACTATAATTAAATCCATTACCTACATTAAATTAAATTAATTACAATTAAATAAAATTAACTAAAGTACAAATAAAAAAACACTAAATGACAGAAAATAATAAAATAATTACAAGTTTTTTAAACTAATTACACCTAATCTAATCCCCCTAATAAAATAAAAAAGCCCCCCAAAATAATAAAAAGCCCTACCCTATACTAAATTTCAAATAGCCCTTAAAAGGGCCTTTTGCGGGGCATTGCCCCAAAGTAATAATCTATTTTACCTGTAAAAAAATAGAACAATACCCCCCCAACATTAAAACCCACCACTCACACACCCAACCCTACTCTAAAACCCACCCAATCCCCCCTTAATAAAAACTAACACTAACCCCTTGAAGATCACCCTACCTTGAGAAGTCTTCACCTAAGCGGGCCGAAGTCCTCAACGAAGCCGGGCGAAGTGGTCCTCCAGATGGGCAGAAGTCTTCATCCAAGCCGGGAAGAAGAGGTCCTCCAGACGGGCAGAAGTCTTCATCCAGATGGCATCTTCTAGCTTCATCCATCCGGCGCGGAGCGGGTCCATCTTCAAGGCATACGACGGGGAGCATCCTCTTCGTTCGACGTAGACTGTAGAATGAAGGTTCCTTTAAATGACGTCATCCAAGATGGCGTCCCTTCTATTCCAATTGGCTGATATAATTCTATCAGCCAATCGGAATTAAGATAGGAAAAATCCTATTGGCTGATGCAATCAGCCAATAGGATTGAAATTCAATCCTATTGGCTGATCCAATCAGCCAATGGGATTGAGCTTGCATTCTATTGGCTGTTCCAATATTATGTGCATATATAGATGGATAAAAATAATCAATTTGTAAATGCAGTGTAATACCCACTTAGCTAATTCATACAGAAACCTAATGTTGCCAATAATTGATGATGTCAAACTCTGAGTTAAAGCCACTCGGAGTAAGAGTATTAAGTCTAAAGATGCAATAGATCTCTTGCCTACAGAGTAAGGAAAACTTATCACCCCCTCTAGGGGGTCTTTTGATCTGTTCAATAGCTCTCCATTTCAGGTTAGAGATGTCCTGACTATGCAGCTCAAGAAAGTGTTTGGACAAGGCAGAGCATGGTCGCTCTCCTGAAATGTACGACAAGTGCTCCCTAATACATGTTCCTACCTCACGTGTAGTTCTACCCACAAGCAGGCTGTTACCCTCAATAGGTTTTCGGAAGAGAGTAGACACCACCCTGCTCTCCGCTGGCAAACCCTGTGATGTCCAAAAAAGCAATGGTCTCATGATGCCATTCACAGCTGAATCTCAAACCCACTTCATTATCATTAAGGCACTTGACAAACTCATCAGCTTCAGTTCGGTCCGCTGACCAAACTAACAGCAGATAATCAATGTAACGTATGTACTTAATAATGTGCAAAGACGGGGGGGTTGTCACTATCTCCATAGATGTGGGACCTCTCCCACCACCCCATAAAGAGGTTGGCGTAGGAGGGAGCAAATTTTTCTCCCATAGGGGTCCCACATCTCTGGAGATAGTAACGTCCCTGGAACATAAAAATGCTGTGTTCCAATAGGAATCTAACAGCTTGTATCACGAATTCCTTCCTCAGTGTCCTGCAGTTGGCATGGTGCCTCTGCCACCTAGCAATGCTTGTCCATAACCACCACACTTCCCCCTTTATCAGACTGTTTTATCACAATATTTTCGTTGTTCTATAAACCAGATAACACTGTCTTCTCATTAACAGTGAGATTGTGTGGTCCTGCTCCAGTGGCCATGGATAGCTCTGTCAGATCTTCAAACACCCTCCGATGAAAGACCTCAAGAGCCTTACCCCTAGTATGTAAGGGATAAAAGGATGATTTTGATTTGAAGGTGGGCACAGTTAACCTAGTACCACCTAAATCACAGTTATTCCCCTCATTTTGCAATCCCTGTAGGGAGAGCACAGTGCACTTATCCATTAAATCAAAATCATTAGGCACCATCAGGCTGTCCGGAGTACTTCCTACACCCCTATCAGCGGGTACATTAGTATCTGATTTTTTTTTTACGTAGAGTAAGATCACGTATCTGTTTGTTGACATCGAGAATAGTTTGAAACAAATCAAAATTTCTCGATTGAACAAAACCCAAACCATAGTTAGGGACCCTTTGTTCCACATCTGATAAGTGGTAAGTGGATATATTAATAACCATGTTTATTGGTACTTGTTTTTTACTCTTAGAGAGTATCTGGCCTGATCCTGGTTTCCTCCCTGAGTGCTCACTCCAACTGGGTCCCCCCCCCCCCCTTGAAATTGTCTTGGGGCCTCGTGAAAAACCTGCACACTGGGATGCTGTGGAATGATCCCTTTGGTTAAAACTTCAGGGTGAATCTTGGGTCTAACCCCTTGGTTAGCAGTACTCTTCAATATACCTTTGTTCCTACTATCTTGGGCAGGACAAAAATTGGGTATTGGGGTTTGTTTCTCTGACCCTGGCACTAATTCATCACCTGAAGCCCCTTCAAAGCTTGAGGCAATGCGGTCTTCATTGGACACCTCAAGCTCAGAGTCAGAAAATGTGACTTTTTTGGGGGGTTCGTGTCAAGAATTTTGTGTCCCCTGTCTATTCCCCCTGTGGTGTCTCCATTTTTTCTGTTTATTTTTATTATTACTAGTAAATGTTGGTACTGTTAAGGGTTGTCTCCTGTCCTCCTGAACTATACCAGGATTTATTCCTCTCGTGTTGCCGCCACACATATACTACTTCCTGGGTGTAATCTTTCTGATTCCTTAAAAGTTTTTGTGTGCTTTGTCTGTATAACTAGTTTCTTTGATTCTTCAATAGTTTTTAAAAAAAATAGTATCAAACTTCACATAAATATCACATTGCTTGAACCTGTCCATATCAAACTGTATACTAGCGATCTTAGTTTTAATCTCAGTAAGCAACACATCTTTGTATTCAATGAGTAGGGAAATAAGGGTGAGAGAACAGTCAGTCAAGACTTGATTCTATCGGCTGATAAAGTCCTTACCCTTTATGTAATAGGTATGGAATTTTTGTAGCCTTAAACCCCTGGGTACCATTTTCAAATCCAGATGCTTAGTTAATATCCACTTGTCCCATTTTAATTTTTGTTCCTTTAACCTTAGATTCTCATAGTCCTGGAAGAGGTCCCCAATTTAGTTTTAGGGGAATCATGACTAAACACATCCTCCAGTGCCAATATATCTAGATTGTCCTCATCTATCTTATTTAGAAGCATTGAATCCATTTCCTGAGTGTCAGAGTGCCAGAAATCAGACTGAGACGAGAAGTGCAAAAATAATCACACCTTTATTAATAACAAAAAATAATAAAAAGTCCACAAGTCAAATAACAAGCCAGGAGTCAAAACCAGAGCTGGTAGTCAGAAGAGCCGAGTCAGGAGCCAAAGCGAATAGTCAGACGAGCCGGAATCAGGAACAAGGAAAACAGAAGAGTCAGGAACAAGCCAGGGATCAGGAACTGGGAAGGCAGCCAGGTAATACACAGGAACTCTCACAAACAGTGAACCAAATACTGTACACGGCCCCTGGACATACGAGAGTCAATAATGCTGCTGACCTCATACTCCTCATGGTTGTCAACAAGGATAGGATGGGGACGAGGCAACACAGTGGTAAACCGATTACAAACCATTGGTTTCAAGAGGGAGACATGAAAAACATTGGAGATGCGCATAGCAGGAGGAAGGTCAAGAGCGTAGGCCACAGGATTAACCCGTCGGAGTATTCGAAAAGGACCAACATAACGGGGAGCCAATTTATTTGAAGGCACACGAAGGTTCAAGTTGCGGGAGGACAGCCAAACTCTCTCACCAACCTGGTAGGAAGGTGCAGGCAGACGCCTACGATCAGCCTGGAACTTTTGGCGCTGCATAGAACGATGAAGGCAATCCTGAATCTGCACCCACGTGGAACGGAGTTGCCGGAGGAGCTCCTCCAAAGCCGGAATACCTTGAGACATGAATGAATCGGGCAACAAGGATGGTTGAAACCTATAATTCGCCATGAACAGGGATAACTTGGAGCAAGCATTAATAGCACTATTACGAGCAAACTCTGCCCAAGGTAACAGTTCAGACCAATTATTGTGGTGATCTGAGACATAGCAACAGAGGAACTGTTCCAGAGCTTGATTAGACTGTTCCGCAGCCCCATTGGATTGAGGGTGATATGCAGAGGAGAAGGAAAGCTGGATCCCCATTTGAGCACAAAAGGAATGCCAAAATCTGGAGACAAACTGGTTACCCCGGTCTGACACTATCTCCTTGGGTAACCCATGTAAACGGAAGACCTCCTGGGCAAAAATTGAAGCAAGCTCCTGAGCGGTAGGCAGCTTCATCAAGGGAATGCAATGTGACATTTTAGAAAAGTGGTCAACCACCATAAGGAGAACAGTATTGCCATTGGAAACAGGGAGCTCGACAATGAAGTCCATGGAAAGATGTGTCCAAAGACGCTCACCATTAGCAATAGGTTCAAGAAGACCCACAGGAAGACGTGAAGGAATCTTATTCTGTGCACAAACTGAGCAGGAGGCAACATACGCAGCAACATCAGAACAAAGACCTGTCCACCAGAATTGTCGAGTGACAGACCAAATAATTTGGTTCTTGCCTGGGTGACCTGCGGCTTTAGGATAGTGGTAAGTGTGCAAAAGTTTAGTTCGAAGATTCTCAGGAACAAAACACTTACCACTAGGTTTCTCAGGAGGTGCATTGGTTTGTGCAGCCAGGATCTCCTCCCCCAAGGGAGAAGTCAAATTAGTACGTATGGTAGCCAAAATATGGTCAGAAGGTATAACAGGAGTAGGTACAGACTCCTCCTTGGACAAAGGCGAACATTGTCGAGAGAGGGCATCAGCCCTAACATTCTTACTACCAGGCAGGTAGGAGACCACATAATTCAACCGAGACAAAAATAGCGCCCATCTGGCCTGTCGGGGCGACAAACGTTTTGCTTCAGATAGATAAGTTAAATTCTTGTGGTCAGTAAGAATGAGCACTGGCACGCTAGTACCCTCGAGAAGATGCCTCCATTCCTTGAGTGCCAAAATTATGGCCAGTAATTCCCTGTCACTAATTTCATAATTGCACTCCATTGGAGACAATTTCTTAGAGAAGAAACCACACGGATGCAAGGAACCGTCGGGTGTAGGATGTTGAGACAAGAGGGCACCTACTCCAGTCTCAGATGCATCGACCTCAAGAACGAAAGGCAGGACAAGGTTTGGATGAGCCAGAACTGGAGCGGCAGCAAAGGCAGTCTTAAGACTATCAAAGGCCTTAATGGCAGTAGGTGACCAATGGAGTGGATCATTCTCTTTACGGGTCATGTTTGTGATAGGTTTGACCAAGGAAGAAAAGTTTTTAATAAACTTTCTATAGTAATTGGCGAACCCCAAAAAACGTTGAATAGACCGAAGACCAACTGGGCGAGGCCACTGCAGAACTGCAGATAACTTGTCAGGATCCATGGAGAACCCTGCAACTGAGATAACATAACCTAGGAAGGTTACTTGAGTCTGATGGATCTCACACTTCTCGAGTTTACAAAACAGGCCGTTCTCACGTAGTCGCTGAAGAACCCGTGTAACATTAGAACGATAAGCCTCAAGTGTGGGTGAGTGTATGAGGATGTCGTCTAAGTACACCCCAACACACTGTTGCAACATATCTTGTAGGACATCATTAATAAATTCCTGAAAAACAGCAGGAGCATTACATAGGCCAAAGGGCATTACAAGATACTCATAATGCCCGCTCCTGGTGTTAAATGCTGTTTTCCATTCGTGGCCCTCCTTAATCCTAACGAGATTGTACGCTCCTCTCAAATCAAGTTTAGTAATGACCGTAGCTCCCTTGAGGCGGTCAAAGAGTTCCGTAATGAGCGGAATAGGGTAAGCATTCTTAACGGTAAGACGATTAAGACCCCTATAATCGATGCATGGTCTTAACTCGCCACCCTTTTTCTTCACAAAGAAGAAGCCAGCTCCTGCAGGAGAGCAGGATTTGTGGATGATCTCCCATGACAGAGCATCGGCAACATACTCCTCCATAGCACAATTCTCTGCAACAGACAGAGGGTACACTCGGCCCCGAGGAGGAATGGCTCCGGGTTGCAGGTCTATGGCACAATCGTAACGCACCTTGTCAAAAATGTCTAGGAACTCTCAGTACTCCTCTGGCAATTGAGATACCAAAGAAGTGCACAAGACTTTAACTGGTTTCCGAAGACAAGTGGAAATACATTGCGGGGACCACGACAAAATTTCGGACCTGCACCAGTCGAGACTGGGATTGTGTTTTTATAGCCAGGGATAACCCAGTACAAGCAGAAAATGCAGAGAGTTTATCACCTGGAACTGGAGGGTTTCAAAATGGAGAGCCCCAACAGCCATGGAGAACGGAGCAGTTTTGTGAGTAACGAGTGCGGGCTGAAGGGGCCTGCCATCAATGGCCTCAATAGCAAGTGGAACGGACTGAGGCAAAACAGTAATGGAGTGATTTGATACAAAAGCACTGTCAATGAAATAGTCCACAGCACCGGAGTCAACAAGAGCCTGAGTGACTATGGAGGAGTCCACCCAGGAAAGGACAACCATGACCAAAGGTTTCTCCTTAAGCGGTTCCGGGGACGAGGATAAACCACCCAAGATCTGCCCCCGACAGGACCTTAGGTGTGAGCGTTTCCCGGCCGTGTAGGACAAGACTTCAGATGCACACCAGTCTGACCATAAAACGAAGTGCAGGAAATGAGCAGCATCCCCCACAATGCACCATAGTCAGGAAGAGAGGTGAGTAAAATGGCTGCCAGCAGCACATGGCAAACAAATAGGGAAAAAACCCTGACACTGAGCCTCCTCCATGGAGACAGTGTATAAAATTCTTAGATACTTAAACACACAGATTGACTGTAACTAGTGCACACTGTAAGCCTGCAATCAGAAGATATAAACACACACATCCACTTTTTTTTCAGCCCAAATAAGTCTCAAGTCCACTTTTTAGGTACAGGGATAAACAGGTGAATAAATGGGTGAAACAGTTAAAGTGGTAACTTGCGCCTAGATTTAGAGTTCTGCGTTAGCCGTCAAAACCAAAGTTAGGGGGTCCTAACGCTGGTTTTGGCCGCCCGCTGGTATTTAGAGTCAGTCAGGAAAGGATCTAACGCTCACTTTGCAGCCGCGACTTTTCCATACCGCAGATCCCCCTACACCAATTGCGTAGCCTATCTTTTCAATGGGATCTTCCTAACGCCGGTATTTAGAGTCTTAGCTGAAGTGAGCGTTAGAAATCTAACGACAAGACTCCAGCCGCAGAGAAAAGCCAGGAGTTAAGAGCTTTCTGGGCTAACGCCGGTTCATAAAGCTCTTAACTACTGTGTTCTAAAGTACACTAACACCCATAAACTACCTATGCACCCCTAAACCAAGGCCCCCACATCGCCGCCACTCTAATAAAAAATTTTAACCCCTAATCTGCCGACCGCACACCGCCGCAACCTGCGTTATCCCTATGTACCCCTAATCTGCTGCCCCTAACACCGCCGACCCCTATATTATATTTATTAACCCCTAATCTGCTGCCCCCAACGTCGCTGCCACCTACCTACAATTATTAACCCCTAATCTGCCGACCGGACCTCACCGCTACTATAATAAAGTTATTAACCCCTAATCCGCCTCACTCCCGCCTCAATAACCCTATAATAAATAGTATTAACCCCTAATCTGCCCTCCCTAACATCACCGACACCTAACTTGAAGTATTAACTTAGTTCTTTTTTTATTTTTTGTACTTTAGTTAGTTTATTTAATTGTATTTATTTGTAGGTATTTGTATGTAATTAATTTATTGATAGTGTAGTGTTAGGTTTAATTGTAGATAATTGTAGGTATTTTATTTAATTAATTTATTGATAGTGTAGTGTTAGGTTTAATTGTAACTTAGGTTAGGATTTATTTTACAGGTAATTTTGTAATTATTTTAACTAGGTAGCTATTAAATAGTTATTAACTATTTAATAGCTATTGTACCTGGTTAAAATAAATACAAAGTTGCCTGTAAAATAAATATTAATCCTAAAATAGCTACAATATAATTATTATTTATATTGTAGCTATATTAGGGTTTATTTTACAGGTACGTATTTAGCTTTAAATAGGAATAATTTATTTAATAAGAGTTAATTTATTTCGTTAGATTTAAATTATATTTAACTTAGGGGGGTGTTAGTGTTAGGGTTAGACTTAGCTTTAGGGGTTAATAAATTTATTAGAGTAGCGGTGAGGTCCGGTCGGCAGATTAGGGGTTAATACTTGAAGTTAGGTGTCAGTGATGTTAGGGAGGGAAGATTAGGGGTTAATAATATTTATTATAGAGTTATTGAGGCGGGAGTGAGGCGGATTAGGGGTTAATAACTTTATTATAGTAGCGGTGAGGTCCGGTCGGCAGATTAGGGGTTAATAATTGTAGGTAGGTGGCGGCGACGTTGGGGGCGGCAGATTAGGGGTTAATAAATATAATATAGGGGTCGGCGGTGTTAGGGGCAGGAGATTAGGGGTACATAGGAGGCGGCGGTGTACGGAGAGGAAGATTAGGGGTTAAAAAAAAATATGCAGGGGTCAGCGATAGCGGGGGCGGCATATTAGGGGTTAATAAGTGTAAGGTTAGGGGTGTTTAGACTCGGGGTTCATGTTAGGGTGTTAGGTGCAGACATAGGAAGTGTTTCCCCATAGGAGACAATGGAGCTGCGTTAGGAGCTGAACACTGCTTTTTTGCAGGTGTTAGGTTTTTTTTTAGCTCAAACGGCCCCATTGTTTCCTATGGGGGAATCGTGCACGAGCACGTTTTTGAAGCTGGCCGCGTCCGTAAGCACCGCTGATATTTAGAGTTGCAGTGGCGGTAAATATGCTCTACGCTCCCTTTTTGGAGCCTAACGCAGCCCTTCTGTGAACTCTAAATACCAGCGGTATTTAAAAGGTGCGGGGGAAAAAAAGCATGCGTAGCTAACGCACCCCTTTGGCCGCAGAACTCTAAATCTAGTGGTTGGTAACTTAAGTCGAATTGATAGTTCAGCTGCATTAACATACGGCAGATAGCACAGTTCATTGAGGAAAGAAAAACCAGATGTGCTGAAACTCTAAAAGGATGGGTGAGACTAGTAAAATAACTGTTAACCTGGCCACAAGTAACTTAGGCAGATGTGAAACAAAGGGTCCTTAACTATGGTTTGGGTTTTGTTCCATCGAGAAATTTTGATTTGTTTCAAACTATTCTCGATGTCAACAAACTGATACGTGATCTTACTCTACATAAAACAAAAATTCATATACTAATGTACCCCCTGATAGGGGTGTAGGAAGTACTACGGACAGCCTGGTGGTGCCTAATGATTTTGATTTCACGGATGAGTGCGCTGTGCTCTCCCTACAGGGATTGCAAAATGAGGGGAACAATCGTGATTAAGTGGCAGAGGCACTACCAACTGCAGGACACTGAGGCCTACATGTTGCTTCCGGGGACCCTACAATTAAATTTCAATGAGCACCTTATTGATGACGCGGTAGAAGATGGGTTAATGAACAATGAGACAGCTGCTAAAATGCTATTTAATGAACCAGTTATTCCCATGTTTCACCACCTCCCTAAAGTGTATAAGAGTTTGGTCAATGTTAAGGGTAGACCTATCGTGGCAGGGATAGGTTCATTGTTGGAACCACTGTCTAAGTGGGTAGAGCACTTTTTACAACCCCTGGTTCCAAGACTCCCAAGCTATGTTAGGGACACTACCCAAACACTAGAGATTATGGAGAATGTGAGGTGGAGAGAAGGGTACAGTTGGCTAACAGTTGATATTGTGTGACTGTACTCTTTAATCCCCCATTCTTTTGGTCTGAGGGCAGTGGAATTTTTCTTAGTCTTATACACTGATTTACCTCCAGCTCTGAAGGAATTTGTGATACGAGCTGTTAGATTCCTATTGGAATACAACTTTTTTATGTTCCAGGGACATAACTATCTCCAGAGATGTGGGATCACTATGGGAGCAAAATTTGCTCCCTCCTATGCCAACCTCTTTATGGGGTGGTAGAAGAGGTCCCACATCTATGGAGCTAGGGACAACCCCCCCGTCTTTGCACATTATTAAGTACATATGTTACATTGATGATCTGCTGTTAGTTTGGTCAGCGGACCAAACTGAAGCTGATGAGTTTGTCAAGTGCCTTAACGATAATGAGGTGGGTTTGAGATTCACCTGTGAATGGCATCATGAGACCATTGCTTTTTTGGACATCACACTTAAGGGTTTGCCAGCGGAGAGCATGGTGGTGTCTACTCTCTTCCGAAAACCTATTGCAGATAACAGCCTGCTTCATGCAAACAGCAGTCACCCAAGGCATGTCTTTAAAGGCATTGCCAAAGGGCAGTTCATGAGGGTACATCGCAACTGTACCCCAGATAGCACATTTTTGGAGGAGAGTAGACACCTTAGCAAAAGGTTGTATGAGAGAGGCTATCCAAAATCCATTGTGGATAGTGCCTTTCATCAGGTAACTAGGATGGACAGAAGATCACTTTTTAAAAATGTGCAAGGCAGTGTGAGCTTGTAGTGCGTTAGATATAGGGTATCAAACACCTTAACTAAATAACAGATCCTTCGTTCTGTTAAATGAAACGTTTAGATAAAAAAAAAAGAAGAGGAAGTAAGGGCACTAAAAATGCTTAAGATACCTCTTATAAGCTGACAAATTATTAAATAAATATGACTAGGAACTTTAGATAGAATACATATGTATATTTAATACAACTTAAAATTGAACAGACAACAATCTCTAAAAAGCGGGACGTCTCCCTGATATATTTTGTAAGTGCACTTGCATAAAAAGCAACAATTAAAAATATTTCAACATGAATTTTTTTTTTTAACATGAAAGAGGTTCTGGGTCCAGATACCAGAGTTCAATAAAGTGGTAGATACTGTATATTAGAGAGAGTTCACTCCTTGGAACATTGCCGTTTATAAGATGAAATGTCTGTGCCTTATCTCAGATGTTAAATATATGTTTTTAACGGTATATGTCAGGTTTACAAGATAAAACGTCTGTACCTTATCTTCAGATTTTGGGTAACAACTTTACCGGTAGCCGGTTTGTGTCAGGTAGCCTTCGTGTGTGTTCCTCGAGACTTGGGCGTCTGACGTCACTACTTCCTGCTCTGGGGCTCATCTCTATCCAACCAACCAACCAACCAGAACCTCCGTGGATTCCTGTCAGTTACTCCGCTGCTGTCCGATCCAACTCTCAGTGATCACAGTTATAGTTGGAGATTGCTCTTAGTGCTGTGCACGCAACCTCTTTCTTGCTATCCGCCAGGGGATAAAAAAAGTCAAATTACAACCCGGGTTGATAATTCTTCTTCTGTATACTTATGGTTGATTCTTAGAGTATTGTATGTGGTACTAGTATTTCTACGCGTTTCACTCCTTTCAGAGCTTTATCAAGAATGATGATTCCAAGGAGTGAACTCTCTCTAATATACAGTATTTACCACTTTATTGAACTCTGGTATCTGGACCCAGAACCTCTTTCATGTTAAAAAAAAATTTTCATGTTGAAATATTTTTAATTGTTGCTTTTTATGCAAGTGCACTTACAAAATATATCAGGGAGACGTCCCGCTTTTTAGAGATTGTTGTCTGTTCAATTTTAAGTTGTATTAAATATACATATGTATTATATCTAAAGTTCCTAGTCATCTTTATTTAATCATTTGTCAGCTTATAAGAGGTATCTTAAGCATTTTTAGCGCCCTTACTTCCTCTTCTTTTTTTTTTTATCTAAACACTTTTTAAAAATGCCTCAGGCAATTGCAGAATAGAAGGAGATGCCCAGAGGGAAAAACCTAAATTCATTACTTCATTCTCCAATCAATATGAACAAGTATGTAAAATTGTGAATAAGAACTTGTCAATATTGATGGGAGACAAAAAATTGAGGAACACAGTGGAAAAAGGGTGCATGTTTGTGGCCAGGAGAAATGTGACACTGGGTAATATCCTATCTCCTAGTTTGCTAAAAGAGGCGGACTCTCAAAGCTCCTGATTAAGGTGTAATGGTACCTATAGGTGCGGAAGACGAACATGCACCTCATGTGACCATGTTAGAATTGGTAAAACTTTTACCTCTTTCCACTCAGGAGAAAATTTTGACACAAGAGGTTGTGTCAACTGTAAGAGTACCTATATCATCCACATGATAGATTATACCCAGTGCTCGAGGAGCTATGTGGGTAGAACTACACGTGAGGTAGGAACACATATTGGGGAGCACTTGTCGTACATTTCAGGAGAGCGACCATGCTCTGCCTTGTCCAGACACTTTCTCGAGGGGCATAATCAGGACGTCTCTAACCTGAAATGAAGAGCGATTGAACAGATCAAAAGACCCCCTAGAGGAGGTGATAAGTTTTCCTTACTCTGTAGGCAAGAGATCTATTGGATCTTTAGACTTCATACTCTTACTCCGAGTGACTTTAAAGGGACACTCTACACCAGAATTTTTATTGTTTTAAAAGATAGATAATCCCTTTATTACTAGTGATGTCGTGAATGGTTCGCCGGCGAATAGTTCCCGGTGAACATAGCATGTTCGCGTTCGCCGCAGCGGTCGAACATATGCGATGTTTGATCTGCCCCCTATTCGTCATCATTGAGTACACTTTGACCCTGTATCTCACAGTCTGCAGACACATTCCAGCCAATCAGCAGCAGACCCTCCCTCCCAGACCCTCCCAGCTCCTAGACAGCAGCCATTTTAGATTCATTCGGAAGCTGCATTCTTAGTGAGAGGAGGGACAGTGTAGCTGCTGCTGATTTAATAGGGAAATTGATAGCTAGGCTAGTGTATTCAGTGTCCACTACAGTCCTGAAGGACTCATCTGATCTCTGCTGTAAGGACAGCACCCCAAAAAGCCCTTTTTAGGGCTAGAACATCAGTCTGTTTTTTTTCCCTGTGTAATCTAATTGCAGTTGCCTGCCTGCCAAGCCACTTGCCCAGTGCCACCACTCATATCTGGTGTAACAGTAGTGTAAATTAAAAAACAACAACTTTTTTGACTGTGAAACATCAGTCTGCTTGTGTAATCTAATTGCAGTTGCCTGCCTGCCAGCATGTGTGCCAGACCCACTTGCCCAGTGCCACCACTCATATCTGGTGTAACAGTAGTGTAAATTTAAAAAAAAAACTTTTTTGACTGTGAAACATCAGTCTGCTTGTGTAATCTAATTGCAGTTGCCTGCCTGCCTGCCAGCGTGTGTGCCAGGCTCACTTGCCCAGTGCCACCACTCATATCTGGTGTAACAGTAGTGTAAATTTAAAAAATAAATACATTTTTAACTGTGAAACATCAGTCTGCTAGTGTAATCTAATTGCAGTTGCCTGCCTGCCAGCGTGTGTGCCAGGCTCACAGCGTATACTGTGCCCACTTGCCCAGTGCCACCACTCATATCTGGTGTAACAGTAGTGTAAATTTAAAAAAAAAATCTTTTTTGACTGAGAAACATCAGTCTGCTTGTGTAATCTAATTGCAGTTGCCTGCCTGCCTGCCAGCATGTGTGCCAGGCCCACTTGCCCAGTGCCACTACTCATATCTGGTGTAACAGTAGTGTAAATTTAAAAAAAAAAAACTTTTTTGACTGTGAAACATCAGTCTGCTAGTGTAATCTAATTGCAGTTGCCTGCCTGCCAGCGTGTGTGCCAGGCCCATTTGCCCAGTGCCACCACTCATATCTGGTGTAACAGTAGTGTAAATTTAAAAAAAAAAAAAAATTTTTAACTGTGAAACATCAGTCTGCTAGTGTAATCTAATTGCAGTTGCCTGCCAGGGTGTGTGCCAGGCCCACTTGCCCAGTGCCACCACTCATATCTGGTGTAACAGTAGTGTAAATTTAAAAAAAAAAAACTTTTTTGACTGTGAAACATCAGTCTGCTAGTGTAATCTAATTGCAGTTGCTGCCTGCCAACGTGTGTGCCAGGCCCACTTGCCCAGTGCCACCACTCATGTCTGGTGTAACAGTAATGTAAATTTAAGAATTTTTTTTTTTAACTGTGAAACATCAGTCTGCTAGTGTAATCTAATTGCAGTTGCCTGCCAGTGTGTGTGCCAGGCTCACAGCGTATACTGTGCCCACTTGCCCAGTGCCACCACTCATATCTGGTGTAACAGTAGTGTAAATTTAAAAAAAAAAAACTTTTTTTGACTGTGAAACATCAGTCTGCATGTGTAATCTAATTGCAGTTGCCTGCCTGCCAGCGTGTGTGCCAGGCCCACTTGCCCAGTGCCACCACTCATATCTGTTGTAACAGTAGTGTAAATTTAAAAAAAAAAATCTTTTTTGACTGTGAAACATCAGTCTGCTTGTGTAATCTAATTGCAGTTGCCTGCCTGCCTGCCAGCGTGTGTGCCAGGCCCACTTGCCCAGTGCCACCACTCATATCTGGTGTAACAGTAGTGTAAATTTAAAAAAAAAAATCTTTTTTGACTGTGAAACATCAGTCTGCTAGTGTAATCTAATTGCAGTTGCCTGCCTGCCAGCGTGTGTGCCAGGCCCACTTGCCCAGTGCCACCACTCATATCTGGTGTAACAGTAGTGTAAATTTAAAAAAAACAAAACACTTTTTTGACTGTGAAACATCAGTCTGCTTGTGTAATCTAATTGCAGTTGCCTGCCTGCCAGCGTGTGTGCCAGGCTCACAGCGTATACTGTGCCCACTTGCCCAGTGCCACCACTCATATCTGGTGTAACAGTAGTGTAAATTAAAAAAAAAAAATCTTTTTTGACTGTGAAACATCAGTCTGCTTGTGTAATCTAATTGCAGTTGCCTGCCTGCCAACGTGTGTGCCAGGCCCACTTGCCCAGTGCCACCACTCATATCTGGTGTAACAGTAGCGTAAATTTAAAAAAAAAAATCTTTTTTGACTGTGAAACATCAGTCTGCTTGTGTAATCTAATTGCAGTTGCCTGCCTGCCTGCCAGCGTGTGTGCCAGGCCCACTTGCCCAGTGCCACCACTCATATCTGGTGTAACAGTAGTGTAAATTTAAAAAAAAAAAAATCTTTTTTGACTGTGAAACATCAGTCTGCTAGTGTAATCTAATTGCAGTTGCCTGCCTGCCAGCGTGTGTGCCAGGCCCACTTGCCCAGTGCCACCACTCATATCTGGTGTAACAGTAGTGTAAATTTAAAAAAAACAAAACACTTTTTTGACTGTGAAACATCAGTCTGCTTGTGTAATCTAATTGCAGTTGCCTGCCTGCCAGCGTGTGTGCCAGGCTCACAGCGTATACTGTGCCCACTTGCCCAGTGCCACCACTCATATCTGGTGTAACAGTAGTGTAAATTAAAAAAAAATAAAAAAATTTTGACTGTGAAACATCAGTCTGCTTGTGTAATCTAATTGCAGTTGCCTGCCTGCCAACGTGTGTGCCAGGCCCACTTGCCCAGTGCCACCACTCATATCTGGTGTAACAGTAGCGTAAATTAAAAAAAAAAAAACTTTTTTGACTGTGAAACATCAGTCTGCTAGTGTAATCTAATTGCAGTTGCCTGCCTGCCAGCGTATGTGCCAGGCCCACTTGCCCAGTGCCACCACTCATATCTGGTGTAACAGTAGTGTAAATTTAAAAAAAAAACACTTTTTTGACTGTGAAACATCAGTCTGCTAGTGTAATCTAATTGCAGTTGCCTGCCTGCCAGCGTGTGTGCCAGGCCCACTTGCCCAGTGCCACCACTCATATCTGGTGTAACAGTAGTGTAAATTTAAAAAAAAAAACTTTTTTGACTGTGAAACATCAGTCTGCTTGTGTAATCTAATTGCAGTTGCCTGCCTGCCAGCGTGTGTGCCAGGCTCACAGCATATACTGTGCCCACTTGCCCAGTGCCACCTCTCATATCTGGTGTAACAGTAGTGTAAATTTAAAAAAAAAAACTTTTTTGACTGTGAAACATCAGTCTGCTTGTGTAATCTAGTTGCAGTTGCCTGCCTGCGTGTGTGCCAGGCTTACAACGTATACTGTGCCCACTTGCCCAGTGCCACCACTCATATCTTGTTTAATAGTAGTGTAAGTGTACATTTAAAACAAAAAAAACTTTTTGGACTGTGAAACATCAGTCTGCTTTTTTGTGTCAGGCTCAAAGCGTATAATGTGTACACTTGCCCAGTGGCACCACTCATATCTTGTTTAATAGTAGTGTAAGTGTACATTTAAAAAAAAAATGACAGGCAGAGGCAGGCCACCCTGCAGGTGCCGTCGTGGTCGTGGTGCTGTGATTCCCTTTGGCCCTAGAATAATGCCCAGTGTTCAGAGGCCACGTACCATGAACTCGAGAAGTTCTGAGGACGTGGTTGACTTTTTAACACAGGACACCCAATCTTCTATAGCTTCAGCTTATCTTCGGGCACCTCTCAAGTTACTACTCCCCCGCCTGCCGCCACCACCAACACTAGCACCACAGCCGCTTCACTTGATCTGTCAGAGGAGTTATTTGCACATCAGTTGGAAGAAATGAGTGATGCGCAACCATCATTGACAGAGGATGTAGATAACAGTGATATGTCTCAGTCAGACAGCATTACAGACATGGACGTACGGTGGGATGATGATGATGTTGTACCCGCTGCTGCTTCCTTTGTTGATTTGTCAGATACAAGTGAAGCAGTTGATGATAACGATGCGTCCGTGGATGTCACGTGGGTGCCCGCTAGAAGAGAAGAAGAACAGGGGGAAAGTTCAGATGGGGAGACAGAGAGGAGGAAGAGGAGGAGACGAGTTGGAAGCAGGGGGAGGTCGTCGCAAGGAGCTAGTAACACAGTCAGACAGCATGCATCGGCACCGGGGTCAGCCAGACAGCACACCAATCAACGCATTCTGTTTCCACCACCAGAATGCCGTCATCGCAGAGCTCAGCAGTGTGGCATTTTTTTGTGTGTCTGCCTCTGACAACAGCGATGCCATTTGCAACCTGTGCCAAAAGAAACTGAGTCGTGGGAAGTCCAACACCCACCTAGGTACAACTGCTTTGCGAAGGCACATGATGACACATCACAAATGCCTATGGGATCAACACATGAGTAGAAGCAGCACACAAACTCAAAGCCGCCATCCTCTTCCTGGTCCAGCATCTTCAGCCACGTCAACCACTGCTGTCCTCCTTGCCCCCTCTCAACCATCCGCCACTCCGTCTCTCTTCCGGAGCAGTTCCTGCTCATCTGCCCACAGTCAGGTGTCTGTCAAGGACATGTTTGAGCGTAAGAAGCCAATGTCACAAAGTCACCCCCTTGCCCGGTGTCTGACAGCTGGCTTGTCTGAACTCTTAGTCCACCAGCTTTTACCATACAAGCTGGTGGAGTCTGAGGCGTATAAAAAATTTGTAGCTATTGGGACACCGCAGTGGAAGGTACCCGGCCGAAATTTCTTTGCACAAAAGGCAATCCCCAACCTGTACTCGATTGTGCGAAAGGAAGTAATGGCATGTCTGGCACACAGTGTTGGGGCAAGGGTCCATCTGACCACTTATAGCTGGTCTGCAAAGCATGGTCAGGGCAGGTATATCACCTACACTGTGCATTGGGTAAACCGGCTGACGGCTGCCAAGCACGGAATGCGTGGCTCTGCAGAGGAGTTGGTGACACCGCCACGACTTGCAGGCAGGCCTGCTGCCACCTCCTCTACTCCTCCTACTCCAACCTCCTCGGCTTGCAGTTTAGCCAATCAGTGCCTGCTCCCAGATAACTTCATGTGCACGAGCACAGTGTTATCTATATGAAATACGTGAACTAACACCCTCTAGTGGTGAAAAACTGTTAAAATGCATTCTGAAAAGAGGTGGCCTTCAAGGTCTAAGAAATTAGCATATGAACCTCCTAGGTTAAGCTTTCAACTAAGAATACCAAGAGAACAAAGCAAAATTGGTGATAAAAGTAAATTGGAAAATTGTTTAAAATTACATGCTCTATCTGAATCATGAAAGTTTATTTTTGCCTAGACTGTCCCTTTAACTCAGAGTTTGACATAATCAATTATTGGCAACATTAGGTATCTGTATGAATTAGCTATGTGGGTATTACAATGCACTTTTTCAAATCCTTAATTGAGTATTTTTATCCATCTATATATACACATAATATGTTACATTTTTATTGCCCATTCTTCTTATTAATCCCTTATGATTAGAATTATTAGGTTTTGTTCATGATATATACATGCCAGTACTTTATCACTATTTAGACTGACATTCACAGTGGTTAGTTAACCTTGTCTAACTTTTTATGCTAATTTTACGAATGATCTCTAACCCTTATTTAGCTAGCTGCTTAGTGGGACTTTATACTGATATTGGGGTTATTTTCTGAGTATATATATATATATATTCTATTTAGGGCCTTTAGGCCCCCTACTTTGGCTATCTTTATCTTTGATTATCAGTTGAAACGAGCTGAGGGGAATAATTGGGCTCCTTTGGGTATTATTACTTGGTATTATTTACTGTTAGACCACTGAATGTCAGTCTATGGTTATGTTTTTGTGATATAAACTGTGTTCATACCTAGTATAATCTGCTTGCTAGATTTGTCCTTTCATATGTGAACAGGTTTTGTCTAATTTGACTATCTCTTTAAATGTATGAGCTGTTCTAGACCTATTGTGTTTTTTAAATAGGGCACACATGTGTTGCCCTGTATGTCTATGATTACGGTCTACTGCCCGAAAACCGGTCAGACAAGTTATTTGGTTTGGAACTACCTGCCGTTTTCCTGTTTATTTTTAACTTTTGGAATAAAGTATTGCTTTTAATTTAACTGCTCATTTCCTGGGACTTTTTTTCTTTTTTCACTGTGTTTGAGGATGGTTGCTGTGTAAGTCACCTCATCCATTAGGCTTATCATTCACTACCACAAACCACATTCACCACTTTGGATCTCATTCCTTGCCCTCATAAACCTTAGATCTCTCTGCACTCTTAAACCTGTACTCTATACAACATCTTGCTTCTTGCAAGCAAGGCCTTCACCTTCTTTGCTATATAAACTGTCACCTTTAGCCCTCACCTACATACTAAAAATCATCTAAAAAACACCTCTCAACTATGGATACATGGCTGCAGAAATCTAGTATTTGATCAACACACATGCTTTGTGTTCTAACAATACAACTTAATGTGGGTACAAGGACATTTTACTTGATATGGGCACACCAAACCCCTCACATCACAATGATGAAAAATAGCTATAACCATGAGATAGTATCAATGCTCACCAATGCTAGATGGAGAGACGGAGTAGTCCTATTCTGTATCACCCACACTCTGCCTCCTTATTAAACAAATTATCCCAAATCTAATTTGTGAATACTATAAATCTAAAATATATAAGGGACTGGCGCAGGAATGCTAGTGTGGGTTTTTGGTTATGCAACCCAAATATTGTATATAAGTGACACACCAAAAAACAAATCAATTAATTTTTCAATATTAAAGGGATACTGAACCCAAATTTTTTCTTTCATGATTCGGATAGAGCATGCAATTTTAAGCAACTTTCTAATTTACTTCTGTTATCAATTTTTCTTCGTTCTCTTGATATCTTTATTTGAAAAAGAAGGCATCTAAGCTAAGGAGCCAGTAAATTTGTGATTCAGAACCAAGAACAGCATTTGTTTATTGGTGCTGTCCAATCAGCAAGGACAACCCAGGTTGTTCACCAAAAATGGGCCGGCATCTAAACTTAAATTCTTGCTTTTCAAATAAACATACCAAGAGAATGAAGAAAATTTGATAATAGGAGTACATTAGAAAGTTGCTTAAAATTGCATGCTCTATCTGAATCACAAAAGAAAAAATTTGGGTACAGTGTCCCTTTAATCCTCTAAAAATGTAGTACCTAGTATAACTATCTCAAAATATTATAAATATCTCCCAAACTATGGAGATTATTAAATAAATTGAAACTTAAAAAGCAATGAAAAAGTAAAACTTCATAAAAATATCCTAAAAACAATTTAATGAATTGTAAATCACTTCATGTAGGCAGTTGATATAAACAGTTAATATAAACAATTAGTATTCTATTTTATCAAACAAACACACTATAAATCATACACCGGTGTAATCACTCACACTAAACAGAAATACTCTTAAAACACCTAATTAATATTAGTCCACATGTAACATACCAAAAAAAAATATTATTAATCAAATAAATAACAATAGTTTAAAAAACTCAATAGATAAATGGTTTCTTTAAATCACAGGGCTTCCACTGGGCTGACACACTTTTCTAATAAAATGTCTAATAAAACATACTCAGTATAAAAAACTTTTGTGTAAACTTTAGAAGGGTGTAATCAAATAAATCCAGCGTCTATTCCAACTGTGAATACAGAGTGAAATTCAGGAGGTGAGTTTCTTAAATAGAAATTTTAACCGTTTTCTTAATAAAATCAATCCTTCCAATGCTTCAATTGATACAAGGTATAGTTAGGCGCTGTGAAAGTAAAGGGTTTAAGTGGATGCTGAAATGTTTCCCCACTTCCCTCCTACCTTCCGTGACCCTTAGCAAACACTCCTGTGTTGGTCACTTATGTTCTCGCTCCGCCGTCCAGTTTGCCTCAAACTTTGTGTC
Source organism: Bombina bombina (assembly GCF_027579735.1). Classification (NCBI taxonomy): domain Eukaryota; kingdom Metazoa; phylum Chordata; class Amphibia; order Anura; family Bombinatoridae; genus Bombina; species Bombina bombina. The sequence continues at coordinate 577,596,161 of NC_069505.1, forward strand.
TTTCAAGGCTGTCTTGTTGCTACTATGTAGCAAACAAACTTGCTGAGTCTTCTTCCTTCTCTTGCTCAGTGGATCACGTGACCGCAGGCAGCCTGTGATTTCCTTAGCTCACCCTGCGTCATGTCTGGATCCGATTTCGATGCAGTGTCTCTTTTCTAAGTAAAAAGGTATCGTGAGCGCTCACTTACTCTTCCAGAGTCCTATTTACTTGTTTGCTGAAGTATTCTTTGTTCAATAATTTTTCATAGTATAAAATACAAGATATGGGTGTCTCTTCAATGCTCACCAAGCTATATACCACTTTGGCATAACTACATGTGGACATTGGCATGTTTATGTATGCTATCATGCCACATTACACTCAGCCAAGTATCCAGCAGCTACACATGTGCAAAGTGGAACTCTGTGATATGTGTGCTGACCAACATCCTAGCCTCACCAACTTACCTGCACATGGACTAATACACACACAGGAATCCCCCAACTGATGACCTTTGTATCCAAGGTAATATATGTAAATTTTCTGCTCCTGCCTACCAAAACACTGTAGCATTCCATTTCCCCTCTCAAATAGGGCATCACACTGGCTGTTTTTCCCCTCAGCTAGGTGATGCAGGAGATGGGTGCAGAGCCTGGCTGCACAAGCCCACTCACTCACAATCCAAGTTCAGCAGAGATGCCGAAACAAGTTCAGGTGTTTAGATCACTCTGGTGGGACCTTGTTAAACTCTCTGTAAAATATAATCTACATCACAATTGCATGCTGCTGTTTGCACAATCTGTCCCAGCATGATGGCCTTTTGGGAGATGTACCCCTAGATATGATTATGGAGGAGGAGCCAGAATTTCATGATGGGCGTGGATAATATGTTTGGGGAAGGCCAGGTTTGAGATAGCATCATACATGATTTATTCCAAGGTACATAGCAACACTTTTGAGCATTTACATTACCTGTATCTTTCAACTGTATCATATTACTGACAGCTCCATGTGGCCCAAAACCTAACAGACACATTTGTTTAACAAATGTTAAGATGAAATGTCAGATGCTTATACCAACACTAGGTATAAGTAGCTATCTTAATGAGTGATGTGTACACTAGTAGATAATCTCTGATAAAACAACACACATTGTTACAGATTGTTTAATCTCTTTAAGTTAATTGTCATGATGAACAAACACTTATCAGTGATTGTTAGATATTTTAACATATAAATAATATTGTCAAATGCATCTAACATGACACAGAAAACAACTTATGGCATATTGACCACAACTGTTTTGAACAGATTTCTATATTTTATTATAAGTAACTGGGAGCACCTAAAACAAATCAGGCTTAAATATAACAGTTTAGTTAGGTTTTATTAGGAGATCTTTGGGCGCTTGTATATAAGAACTGTTTGTGCTCTAGATTTAGAATGATTATTTTTAGATTTCTATATTTTAAACATACAAATAATAGTTAATATGTGCATGTGTGTTACTAGACATTACACAGTTATAAGCCAGATATCATAAAGTACTCATGACAATTTCCAAACACCCACGAGCATTCAGGGCCCTTCATCGCCTCTAGGAGTATATAGAAATGAGATGCAACACCATGAACAATTAAAGTTCATATAGGAGTGAGGTCATCCTCATTTGACTATGAACATTTGTAGGGATATCTTGTGTGATCAGAGCCCATTATACAGGGTCAATTACCTGGGCTGCATGGGTCATACATATAAAGCAATTACATTTATATATATTTACAAAAAAAATGATCAATTTCAACCGCTCATGCTGAGACATATCAAGGTTACAGTGGGGAAAAAAGTATTTAGTCAGCCACCAATTGTGCAAGTTCTCCCACTTAAGAAGATGAGAGAGGCCTGTAATTTTCATTATAGGTATACCTCAACTATGAGAGACAAAATGTGGAAACAAATCCAGACAATCACATTGTCTGATTTGGAAAGAATTTATTTGCAAATTATGGTGGAAAATAAGTATTTGGTCACCTACAAACAAGCAAGATTTCTGGCTCTCACAGACCTGTATCTTCTTCTTTAAGAGGCTCCTCTGTCCTCCACTCATTATCTGTATTAATGGCACCCGTTTGAACTTGTTATCAGTATAAAAGACACCTGTCCACAACCTCAAACAGTCACACTCCAAACTCCACTATGGTGAAGACCAAAGAGCTGTTGAAGGACACCAGAAACAAAATTGTAGACCTGCACCAGGTTGGGAAGACTGAATCTGCAATAGGCAAGCAGCTTGGTGTGAAGAAATCAACTGTGGGAGCAATAATTAGAAAATGGAAGACATACAAGACCACTGATAATCTCCCTCGATCTGGGGCTCCACGCAAGATCTCACCCCGTGGGGTCAAAATGATCACAAGAACGATGAGCAAACATCCCAGAACCACACGGGGGGACCTAGTGAATGACCTGCAGAGAGCTGGACCAACGTAACAAAGGCTACCATCAGTAACATACTACGCTGCCAGGGACTCAGATCCTACAGTGCCAGACGTGTCCCCCTGCTTAAGTCAGTACATGTCCGGGCCCGTCTGAAGTATGCTAGAGAGCATTTGGATGATCCAGAAGCGGATTGGGAGAATGTCATATGGTCAGATGAAACCAAAGTAGAACTGTTTGGTAGAAACACAACTTGTCGTGTTTGGAGGAGAGAGAACACCATACCTACTGTGAAGCATGGGGGTGGCAACATCATGCTTTGGGGCTGTTTCTCTGCAAAGGGAGCAGGACGACTGATCCGTGTACATGAAAGAATGAATGGGGCCATGTATCGTGAGATTTTGAGTGCAAACCTCCTTCCATCAGCAAGGGCATTGAAGATTAAATGTGGCTGGGTCTTTCAGCATGACAATGATCCCAAACACACCGCCCGGGCAACGAAGGAGTGGCTTCGTAAGAAGCATTTCAAGGTCCTGAAGTGGCCTAGCCAGTCTCCAGATCTCAACCCCATAGAAAGCCTTTGGAGGGAGTTGAAAGTCCGTGTTGCCCAGCGACAGCCCCAAAACATCACTGCTCTAGAGGAGATCTGCATGCAGGAATGGGCCAACATACCAGCAACAGTGTGTGACAACCTTGTGAAGACTTACAGAAAACATTTGACCTCTGTCATTGCCAACAAAGGATATATAACAAAGTATTGAGATGAACTTTTGATATTGACCAAATACTTATTTTCCACCATAATTTGCAAATAAATTCTTTCCAAATCAGACAATGTGATTGTCTGGATTTGTTTCCACATTTTGTCTCTCATAGTTGAGGTATACCTATGATGAAAATTACAGGCCTCTCTCATCTTCTTAAGTGGGAGAACTTGCACAATTGGTGGCTGACTAAATACTTTTTTCCCCCACTGTATATATATATATTCATTTATTTTTTAAAATCTAATGACCATAAACACACCACATTATTATACACATCATGTACATTAGGTAATATGGACAGATGACAGCTACAATGTAGGTATGGCACAGTGAGTGACAAACATTTGCTGTCCTTAGATGTAAAGGGTTAGATATCAGTTTGAGGCCATGACTGTAATAAACATAAACTATGCCAGTTACACCAATAGATTAATTAGAGGCAGTGAGAGGAATCCTTTAGCCTAGGGGAGGTTGGTTTTAGAACAATTACAATATGGGCATATCAACCCAACAACTACATATGCATACCTGGTACACATGTAGAATATAGATTTCTTTGTTAAGACTGTGAGAGTCCATGAGCCATCTCATATAGGGTTAAAGTCTAGTCCTACTAGAGGAGGTGAAACACAGCACAAAACAAAGCTTAAATCCCTTCCACTATCTCATGATTCCTTAGTCATTTTTTTGCCTTCAGCAAGGAGTGATGGTAAAGCTTGAAGTGCTAATGTACACAGCGAATGAAAGGGGTTCTAAGACCATGTGAGACCAATTATCTCTCTCAGAGATCAGGGAATATAACAGAGGGCTGTAAACATTGGCAGTCAAAGTAGTTCTCCCGTGAGAGTCTGTCACTTGCCTGCCACAGGTGTCACTGGGACTGGTTCTGCAGCCTCTTCCTGTTGTGTATGTCAAAGTCCTGTGTTTGTGTGTATTACACAATATGGGGTCATCTACTTGGTACACACGGTAGAGTGAGTGCTGACAGGTAAGTAGGTGTTTACACTCATATAGCCCACAGGCAATTAGCAAAAACATGTTCACATGATTCACATAGCCTTAGGCATAGCTACATTCACTAGATAACACTACCTACAGTTTTAGGTTTCTTCTGGGCACTTTTTAAAAGGCTAAGTCTAATGCTAGATAAGGTCATGCGGCATTACATTTGCAGCAGAGTACTCAAGGATTTGCTTCCCAAGGATTATCTCCAGGACAGTTCTAAGAATCTGCCTCTTACCCTAAAAACAGTAGATTCCCTATGCAATTTCACAACTGATGGTTGTCATGCCTCCACCAATGAAATGCAAACACATGCAAAGGGCAGACAGAGAACCCTTTGCAGGCCCTGGGCTCATCTGGGACACCAGTAAGGAGTGGCCATCTTGGTGCACTGTACCCTCCAGGAGTACGACTGAAACATAATCCTCTTCCTCAGTTTAGAATGGTTATTCAGAAACCCAAGATCCCCCTTCTGACAAAGTAACAGAAGATGTGTCCTTTAATTCAAATCAGAGTACATAATGCTCTGTTGCAGGATGTTTAACTTGCATTGGAACCTCTCTCTACAGACAAACAATCTGTAAAAAAAGATTGATAAGTTCTTCAAGGCAGCCACAAAGAAACTACCTTCCTGGTTCCTGATGTGGTTTCTGAGCTAATTATCAAGGAATGGAACAAATGAGGCATTCCCTTTGTTCTCTCTGACAAATTCAAAAATATGTCCACTTTATCCTCTGAAATGAATGGTGCTGTCTCCAGTTTGGCTAGGTGAACTACAATTTCTTTAGAGGGCAGTACCTCTTTTAAGGATCCAATGCACAGAAAATGCTAATCCTTTCAGCTGTCAGTCTATATGTTTAGTCCAGCTGTTAGTGTAGCTTGCTTATTTGCAGCTACTGTAGTCTTTTTTGACAACATCTCTGACCTTTTTTCCTTAAAAAGTTTCCTTGGTTGAAATTCAGGTGAATACTATGAACAGTTTAATTTGTGATGCAGCTGTTGAAATAACTTTCAATAATACAAAGAGTGCAGCTATGACTGTTCTGGATATAAGAGCCTTATGACTTAATTTATGGGGGTAGATTTACTAAGCAGTGGATGCTGCTATCTACCCTCGTACTTTCTTAAGACCGCTGCTCCTTAACTCGTCTGCCACTTCTGAGGTGGCAGACAGCAATCAGCCCGATTGGGGCGGTATTGCACAAGCGTATCACACGAAATGCTTGTGCAATGATAAATGCCGACAGCTTATGTTTTAGCAGATCATGTCCACCCGAACACGATAAATCGACCGCATTGTCTGCTGATATTGTAACTAAAAGTAGACTTCTTTCCCTCCTGATGTATTCAAATTTGAATATCACACATAAACACATATGTACTTTGCAAATAAATTTTGATTGATTGAAATGGACCCAACACTCTTTAACAAACTTAAATGATATCAAGTTAGTTTTAATATTTTATTTATAGATTATCTGTTGAGTTGTGGATTTTTCAGCAGATTGTATTGTGATTTATATTTATAATGTTTGTTATTTCAATATATAATCCCATACAATTAACTGATTGACATATATTGAATACAATATGATACTGTCAGAAGTGTAATTTATTATATTTAATTGAGTGTTGGAAAGCAGCACTCTGATGCAAAATTAATATTAGATTTAACATTTTAAAGTGATACTATAATTGCATAAATTACATGCTGTAAAATTTAAAGGGATAGTCTAGTCAAAATTAAACATTCATGATTCAGATAGAGCAGAAATTTTAAGCAACTTTCTAATTTACTCCTATTATTAACTTTTCTTTGTTCTCTTGCCATCTTTATTTGAAAAAGCAGGAACGTAAGCATAGGAGCCAGCCCTTTTTTGGTTCAGAACCTGGGTAGCACTTTCTGAGTGGTGTCTACATGTAGCCACCAATCAGCAAGCGCTACCCAGATGCTGAACCAAAAATGGGCTGGCTCCTAAGCTTACATTCAAATAAAGATAGCAAGAGAACAAAGAAAAAATGATAAAGGAAGTAAATTAGAAAGTTGCTTAAAATTGCATGCTCTATCTGAATCATGAAAGTTTAATTTTGACTTGACTATCCCTTAAAAAAAAATGACATGGTCTAATGATTTGGAATGTTTCTTTAAACTGTTATTTTGAAGCTTAGTTAATTTATTTATAAATATGAAATGCAGAATATTTTGGAATATTCCCTTTAAAACAAACACCTGTTTTTATATTGCTGACTGGAGTGAACCAGTTTGTGTAACAGCTGTAATTATACCTTACACATCTTCCTTGTTGCACAATACACATTAGCAGCCAGTTGTGGCAAGGTGTTCTGATTAGATTTATTGTTTTAATAATTCCCGTATTAGGGAGTAGTTTGTGCACTTTATTTTTAATGTGGTACTTTTCTTGGTAATGCCAATTTGTGACAGTGTTTTTTTGGATAGCACCTGGCAAAGGCTGAATAATAGGTGGCTCTGCAAAGCCGTAAGTGATAATGTTTGTAAGCTCCTAGTCATTTATAGCTGTGTAAGAAATCAGTGGATGTACAGAGGAAGAACAAATCTAAAGCTGCAGAAATGGGGAGCTATATGTTGTCTGCATTTTTTGGAACATTATTATTTCATGTGGCACATGCTGGTAAGCTCTCTCTTATATAATCTTTACATATCCTACAATGAAGGAGCAATTGAAGGGACAGTAAACACCAAAAATGTAATTGTTTAAAAAGATAGATAATCCCTTTGTTTACCATTCCCTAGTTTTGCATAACCAACACTCTTATATTAATATACTTTTTACATCTGTAATTACCTTGTATCTAAACCTCTGCTGACTGCCTCCTTATCTTAGTTCTTTTGACAGAGTTGCATTTTAGCCAATGAGTGCTGACTCTTAAATAACTCCATGTGCATTAGCACAACGTTATCTGTATGGCACACGTGAAATAACGCCACCTAGCTGTGAAAAGCTGTCAAATTCATTCAGATAAGAGGCGGCATTCAAGGGCTTAGACATTAGCATATGAGCCTACCTAGGTTTAGCTTTCAACTAAGAAACTCAAGACAACAAACAACATTGATTAAAAAGTAAATTAAGTAGTTGTTTAAAATGACATGCCCTATCTGAATCATGAAAGTTTAATTTAGACTTTACTATCCCTTTAGGTGCTGCTCTACAAAAGAGTCTCCATAAAATAAATATTTCAAAGTAATTTAACATTGACATTTTACAAGGTTTAGCAGATAAAGAACAGTTCAGGAATATACTCCTTTAAAAGACTGGAGGAATTATAGATACTAGTTTCCTTTGCTGTAGCCAATCAGAGATCAGATGTAAATTAGCTTGCACTCTCATCTAAACAAAGTTCTGATGTAAATACTTTCTGAAAAAATGAAATCACATGATCGTTGATGTGATCACGTGATTGCAATGCCAGGATTGGATCATGGGGGACTGCTAGGACACACCCCCAGTCCAATTCCTGCTTGTGTCAAAGCGGTAGGCTGTAGGATGTCAAAGCCCAGTGCTGTTAGGATGGCATGGAACGTCCTAACTATATAAATATATAGTTAATTCAGGAACATGGTTAAAATAATTTCTCTATAGACAGGAAAAGCTTCAAATTTACACTATTCAATTTTGATCTAGCAATATCTTTGTCGGTTGATTGATTCATGTGTCAGCAAATAAGTATGTAAGTTTCACTTTTTGGACAATACTGACCCCATTATTTTAACTTGAAACCCAATATTTTTCTTTCATGATTCAGAGAGAGAATACAATTTTAAATAACGTTCCAATTAACTTCTATTATAGAATTAGCTTCATTCTCTTGGTATCCGTTTTTGAGAAAGTAGCAGTGCACTATTGGGAGCTAGCTGAATGCATTAAGAGAGCCAATAAAATGAGTCATATAAGTGCAGCCACCAATCAGCGGCTCCTGAGCTTACCTAGGTATCCTTTTTAATAAAATAAATCAAGAGAACAAAACAAATTAGAAAATGGAAGTACATTTGAAAGATGTTTAACCTCTTCAAGACTGAGAATTTCAGAGAAAAACTTGCCCCACCTACTAGAGAATTTTATTTTATTTGCCTATGAAAATAGATCTATCTGTATATAATTTATTTATTATTATTTTTGCATAAAGAGATCTTTCAGAGGATTGCAGTTTCAACTAGCTATTTATTCACAAAATTAAAAAATATTGTAAAATTACCCAAAAAAATAAAATACACACGCACATATACAGTATATATAATTATCACATTCCACAAAAACTTGTAGCTTTCTAACTGTGGGAAATAAATCATAATCACCAAGATTACGAGTCTTGCGTTAGCCTTAAAAAGCAGCGTTGAGAGGTCCCAACGCTGCTTTTTAACGCCCGCTGGTATTACGAGTCTGGCAGGTACAGGTGTACCGCTCACTTTTTTTCCGCGATTTTCGCATACCGCAAATTCCCTTACGTCAATTGCGTATCCTATCTTTTTAATGGTATTTTCCTAACGCCGGTATTATGAGTCTTGGAGAAAGTGAGCAGTACACCCTCTCCTGTCAAGACTCCTACCGCATTTAAAAGTCAGTAGTGAAGAGTTTTATGGGCTAACGGCGTAACATAAAACTCTTAACTAAAGTGATAAAAAGTACACTAACACCCATAAACTACCTATTAACCCCTAAACCGAGCCCCCCCCCCACATCGCAAACAGTTAACTAAAGTTTTTAACCCCTAATCTGCCGACCGGACATCACTGCAACTTCAATAAATATATTAACCCCTAAACCGCCGCACTCACGCCTCGCAAACACTAGTTACATTTTATTAACGCCTAATCTGCCATCCCTAACATCGCCGACACCTACCTACATTTATTAACCCCAACGTCGCCACCACTATATTAAATGTATTAACCCCTAAACCTAAGTCTAACCCTAACCCCCCTAACTTAAATATAATTTAAATAAAACGAAATAAAATTACTACAATTAAATAAATTATTCCTATTTAAAATTAAATACTTACCTATAAAATAAACCCTAAGATAGCTACAATATAACTAATAGTTACATTGTATCTAGCTTAGGGTTTATTTTTATTTTACAGGCAAGTTTGTATTTATTATTAGGATTCTATCAGCCAATCGGAATTAAGGTAGGAAAAATCCTATTGACTGATGCAATCAGCCAATATAATTGAGCTTGCATTCTATTGGCTGATTGGAACAGCCAATAAAATGCAAGCTCAATCCTATTGGCTGATTGGATCAGCCAATAGGATTGAACTTCAATTCTATTGGCTGATTGGATCAGCCAATAGGATTTTTCCTACCTTAATTCCGATTGTCTTATAGAATCCTATCAGCCAATCGGAATTCAAGGGACGCCATCTTGGATGACATCATTTAAAGGAACCATCATTTGTCGGGAGTCGTCGGAAGAAGAGGATGCTCCATGTCGGCTGGCTTTAAGATGGACCCGCTCTGCTCCGGATGGATGAAGATAGAAGATGCCGCCTGGATGAAGACTTCTGCCCATCTGGAGGTCCTCTTCTGCCCGGATCGGATGAAGACTTCTGCCCCTCTGGAGGACCACTTGTGCCCGGCTGGGTGAAGACGTCTCAAGGTAGGGTGATCTTCAAGGGGTTAGTGTTAGGTTTTATTAAGGGGGCATTGGGTGGGTTTTAGAGTAGGGTTGGGTGTGTGGGTGGTGGGTTTTAATGTTGGGGGGGTATTGTATTTTTTTTTTACAGGTAAAAGAGCTGATTACTTTGGGGCAATGCCCCGCAAAAAGCTCTTTTAAGGGCTATTTTTAATTTAGTATAGGGTAGGGATTTTTATTATTTTGGTGAGCATTTTTTATTTTATTAGGGGGATTAGATTAGGTGTAATTAGTTTAAAATTCTTGTAATTATTTTATTTTTTTCTGTAATTTAGTTTTTTTTCTTCCATACTTTATTTAATTTAATTGTAGTTAATTGTAGTTAATTTAGGAAATTATTTTAATTATAGTGTAGTATTAGGTGTAATTGTAATTTAGGTTAGGTTTTATTTTACATGTAAATTTGTATTTATTTTAGCTAGGTAGTTATTAAATAGTTAATAACTATTTAATAACTATTCTACCTAGTTAAAATAAATACAAAGTTGCCTATAAAATAAAAATAAACTCTAAGATGGATACAATGTAACTATTAGATATATTGTAGCTATCTTAGGGTTTATTTTACAGGTAAGTATTTAGTTTTAAATAGGATTCATTTATTTAATTGTAGTTATTTTATTTAGATTTATTTAAATTATATTTAAGTTAGGGGGGTGTTAGGGTTAGGGTTAGACTTACGTTTAGGGGTTAATAACTTTATTATAGTGGCGGCGACGTTGGCGGCAGCGGTAGATTAGGGGTTAATACATTTAATATAGTTGCAGCAACGTTGGGGGCGGCAGATTAGGGGTTAATAAATATAATGTAGGTGGCGGCGATGTTGGGGGTGACAGATTAGGGGTTCATAAGTATAATGTAGGTGGCGGCGGTATCCGGAGCAGCAGATTAGGGGTTAATAATATTATGCAGGTGTCGGCGATGTCGGGGACGGCAGATTAGGGGTTAATAAGTGTAAGATTAGGGGTGTTTAGACTCGGGGTTCATGTTAGGGTGTTAGGTGTAGACATAAAATGTATTTCCCCATAGGAATCAATTGGGCTGCGTTAGGAGCTGAACGCTGCTTTTTTGCAGGTGTTAGGTTTTTTTTCAGCCGATTCTGCCCCATTGATTCCTATGGGGAAATCGTGCACGAGCACGTTTAGCCAGCTCACAGCTACCGTAAGCAGCACTGGTATTGAGGTGAGATGTGGAGCTAAATTTTGCTCTCCGCTCACTTTTTAGAGGCTAACGCCGGGTTGAAAAAAACCTGTAATACCAGCATTGTTTGTAGGTGAGTGGTTAGCATAAACTAAGCGTTAGCACCGCACAGCTTTACCGACAAAACTCGTAATCTAGCCGAAAATCTGTTCATTGGCATCATCTGATTCAGCAAAGACCAAACGTGAATATTTCTTTCCAATGTCATGGAGAGTCCACAAATCCATTCTCATTACTAGTGGGAATTCAACTCCTAGTCACCAGTAGAAGGCAAAGAACAACCCAGCAGAGCTGTTAAGTATCCCTTCCCACTTCCCATAAACCCCCAGTAATTATTTGTCTTATACATCAGGAGAATGTGTGAAGATGGTGTCTGAAGATATTTAATCCTTTAATTGGTACTTTTCCCTGCAAGCAAGAATTGGGGCTATGCTGTGTCCATGTAATTCTCTTTAGTAAGAGTAATGGTGGCTTTTATCAGTTGGAAGAGGGTGAGGTGGTCTTTGCTTACCTTCCAACATTTTTGCTACCCCTCTATAGAAATCCAAGGTTAGTTACTCTGTTTTTCTTTTTCTACAGGTCCCTGTTAGAGGTCGGCTGAATCTGTCACACCTGAAGAGCTGTTCTCTGCCCTGCAGCTGGATCCACAGGTAAGTGCTATTGCCTTCTAGAGTTGGAAGGACCCAGCACTTTGGAGGTTAATCTTCTGTGGACATCAAATGGGACATATTTATCCTTTAACTATGAGGATATAGTTTGGGCAGCACTGACAGGGTACTGAAATGCCTTAATAGAGCTCAAGGGGTTAATGGTTTTCTCCCTTGTGAATGAGGCTGGCCATGAGAGGGATACTGTAACTTTTGGGCTAATGTTTTTATTGCCCTGATAGTGTATGATCTTTACTACTTCTCTGTGTATCAGAGTTCATAGGACTCATTTTAACAGAGGAGGATCAAAAGGGCTACATTTCCATTCCGTGTGAAGAATCTGTACACTGATAGTCTGTATAGTGTAGTGGAACTTGCACGCTTTTTTGTTGTGGCGCAGCAAGTTTTCCCTCTATGGCAATCACATGATCGCTCTCCGCTCTTCCGTTTCAGCTTCTCTACACTGCCGGCTTGGAGAGCTGAGCGTCGATGCAGTTCTCAGCTTGTCTATGAGAGTTTGGCGGTTTTCTAGATCGTGTCCATAGTTTATCTATTCTACAGTGGATTCCTTGTCACCGTTAGGGTAAGTCTCCTCAGCAAGACTGAGGTATAGTGGTGCTATTGTTATCTCTTAGGACAAGAAGTCCTAGTGAAGGTTTTTTTTTTTTGCCATCTTTTCTCAAATCAGTCCTAAGGAAGTTTTTATTAATTGGATAGTTAGCTTAATAAAGTTTGTTATAATTGCTGGTGGGAAATCTCTTTCCATCAAGATGGACTCAGATAAAGCCTTTGGCCTCTAGTTATCAAAGTCTGGCGGACCTGATCCGACAGTGCGGATAAGGTCCGCCAGACCTCGCTGAATACGGAGAGCAATATGCTCTCCGTATTCAGCATTGCACCAGCAGCTCACAAGAGCTGCTGGTGCAACGCCGCTCCCTGCAGACTCGTGGCCAATCAGCCGCCAGCAGGGTGTGTCAATCAACCCGATCGTACTCGATCGGGTTGAATTCCGGCGATGTCTGTCCGCCTGCTCAGAGCAGGCAGACAGGTTATGGAGCAGCGGTCTTTGTGATCGCTGCTTCATAACTGCTGTTTCTGGCGAGCCTGCAGGCTCGCCAGAAACACAGGACCTCAAGCTCCATCCGGAGCTTGATATATAGGCCCCCTTGAGTTGTCGTTTGACAAATGTTTATGTTGCTTGGAGGCTCAGATTATTCCTCCTGTGCAGTTTTGTTCCACATGCCTAAATAAAACTCTAATGTCTAAAAATACAGATTCCCTCTCAGAGCCATCTGTCTCTCAGGATAATGTTGTCCGGGCCATGCCTCAGCTTCCTCCTCAAACGTCCCAAGCCTTAGCAGTTTCACAAGAAGTGCCCTGCGGTTCCTCTCACCCAGTTCCTGGGGTTGTATATTTACCAAGTGATTTTGCTGCGCAATTGACTTCTGCAGTTTCTGCAGCCTTGTCTGCCTTACCTATTGCTGGTAATAGAAAGAGGAAAACTAAAAACATATCTAATACTAAGAGTTCTGACTCCGCCAAGGCTGCGTTAGTCAGTCTGTCTCAGTTATCTGAGGAGGACCATTCCTCAGTGGCTTCTGAGGGCGAGATCTCTGATTTTGAATCTGTTGCTAGTGCAGCGGACTCAGAGGAGGTGAATTTTAGATTTAAGCTTGAACACCTCCGTTTACTCTTAAAAGAGGTTCTAGCTACATTGGAGGACTCCGACACTACAGTCGCTGAGTCTCCAAAGAGGGCTAATAAACTTAACAGAGTTTTTGATGTCAAACCTACATCTGTGGAGGTATTCCCTATTCCAGATCACATGTCTAACATTATAGCTCAGGAATGGGAAAAGCCAGGTGTTCCTCTTTCACTGTCTCCTGTTTTTAAAAAGATGTTTCCTGTTGCTGACTCTGTGTGTGACCTTTGGCACACTGTGCCTAAGGTAGAGGGCGCGATATCCACTCTAGCCTAGAGAACTACTATTCCCCTTGAGGATAGTTCTTCCTTTAAGGACCCCATGGATAAGAAACTGAAAGCTTACTTAAGAAAAATGTTTCTTCATCAGGGTTTACAATGGCAACCAGTTGCTAGTATTGCGACAGTTGCCGGCATGGCCTCTTATTGGTGCGACTCCTTGTCCGATCTAATTTCGGAGGAGACTACCATAGAGGAGATCCAGGATAGGATCAAGGCTTTAAAGCTGGCTAATACCTTTATCTGTGATGCCAGTATGCAAGTTGTTCATTTGGGGGCCAAGATTTCTAACTTTGCTGTTCTAGCTCGCAGAGCTCTGTGGCTAAAATCTTGGTCTGCGGATGTAACATCCAAGTCCAAACTTCTGTCTTTGCCCTTTAAGTGCAAAACTTTATTTGGTCCTAGTCTGGCTGAGATCATTTCCACAGTTACTGGTGGAAAGGGAACTTTCCTTCCTCAGGAAAGAAGGGTAGACCCAAGGGCCGCCATAATTCTAATTTTCATTCTTTTCACAACTTCAAGGGAAAAAATTCATCCTCCTCTTCTTCCAAGACTGAGCAGTCCAAGACCTCATGGAGGTCTAGTCAACCATGGAATAAGGGAAAACAATCCAATAAACATTCCTCTGAGTCTAAGTCAGCATGAAGGGCCGCCCCCAATCCAGTCTTGGATCAAGTAGGGGGCAGGCTTTCCTTCTTTCAGCAGGCTTGGATTCTCAATGTCCCAGATCCTTGGGCAGTGGAAGTAGTCTCCCAGGGATACAGGATAGGATTCAAATCTTGTCCCCCCCAGGGGCAGATTTCTCCTGTCAAGGTTATCTGTAAACCACGTAAAGAGAGAGGCTTTCTTAAACTGCTTAAAGGATCTAGTTTCTATTGGAGTGATTGTCCCAGTTCCTCTGGCGGAACAGGGTCAAGGATTCTATTCCAACCTATTTGTGGTTCCCAAGAAAGAGGGAACTTTTTGACCTATTTTGGACTTCAAGTGTCTGAACAAATTTCTCAGAGTTCTGTCCTTCAAAATGGAGACTATCCGTTCTATTCTCCCTTTGGTTCAGGAGGGTCAGTTCATGACTACCTTAGACCTGAAGGACATGTATCTTCATGTTCCTTTTCACAGGGAACATTTCAAATTCCTGCAATATGCTTTTCTGGAGAAACACTTTTAATTTGTAGCTCTTCCTTTCGGCCTTGCCACTGCTCCTCGAATCTTTACAAAGGTTCTAGGGGCACTTTTGGCGGTGGTCAGATCTCAGGGAATAGCGGTGGTGCCATACCTGGACGATATCTTGGTTCAGGTGCCATCTTTTCATTTAGCAATTCTACATTCCCTCGGGTGGAAGGTAAATCTGGAGAAGAGTTCCTTGGTGCCAAACACCAGGGTATGTTTTTTGGGGACGGTCATAGACTTGATCTCCATGAAGATTTTCTTGATGGAGGTCAGAAAATCCAAACTTCCTGCTTCTTGTCTTTCACTTCAGTCCTCTGTCTGTCCATCAGTGGCTCTATGTATGGAAGTAATTGGTCTGATGGTGGTTTCCATGGACATTATTCAGTTTGCTTGTTTCCATCTGAGACCTCTACAGTTATGCGTGATCAGACAATGGAACGGAGGCCACTCAGACCTCTCTCAGAGGATAGTTTTAGACACCCAGAAGAGAGACTCTCTCTCCTGGTCGATCTCCCAGGATCATCTGTCCCAGGGCACATGCTTCCTGAGACCATCTTGGGAGATTGTGACCATGGATGCCAGCCTGTCAGGCTGGGGAGCAGTTTGGGGCTCCTTAAGAGCTCAGGGTCTTTGGATTCGGGAGGAGTCTTCCCTCCCAATAAATATCCTAGAGTTGAAAGCAATCTTCAATGCTCTAACAGCTTGGCCTCAACTGAGTTTGGCTGGGTTTATCAGATTCCAATTGGACAACATCACTTCGGTGGCGTATATCCACCACCAGGTAGGAACTCAGTGCTCCTTAGCTATGAAGGAGAAGACTCGCATACTTCAGTGGACAGAGTCTCACAATTGTCACCTTTCTGCCACCCACATCCCAGGGGTGGACAACTGGGAAGCAGAATATCTGAGCAGGCAGACTTTTCATCTAGGGGAGTGGGCCCTTCATCCAGAAGTATTCTCAATGATAACTCTCAGGTGGGGAGTTCCGGAGTTGGATCTGATGGTGTCTTGTCTAAATGCCAAGCTTCCAAAGTACGGGTCATAATCAAGAGATCCACAAGCAACTCTGATCAACGCTCCGGTGGTTCCTTGGGACTTCGGTCTTGTGTATCTGTTTTCTCTGTTTGCCCTTCTTCCTCGGGTGGTAGCTCACATCAAACAGGAGCGGGCGTTTGTGATCCTAATCGTCCCTGCCCGGCCTCGCAGAATTTGGTTTGGTTCACGGATCTGCTAAAGATATCATCCCAACCCCCTTGGAAGTTGCCTTTGAGGAAGGACCTTCTACTTCAGGGTCCCTTCCTTCATCCAGACCTAGATTCTCTGAAGCTGACTGCTTGGAGATTGAACGCCTAGTATTGTCTAGAAGTGGGTTTTAAGAAAAGGTCATTGATACCATGCTTCAGGCTCGTAAGCTGGTAACTCGCAAGATTTACCATAAGGTGTGGCGTAAATACCTTTATTGGTGCGAATCTAGGGGTTTCTCTTGGAGTCGGGTGAGGGTTCCCCGTATTTTGTCTTTTCTTCAGGAGGGCCTGGAGAAAGGCTTGTCAGTCAGTACTCTGAAGGGTCAGATCTCTGCACTGTCAATTCTTTTGCATAAATGTCTGGCAGGTCTGCCGGATGTTCAATCCTTTGTTCAGGCCTTGGTCAGTGTTTAAACCTGTTGCACCTTCATGGAGCCTTAATCTTGTTCTTAAAGTTCTGCGTTTGAGCCTATGCACTCTGTTGATATTAAGTTGTTATCTTGGAAAGTTTTGTTTCTCCTTGCTATTACTTCTGTTCTCACAATTTTCGAGCTTTCGACTCTGCAGTGTGATTCCCCTTACATTTTTTTCATGCGGATAAGGCGGTCCTTCGTACTAAGTTGGGATTTCTTCCTAAGGTAGTGTCGGACCGCAATATCAATCAGGAAATTGTTGTTCCTTCGTTATGTCCTAATCCTTCTTCTCAGAAGAAAAGTCTGTTGCACAACCTGGATGTTGTGCGTGCTCTGAAATTCTATCTACAGGCAACTAGAGATTTTTTGTCAATCTTCTGCCCTGTTTGTTGTTTTCTCTGGTAAATGTAAGAGCCTGAAGGCCACTTCTTCTACCCTTTCTTTCTGGTTGAGAAGAGTTATTCGGTGGCTTATGAGACAGCTGGACAACAGCCTCCTCAGAGAATTACTGCCCATTCCACTAGGGCTGTATCTTCTTCCTGGGCATTCAAAAAGGAAACTTCTGTGGAACAAATCTGCAAGTTGGCCACTTGGTCCTCATTGCATACTTTTTCCAAATTTTCCAAATTTGATACTTTTGCCTCAGCTGAGGCTTCTTTTGGGAGAAAAGTTCTTCAAGCGGTGGTACCTTCTGTTTAAGTCCGCCTGTCTTGTTCTCCCTCCCTTCCATTCTGTGTCCTCTAGCTTGAGTATTGGTTCCCACTAGTAATTAGAATAGATTCATGGACTCTCTATGCCATTGAAAAGAAAACAAAATTTATGCTTGCCTGATAAATTCTTTTCTTTCCTGGCATGGAGAGTTCATGACCCGCCCTAAATTTGATTTTAAGATGGCTTTTTGTCCATTTTTTTAAAAAAACCCTCAGGCACCTCTATACCTTTGTGTCATCTTCTCTTTTCATATTCCTTCGGCTGAATAACTGGGGGTTTATGGGAAGTGGGAGTGATACTTAACAGCTCTGATGGGGTGCCTTTGCTTCCTCCTGGTGGCCAGGAGTTTAATTCCCACTAGTAATTAGAATGAATTTGTGGACTCTCCATGCCAGGAAAGAAAAGAATTTATCAGGTAAGCATAAATTTTGATTTTATTATTTTTGTTCATTTTTAAAGGGCCATTATAGTCAACAAATTACATGATCTAATCCGTTAGGGCATGTCATTTCTCGACTATTGACCCTGGTCTACTATGTATTTGATGCAAAGGGGTTAAACACATGGTAGATGTATACTGGTGCACTGCTGGTTCCAATCCAATCAGCAGCACTAGTCACACAAGTCAGACTGTGCACTATAGTTCTGAGGGGGCGGTCCTTATCACCCTTGGCAATGAGTTTGTTACTATGCACGTCGCGTCTCCTGCGCTAGTCTCAGAGCAACAGATTGGGTTAGTTTGCTTACATTTTTCCACCGCTGCCCTAAATAAATAGCACGTCTTGACATTACTTGTTCCTGGGTGCACTAACTACTGTTGCTGACCTTGCTTGTTTTGGACTCCTCTTTTGAATTCTGGACTGTATTGTCAACCCCTCTGCCTAAAGATTTGGTGCATATGCTAGCCAGGTTTTGACCTTAGCCGGTCCCTGACTTCTCTCATTCTTTGTGATTTGGTACTTCCTAGCCTGTGGGAGCTAGCTGCTGGTACCTCCACACAGTTATCTCTTGTGAATGGCTAGCTGAACATATCTAGTTATCCAATCATAAGAAACAAATGTGTACAGGCACCAAGCAGCAGGGGAGAGAGAGCAAAAGAGAGGGGAGGGAGAACAAAAGAGAGGGGAGAGTGAGCAAAAGAGAGGGGAGAAAGAGCAAAAGAGGGGGGAAGAGAGAGCAAAAGAGAGGGGGGAGAGAGAGCAAAAGAGAGAGGGGAGATAGAGAGCAAATTAGATGGGGGGAGAGAGCAAAAGAGAGGGGGAGAGAGAAAGCAAAAGAGAGGGGGAGAGAGAGAGAGCAAAGAGAGAGGGGAGAGAGAGCAAAATAGAGGGGGGGAGAGAGAGAGAGAGAGAGAGCAAAAGAGAGGGGGGAGAGATAGCGCAAAAGAGAGGAGGGGAGAGAGAGAGCAAAGAGAGGGGGGAAGACAGAGAACAAAAAAGAGATGGGAGAGAGAGAGCAAAAGAGAGGGGAGAGAGAGAGAGAGCAAAAGAGAGGGGAGAGAGAGCAAAAGAGAGGGGGAAAGAGAGAGCAAAAGAGAGGGGGGAAAGAGAGAGAGCAAAAGAGAGGGGGGGGGAGAGAGAGCAAAAGAGAGGGGGAGAGAGAGCAAAATAGAGGGGAGAGAGAGAGAGCAAAGAGAGGGGGGAAGACAGAGAACAAAAGAGAGAGGGGAGAGAGATCAAAAGAGAGGGGGGAGAGAGAGAGAGCAAAAGAGAGGGGGGAGAGGGAGAGCAAAAGAGATGGGAGATATAGCGAGCAAAAGAGAGGGAAGAGAGAGAGAGCAAAAGAGATGGGGGAGAAAGAGAGCAAAAGAGAGGGGAGAGAGAGAGCAAAAAGAGAGGGGGGGAGAAAGAGAGCAAAAGAGAGGGGAGAGTGAGAGAGCAAAAGAGAAGAGGGAGAGAGAGAGCAAAAGAGAGTTGGGAGAGAGAGCAAAAGAGAAGGGGGAGAGAGAAAGCAAAAGAGAGGGGGAGAGAGAGCAAAATAGAGGGGAGAGAGAACAAAGAGAGAAGAGAGAGAGCAAAAGAGGGGGAGAGAGAGAGCAAAAGAGGGATGACAGAGAGAGCAAAAGAGGAGGGAGAGAGAGATAGTAATAGAGAGGGGTTGAGAGAGAGAGAGATAAAAAGAGAGGGTAGAGAGAGAGAGCTAAAGAGAGGGGGGAGAGAGTGCAAAAGAGAGGGGGGAAAGAGAGCAAAAGAGAGGTGCAAGCAAATGAGAGGGGAGAGAGAGAGAGCAAAAGAGAGGGAGGAGAGAGAGAGCAAAGGAGAAGTGAGAGAGAGAGCAAAAGAGAAGAGGGAGAGAGAGAGCAAAAGAGAGTGGGGAGAGAGAGAAAAAGAGAGTGAGTGAGAGCAAAAGAGAAGGGGAGAGAGAAAGCAAAAGAGAGGGGGAGAGAGAGCAAAATAGGGGGGAGAGAGAGAACAAAAGAGAGGAGAGAGAGAGCAAAAGAGGGGGAGAGAGAGAGCAAAAGAGGGATGACAGAGAGAGCAAAAGAGGAGGGAGAGAGCAAAAGAGGGGAGAGAGAGAGAGCAAAAGAGAGGGGGAGAGCAAAAGAGAGGGGGAGAGAGAGCAAAAGAGAGGGGGGGAGAGAGCAAAAGAGAGGGAGAGAGAGAGCAAAAGAGAGGGAGGAGAGAGAAAGTAAAAGGGAGGGGGGAGAGAGAGAAAAAAAAGGGGGGGAGAGAGAGAGCAAAAGACAGGGGGGGAGAGAGAGCAAAATAGAGGGGAGAGAGAGATAGTAATAGAGAGGGGAGAGAGAGCGAGCAAAAGACAGGGGGGGAGAGAGAGCAAAATAGAGGGGAGAGAGAGATAGTAATAGAGAGGGGAGAGAGAGCTAAAGAGTGGGGGTAGAGAATGCAAAAGAGAGGTGCGAGTGAGAGCAAAAGAGAGGGGAGAGAGAGAGCAAAAGAGAGGGAAGAGAGAGAGCAAAAGAGAGGGAAGAGAGAGAGCAAAAGAGAGGGAAGAGAGAGAGCAAAAGAGAGGGAAGAGTGAGAGCAAAAGAGAGGGAAGAGAGAGAGAGCAAAAGAGAGGGGGAGAAAGAGAGCGAAAGGGAGGAAGAGAGAAAGAGCAAGGAGTGGGACTACTGTACTACAAAAAATGACCCGTGTACATGGGCTTTAGGACTAGTATTAATATAAATTGTTTAATTATATGTAGTAAAAGAGCTGTGCAATATACTTTTGTTATTTATTTTTGTTCTTTATTCCTATAATTTTGAGGGGTTTTCAATTCATGTAAAACATGGAAGTGCAGACACAGCTGTAATCTACACATTCTAAGGCCTAGATTTAGAGTTTTGCGGACAAAGGGGTGCGTTAGCTACGCGTGTTTTTTTCCCCCCGCACCTTTTAAATAACGCTGGTATTTAGAGTTCTCTGAAGGGCTGCGTTAGGCTGCAAAAAGGGAGCATACAGGCAGATTTACCGCCACTTCAACTCTCAATACCAGCGTTGCTTACGGTAGCGGTAAGCTGGAAAAACGTGCTCGTGCACGATTCCCCCATAGGAAACAATGGGGCAGTTTGGGCTGAAAAAAAGCAGCGTTCAGCTCCTAACGCAGCCCCATTGTTTCCTATGGGGAAACAGTTTCTAAGTCTGCACCTAACACTCTAACATGAACCCCGAGTCTAAACACCCCTAACCTTACACTTATTAACCCCTAATCTGCCGCCCCCGCTATCGCTGACCCCTGAATATTATTATTA
Organism: Bombina bombina; assembly: GCF_027579735.1. NCBI lineage: Eukaryota > Metazoa > Chordata > Amphibia > Anura > Bombinatoridae > Bombina > Bombina bombina. The sequence continues at coordinate 577,617,077 of NC_069505.1, forward strand.
ACCCCTAATCTGCCGCTCCGGACACCGCCGCAACCTACATTATACCTATGTACCCCTAATCTGCTGCCCCTAACACCGCCGACCCCTATATTATATTTATTAACCCCTAATCTGCCACCCCCCAATGTCGCCGCTACCTTACCTACACTTATTAACCCCTAATCTGCCGACCGGACCTCTCCGCCACTATAATAAATGTATTAACCCCTAAACTGTCACACTCCCGCCTCGCAAACTCTATAATAAATTTTATTAACCCCTAATCTGCCCTCCCTAACATCTGCGACACCTAACTTCAAGTATTAACCCCTAATCTGCCGACCGGACCTCACCACTACTCTAATAAATGTATTAACCCCTAAAGCTAAGTCTAACCCTAACCCTAACACTCCCCTAAGTTAAATATAATTTTATTCTAACGAAATAAATTAAATCTTATTAAAAAAATGAATCCTATTTAAAGCTAAATACTTACCTGTAAAATAAACCCTAATATAGCTACAATATAACTAATAATTACATTGTAGCTATTTTAGGATTTATATTTATTTTACAGGCAACTTTGTATTTATTTTAACCAGGTACAATAGCTATTAAAGAGTTATTTACTATTTAATAGCTACCTAGTTAAAATAATTACAAAATTACCTGTAAAATAAATCCTAACCTAAGTTACAATTAAACCTAACTACACTATCAATAAATAAATTAACTAAACTACCTACAATTACCTACAATTAAATCAACTAAACTAAATTACAAAAAAAACAAAATACTAAATTACAGAAAATAAAAAAAGATTACAAGAATTTTAAACTAATTACACCTACTCTAAGCCCCCTAAAAAAATAACAAAGCCCCCAAAATAAAAAAATGCCCTACCCTAATCTAAAATAAAAAGTTAACAGCTCTATTACCTTACCAGCCTTTAAAAGGGCTTTTTGCGGGGCATGCCCCAAAGAAATCAGCTCTTTTGCCTGTAAAAAAAACACAATACCACCCCCAACATTACAACCCACCACCCAAATACTCCTAATCTAACCCACCCAAACCCCCCTTAAAAAAACCTAACACTAAGCCCCTGAAGATCTTCCTACCTTATCTTCACCCAGCCGGGTACCATCCGATCCGTCCAGAAGAGGGTCCGAAGTCTTCATCCTATCCGGCCACAAGAGGTCCTCCAGAGGGTCGAAAGTCTTCATCCAGGCGGCATCTTCTATCTTCTTCCATCCGGAGCAGAGCGGGTCCATCTTGAAGCAGCCGGCGCGGATCCATCCTCTTCTAACGACGTCCTAACACCGAATGAAGGTTCCTTTAAGGGACGTCATCCAAGATGGCGTCCCTCGAATTCCGATTGGCTGATAGGATTCTATCAGCCAATCGGAATTAAGGTAGGAAAAATCTGATTGGCTGATTGAATCAGCCAATCAGATTCAAGTTCAATCGGATTGGCTGATCCAATCAGCCAATCAGATTGATCTCGCATTCTATTGGCTGATCGGAACAAGATGGACCCCCTCCGCTCCGGATGGAAGAATATAGAATATGCCGAATGGATGAAGACTGTCGACCCTCTGGAGGACCTCTTGTGGCCGATTAGGGGTTAATAAAATTTATTATAGGGTTTGCGAGGTGGGAGTAAGGCAGTTTAGGGGTTAATACATTTTTTATAGTGGCGGAGAGGTCCGGTCGGCAGATTAGGGGTTAATAAGTGTAGGTAAGGTAGCGGCAACGTTGGGGGGGGGGGCAGATTAGGGGTTAATAAATATTATGTAGGTGTCGGCGATGTTAGGGGCAGCAGATTAGGGGTACATAGGGATAATGTAGGTTGCAGCGGTGTGCGGTCGGCAGATTAGGGGTTAATTTTTTTTATTATAGTGGCGCCGATGTGGGGGGCCTCGGTTTAGGGGTACATAGGTAGTTTATGGGTGTTAGTGTACTTTAGAGCACAGTAGTTAAGAGCTTTATAAACCAGCGTTAGCCCATAAAGCTCTTAACTCCTGACTTTTTTCTGCGGCTGGAGTCTTGTCGGTAGAGGTGTAACGCTCACTTCAGCCAGCGTTAGGAAAATCCCATTGAAAAGATAGGATACGTAATTGGCGTAAGGGGATCTGTGGTATGGAAAAGTCGCTGCTGGAAAGTAAGCGTTAGACCCTTTCCTGGCTGACTCTAAATACCAGGGGGCGGTAAAAAGCAGCGTTAGGACCCCTTAACGCTGGTTTTGACGGCTAACGCAGAACTCTAAATCTAGGCATAAGTTATTTATAACCATTCCTAATTGGTCTCAGCAGAAAAGGTAACCTAAGTTACAATATGGTGGCGCCCACTGCTTTATAAACATTTACTTTACCTTTATTTTTTCAAAATTTAAACATTTAATATAATTTTTAAAAATACATGTACAAATTATTCTCAGGCTAATCTTTGCTCTGAATAAATTATTCAAGCAATGATTTATAAAAGGCTAGATTACAAGTGGAGCGGGCAAATTCGCCTGTTTACGGGTGCGCAATAAATAACCAGCCATTACAAGTGGTTATTGCGGTCTATGGACACTGTTGCCTAGATTTGGAGTTCTGCGTTAGCCGTCAAAACCAGCGTTAGAGGCTCCTAACGCTGGTTTTTACTGCCCGCTGGTATTTAGAGTCAGTCAGGAAAGGGTCTAACGCTCACTTTGCAGCCGCGACTTTTCAATACCGCAGATCCCCCTACGCCATTTGCGTATCCTATCTTTTCAATGGGATCTTTCTAACGCCAGTATTTAGAGTCTTGGCTGAAGTGAGCGTTAGAATTCTAACGACAAAACTCCAGCCGCAGAAAAAAGTCAGGAGTTAAGAGCTTTCTGGGCTAACGCCGGTTCATAAAGCTCTTAACTACTGTGCTCTAAAGTACACTAACACCCATAAACTACCTATGTACCCCTAAACCGAGGCCCCCCCCACATTGCCGCCACTCTAATAAAAAATTTTAACCCCTAATCTGCCGACCGCACACCGCCGCAACCTACATTATCCCTATGTACCCCTAATCTGCTGCCCCTAACATCGCCGACCCCTATATTATATTTATTAACCCCTAATCTGCCCCCCCCACGTCACCGCCAGCTACCTACAATAATTAACCCCTAATCTGCCGACCGGACCTCACCGCTACTATAATAAAGTTATTAACCCCTAATCCGCCTCACTCCCACCTCAATAACCCTATAATAAATAGTATTAACCCCTAATCTGTCCTCCCTAACATCGCCGACACCTAACTTCAATTATTAACCCCTAATCTGCCAACCGGACCTCACCGCTACTCTAATAACTGTTTTAACCCCTAAAGCTAAGTCTAACCCTAACACTAACACCCCCCTAAGTTAAATATAATTTAAATCTAACGAAATAAATTAACTCTTATTAAATAAATTATTCCTATTTAAAGCTAAATACTTACCTGTAAAATAAACCCTAATATAGCTACAATATAAATTATAATTATATTGTAGCTATTTTAGGATTAATATTTATTTTACAGGCAACTTTGTATTTATTTTAACCAGGTACAATAGCTATTAAATAGTTATTTACTATTTAATAGCTACCTAGTTAAAATAATTACAAAATTACCTGTAAAATAAATCCTAACCTAAGTTACAATTAAACCTAACACTACACTATCAATAAATTAATTAAATACAATACCTACAAATAAATACAATTAAATAATAGTACAAAAAATAAAAAAGAACTAAGTTACAAAAAATAAAAAAATATTTATAAACATTATAAAAATATTACAATTTTAAGCTAATTACACCTACTCTAAGCCCCCTAATAAAATAAAGCCCCCCAAATAAAAAAATGCCCTACCCTATTCTAAAATTAAAATAGAAAAGCTCTTTTAGCTTACCAGCCCTTAAAAGGGCCTTTTGCGGGGCATGCCCCAAAGAAAACAGCTCTTTTGCCTGTAAAAATAAACACAATACCCCCCCCCCAACATTACAACCCACCACCCACATACCCCTAATCTAACCCAAGCCCCCCTTAAATAAACCTAACACTAAGCCCCTGAAGATCTTCCTACCTTATCTTCACCACACCGGGTATCACCGATCGGTCCAGGCTCCGATGTCTTGATCCAAGCCCAAGCGGGGGGCTGAAGACGTCCATCCTCCGGCTGAAGTCTTGATCCAAGTGGTGGCTGAAGAAGTCCATCTTCGGGCAGGTCTTCATCCTATCCGGGCAGAAGAGGAGATCCGGACCGACAAACATCTTCATCCAAGCGGCATCTTCTATGTTCTTCCATCCGATGACGAGCGGCTCCATCTTCAAGACCTCCGGCACGGATCCATCCTCTTCTTCCGACGACTAGACGACGAATGAAGGTTCCTTTAAGGGACGTCATCCAAGATGGCGTCCCTCGAATTCCGATTGGGTGCCCCGCAAAAGGCCCTTTTAAGGGCTGGTAAGGTAAAAGAGTTTTTCTATTTTAATTTTAGAATAGGGTAGGGCATTTTTTTATTTTGGGGGGCTTTGTTATTTTATTAGGGGGCTTAGAGTAGGTGTAATTAGCTTAAAATTGTTGTAATATTTTTATAATGTTTGTAAATATTTTTTTATTTTTTGTAACTTAGTTCTTTTTTATTTTTTGTACTTTAGTTAGTTTATTTAATTGTATTTATTTGTAGGTATTGTATTTAATTAATTTATTGATAGTGTGGGTTTAATTGTAACTTAGGTTAGGATTTATTTTACAGGTAATTTTGTTATTATTTTAACTAGGTAGCTATTAAATAGTAAATAACTATTTAATAGCTATTGTACCTGGTTAAAATAAATACAAAGTTGCCAGTAAAATAAATATTAATCCTAAAATAGCTACAATATAATTATTATTTATATTGTAGCTATATTAGGGTTTATTTTACAGGTAAGTATTTAGCTTTACATAGGAATAATTTATTTAATAAGAGTTAATTTATTTCGTTAGATTTAAATTATATTTAACTTAGGGGGGTGTTAGTGTTAGGGTTAGACTTAGCTTTAGGGGTTAATACAGTTATTAGAGTAGCGGTGAGGTCCGGTCGGCAGATTAGGGGTTAATAATTGAAGTTAGGTGTCGGCGATGTTAGGGAGGACAGATTAGGGGTTAATACTATTTATTATAGGGTTATTGAGGCGGGAGTGAGGCGGATTAGGGGTTAATAACTTTATTATAGTAGCGGTGAGGTCCGGTGTTAATTATTGTAGGTAGCTGGTGGTGACGTTGGGGGGGGCAGATTAGGGGTTAAAGGGCCACTAAACCCAAAATCTTTCTTTCATCATTCAGATAGAACATACAAATTTAAAAAACATTGCAATTTACTTCTATTATTTATTTTGCTTAATTTTTTAGATATCCTTATTTGAAGAAAAAGCAATGCACATGGGTGAGCCAATCACATGAGGCTTCTATGTGCAGCAACCAATCAGCAGCTACTGAGCATATCTAGATATGCTTTTCAGCAAAGAATATAAAGAGAATAAAACAAATTAGATAATAGAAGTAAATTAGAAAGATGTTTAAAAATGCATTATCTTTCTAAATCATGAAAGAAAAAATGTGGGTATCATGGCCCTTTAATAAATATAATATAGGGGTTGGTGGTGTTAGGGGCAGCAGATTAGGGGTACATAGGTATAATGTAGGTTGCGGCGGTGTACGGAGCGGCAGATTAGGGGTTAAAAAAAATATGCAGGGGTCAGCGATAGCGGGGGCGGCAGATTAGGGGTTAATAAGTGTAAGGTTAGAGGTGTTTAGACTCGGGGTACATGTTAGAGTGTTAGGTGCAGACTTAGGAAGTGTTTCCCCATAAGAAACAATGGGGCCGCGTTAGGAGCTTAACGCTGCTTTTTTGCAGGTGTTAGGTTTTTTTTTCAGCTCAAACTGCCCCATTGTATCCTATGGGGGAATTGTGCACGAGCACGTTTTTGAAGCTGGCCGCGTCCGTAAGCACCGCTGGTATTTAGAGTTGCAATGGCGGTTAATTATGCTCTACGCTCCTTTTTTGGAGCCTAACACAGCCATTCTGTGAACTCTAAATACCAGCGGTATTTAAAAGGTGCGGGAGAATGTAGCTAACGCAAAACTCCAAATCTAGCCGGGTGTTTTCCCTGTAAATATATATGTATATGCTTATATACTGTACATATATATTTATGTGTTAATATGTGTATATATGCATATAAATACAATATATATATTTATATATACTGTATATTTATATTTGCTGCCCATCGATGCATGACTTACCCCCTTCGCTGTGCAAGTTCTCATGCCATATCTGACGGCATGAGTACAAGGCTCCCATTGAAGCCTATAGAAGTTTGCACTTGTGGGCACAATGCTTCTGTGCAATGCGAACGTGAGGTTGCGTTAGCATTGCACCTCATTTGTATTATTACATTGAACGCAAATATCGCTTTCACAGAAGCAATATTTTGCGTTCCACTTGTAATCTGGCCCTTAGTATTTAATATCTCTTTAAATTGAAATAACATGACTGTGCTGCACATACCAGATGCATGGTCTATTGCAAGTCTTGGGACTAGCATCCTGATTTGCTGCTTTAAAGTCCTTTTACAATGGGATATGGCTATAGGGTTGCCACCTCGGACATGCTTTCCTGGACATTTACGAATTACACGTGCTGCAGGGTGAGCAAAGGGCAACATACATTGCACACTTGGAAACCACACGAATAGTGACCCTGGACAGCAATATTCATGTTCCTCCCTCCACACCCTGCAGAATGTGTAACTCATAAGTAAAATATCTTCTTTTTTTAAAAAATAGAAATGTGCATGTGATATTTCTAGTCAGCTTTTTACAGATATGCTGCATCACTTTCAAATGATTTAGGGCAAGATTACAAGTGGAGCTCTATATATCGCTTGCGAGCAAGTGATATCAGCACTCCACTTTGCAATACTAGCGCATGATAATGGGCGCTAGTATTACACGTTAAGTACAATGTAAACATATTTTTAAATTAAAACCTACAATGCCCTCTATTTTAAGGGCATTTGGGGCACTTTTTGAAAATTAACCAGAGTCTGACCTCTGGTTAATTTTCGGAGTGCTAATTGCTACCTCGAGCTCGCAATAGCAATGACCAGCCACTTGTAATTGCTGGTTAATTATCCCGTTATTATTTGCCCATTTGCGGGAGCGTGATACTTTAGCTCTCCACTTGTAATCTTGCCCTTTGTATTTGCATAGCATGTATGAGGGACACTGAAGTCAAAATTAAACTGTCATGATTCAGATAGAGCAGCAATTTTAAACAACTTTCCAATTTACTTCCATTAACAAAATGTGCACAGTCTTTTTTATATTTACACTTTTTGAGTCACCCGCTCCTACTGAGCATTTGCAAGAATAAACGTGTATGCATTTGTGATTGGCTGATGGCTGTCACATGGTACAGGGGGAGTGGAAATAGACAAAACGTAAAATTGTCAGAAAAAAATCTACTACTCATTTGAAGTTCAGACATAGGGGTCTATCTATCAACGTGTCAACCACAAATACGCTGGAATCCCTCATCGTAATTGTTGAGAGATTGATCCGACCTAATTATCAAACCCTCAAATTTGTGACGTAACATACGATCCGCCAGTCTCAATCCGACGCAGATCGATTCTGATGCCATTACAGATGTTCCGAATACACATTCTGCTCTATCTGACACTTTTTCCCAGGTATCAAACTTTTAACAGGTACGCTCGTGGCTATTCTGACCCAGCTTACCTGGTTTTGAATCCGCCATCCTGGAGGCCGCGGATGCTATAGAAATCAATGGGAGTCTGAAAGCAGTGAAAGCTTATGTTCGATGCTGCAAGACAAAGAAATATAACCCATTGATTTCTATGGTAGAAAACAAGTAACGTTTACACCTAACACCCTAACATAAACCCCAAGTCTAAACATCCCTAATCTGCCACCCCGACATCGCTGCAACCTAAATAAAATGTATTAACCCCTATTCTGCCGCTCCCCGACCTCACCGCAACATAACCAAAGTTATTAACCCCTATCCCGCCACTCCCTGACACCGCCGCCACTAAATAAACGTATTAACCCCTAAACCTCCGGCCTCCCACATCACTACCACTAAGTTAGCCTATTAACCCCTAAACCGTCAGCCCCCCACATCGCCTAAAACTAAATTAAGCTGAGGGCAGAGCTGGCCGCAGCTAAGATGGCTGCGTAACACCAGAGCTCTGTATACCAGCTCCAAAACATCGCCTAGTACAGCCACAATATTACGGCCAAACAGCTGAAAACATGACAGAGGGCTTCCCATCATCCTAAAGAACCTCCGGATTAAGTCGGAGACGACAAGTTCCATAGGACAGCGGTTGCTTTTACAACTCGTGCCGCGCCCTGTAACTTTTTCGGGCCGCGGTGTAACAGGCAGCAAAGGACTAAGGTCGAAGGAAGAGAGGACACTGCTATCTCGCTCATCATATTAACCCCAGGTAATAAAAAGTGACAAGCGAAGAACACCTTACTCCAAACACAGGAGTGACACTTAGCCCACATGCTACCGGAGCTATAAAACTTATAAGTACCGGCCGCCATATTGCCATTTTCTCTGGCGCCATTAATGTAAACGCACAGAGGGCTGAGCGATTGCCGCTGGGACTATTAAGTACAATCCTGTCACACAGCCTAAGACCTGTAACCCAGACCCACTGTGGGGAATAGTGAAGGGGATCACAGGCCACCCCAGCGCCATTAGACTTGTTAACTTAAAGCAGTGAAATATCATCTCATTAGCACCTGGCAGCAAACAATCACTTACTGAGCATCCTGCTTTTTCTCCACGGGTGGCACTGGAAGCCTGCATATCACAGGGAGCACACTGCAGTGCTCCACATCATTTTGTTACCCACACAGGAAAGTCATAAGCTACAGCCTTCCTTTCTCCCTGGTGCCACAGAGATCTTTAAATTTCCCTTTGGGCAGCATCAGACCTCCTGAGCCCTTTCTTGGGCTACTCGGCATCATCTAGGTGCAAAAGACTGACCCCTGGCTGCCACACCATATCCCAGTTTTTCCCTCATAACTGGAGCAGAGAGACTTTAAGAGATCACTTACTAAGCCTACCATAAAGCCTAAATATGAACCCCAAACGTTCTGCAAAGCCCAATAAACCGCCAAAAATGGCCAGCCAAAGAGATAGCTTAGTGGAACAGTTTTTCTCCCCTACAAGCCCAAAAGCCTCAATGCAAGAAGAAGCCAGCAGGCCACCTATGAAAAAGGTCTCAGCACTACACAAAAATACAGGGGACCCCGAAGAGAGCACCTCAGTGCCTAATGCCCTCCTCTCCACATTTGCCTCAAAGCAGGACATCGCAGATATCATCCGCTCCTGCATACGCGAGGAGATAGCTGAAATAAAACAAGACCTACACTCTTTGGGCAATAGGGTGGAGGCCCTTGAGGAGTTTACTGACCATCTACAGGAGGAAAGCAACAAGACTCAGGATACTACCACTCATCATGAAACTATGTTATCTGATTTGTACGACAAAATAGAGGACCTTGAAAATCACAGTCGTAGGAAAAATCTAAGATTCCGTGGAATTCCTGAGTCGGTGCTCCCAAAGGATTTCCCAACCTACTTCCCATCCCTCTTTGCTCACCTTAAGAGCACATCGCCAACTACAGACATCCCTTTGTTGTTGTTCTACAGGTCTTTCAGGACCTCTCGCAACGAACATTGCAAAGAAGAAGGGACCTAGCACCTTTAACTACACTCCTTCGCCAAAAGAGAATTCTCTATAGATGGTGATTCCCCTTTCACCTTTATGTCCTGCATGGCAACAGGAAACTAATATGCAAATCTCAGGAGGGCATTGGTGGCTTATGCTCCGCCTTAGAAATTGAGCCACCTGCAGGACAGCTCTCAGAGGAACCTCATGAGCCCCCAAAGAAAAAACCAGCTAGGGCAGATACTAGAAGCTGGCAACAAGTAGCCTCCAAACCAAGAACCCAAGCTCAGACTAGGTCCCCTAGTTCTTCACCTGGAAATACACCGGACTGAACTACCTCTCCCTCCGGGACTTTTTAGTTTTCAGCTTTGTAGGATTGAAGTAACTGTGTGCTGCAGAACTGTAATCTGGTAAAGTATGTTTACATTAATGTGTTCTAAGCATCACCTAGCCCTTCTATTTTGTTAATTCTTTTCTTGCATGTCATTTGAAAGAACCCTCTGTTATGCTACTGATAATACAGACACGTCCCTTAGCAACCTTATTCAGCCGGAGCTAAAAATGTACTGTCTAAAAATCAGGGTCTGCAAAGTTATTATTTATTGAAGTTTATACCCGAACCACTACTAGGCATAAGTTAGATTTCAATGTAAACAGGTTGAGATGGAGCTGGTTATCACCTCCCCTCATATAACTTCTGTTGTATGTTTCAGAATGTAATAAGACATTTTCTGTTATGTTTTCAATTATACTGTTTGTTTCATTGTTATGACTTGTTCAAGTATTTAATGTTACGTGCTTGGGATACAGGTTCAGAGTGTCATATAAGCCTTAGTAAACAAATACAAACCGAACACATAGTGACAGGACGTAAGCCTCCTTACAGGATATTAGACATTACCACACTGACAAAATATGGCCGCTACTAATAAGGTTATTACACTAATTAGTCAGAATGCCAGAGGCCTGAACTCTGCTCAGAAGCGCTCCATAGCTATGCTTGACCTTAAGAGGAAGGGGGGGTGACATCCTCTTCTTACAGGAGACACATTTCCTAAAATCAAAGGAGCCCAAATATTTTGGTAAATACTACGTACAGCAATTTCATAGTTCATTTGACCACAAACGAAACGGAGTGAGCATTCTTATAAGCAGACAAATTTCCTTTTCTCATATAAGTACTCATACTGACACAGACGGACGGTTCTTGTGTGTGACTGGTTTGCTGTATGGCACTCCTGTCACACTGGTTAACCTCTATGCCCCAAACTCGAAACAACTTCCCTTCTTTAAAAGACATTTTGCACAAATTCTAGACCATGCTATAGGGGCAATCTACATAGGGGGTGATTTCAATATTCCCATCCAACCAAACTTAGACACTACAAACCCCAACCCTTCAATATCTAAACATGCCCTTAAACAAATGTGGAAACTTATGTATGAGCATACACTGTTCGATATTTGGAGATTTAAACACCCGTTAAAAAGAGATTACACCTTCTTTTCTTCCCCCCATCGCTCTTATAGCAGAATTGATTATCAACTTACAAACCAGAAAGGCCTTACCTATGTCTTGGCCTCTAATTTGTCCCACACAGTGTGGTCAGACCACTCTGCTGTCCTCACACAACTTGACTGGCCATCAGCACCTAAGAGCACCTTCCAATGGAAATTGGAGGAAAATTTACTTGACTTCCCCGACTTCAAAAATAAGATTGAAAAACTTCTCCCGGAGTATTTTCAATTCAATTCCTTACCCGAGACTGACCCTTTTGTTGTGTGGGAGGTCCACAAGTGTTATATCAGAGGGGAATTCATTAAATACCAGGCTCATGTTAAACAGAAAGCACGCTCACTCTACAAATCCTCAATTGATGTACTAGCTAAATTAGAATACGAACATAAACGACACCCAACGGACCCTCAAATTCAGTTAGAGCTGGAAACTGCTAGGAAAGTGATACAGGAGCAATTAATAAAAGAAGCGAACACACTGGCCTTAAAAACTAAGCAAAAGTTCTATTTTGAAAGCAATAGAGCGGGAAAGCTCTTGGCCCACGCTCTAAAACTTAAAAAACTTAAAACCTTCGTACATGAAATTAAAACCTCAGCTAACACAAAGGTTAACACCACCCCAGAGATCCTCGCGCAGTTCTCAACATATTATTCTAAGCTATACAATCTACCGAATAACAACACCTCAGATAGCAAAGAAAATGCCATAAAAGCATACTTGTCAGACACGCCTTTACCTCAACTGACAGAAGCCCAGGCAGCAGAATTAGAAACACCCTTCACAGTGCCAGAGGTCTTAGCAGCTCTTAAACAACTACCCACGGGAAAGAGCCCGGGGCCCGACGGGTTCACGACTCTTTATTATAAGAAATTCGCGCCTATCTTACTCCCTCACTTATGCACACTCTTTAATGAGGCAGGCCAAGATCACCCTTTTCTGCCCGCTATGTTAGAGGCCCATATCACAGTAATCCCTAAGCCTGGGAAATCCACAGATACCCCCGCTAATTTTCGCCCCATCTCATTATTAAATGTCGACATTAAATTGTATGCAAAACTCATTGCTTCCAGAATTAACAAAATCTTGCCACAACTAATCCACGTAAACCAGGTGGGTTTCGTGCCTCATAGAGAGGCGCGAGACAACACCATCAAGATCTTAAATTTACTTGAACACTCCCAAACCCACAATATCCCTGCCATCTTCCTGGCCATTGACGCCGAAAAGGCCTTTGATAGATTAGATTGGCTTTTTTTAAAATCTATACTAGCTCGCTTCGGCATAGGTGAAAAACTCATAGGAAAAATTTTTGCCCTATATCACACCCCAAGAGCCCGCATTAAACTAAACGATTCCATGTCAGACCCCTTTCCCATTCTTAACGGCACAAGGCAGGGCTGCCCTCTTTCCCCTCTATTGTTTGTCTTGGCAATGGAGGCCTTGGCCTCTAATGTTAGGAACAATACGGAGATACATGGAATACAGGTAGGGGATACACAATATAAAACAACGATGTATGCCGATGATATTCTTTTTACATTAACCTCCCCTTTGCAATCGCTCAGTAAGTTAATGCCGGTAATAGAGGCCTATAGCAACCTCTCTAACTTTAAAATCAACATGTTAAAATCAGAATTCCTGGGAGTGGGGATTACGGCTCATATGGCCACTCAAATTACTGAACAATATCAATTTACGCAACAACACTCCTCGATTAAGTACTTGGGAATCCAAATTACTAACGTATGGGATTCCCTATATCAGCTGAATTATCAGAATTTATTGGATTCTGTTAGAGTAGAATTAAAGAGCTGGCAGAACAAAAGCCTTTCTTGGCTCGGGAGGATACAGGCGTTTAAAATTAGTATTTTGCCCCGCTTTCTATACTTGTTCCAAACGGTGCCGACACACCTCCCCACACAATTCTTTAACACAGCACAATCATTAGTAAACTCTTTTATCTGGGCACATAAACACCCTAGAATAGCAAAGGCTACACTCTATAGACCCCGCAATAGAGGAGGACTGGGTGTACCCAGTCTCCTATTCTATCAGCAAGCAGCATGCTTAACTAGGGTGATATACTGGTGCAAAAATGCCCAAGACAAGGAATGGGTACACCTGGAGCATGATTTAGTCGGATCAAAAAGCCTAGGGACACAGTGCTGGTTACATAAGCATCAAAGGTACACACTATCACCCCTCCCCGCACTTGTCAGAGATACAATGCTTACATGGGACCTCCTCACTAGATCTTGTAAGGGGATTTCTACTATTCCCTCTCCGTTAACTCCCCTCTTCCACAACAAAGACTTTACTCCCTATCACCATTTATGGGCAGAGGGTTCCTACAGCACCGCAGCAGGGTTACCTTGTTATTCTGTGATGGAGGGAGGCAATATTCTGCCAAAATCCACTCTAGTAGATAAAAACATCCCATATTTCAATAGATGGTTTGAATATCTTCAACTGTCCCACTTTATTAAATTTCACAAAGACAAAGCTAACATTACTAGGAGCCTCAACTCCTTCGAGATGCTTTGTTGGTCTACACAGCCAACGAGAGGCACGCTTTCATCGATTTATAAACCTTTATTAACCATACACTCCAAAAAACCCCCACCATATACCAGAGTCTGGGAAGCAGAGTTGGGCTTCATTGTCCCCCCAGAGACCTGGGACACCATTTTCCAAAAAATGGGTAAAGCACCATCCTCAATGAGTATCACTGAGACAAATATGAAACTCTTGGGCAGATGGTATCTCCACCCAAGTAGGCTAGCTAAGATCTACGGGTCCACTGACCCCTTATGCTGGAGGGACTGCAAACAGACAGGCACACTATATCATATCTGGTGGGAATGCCCTACACTTCAACCCTTTTGGCGAAATATACATAGAGAGATCCAGAAAGCCCTCTCCCACGAGATTCCCTATGACCCTTTGGTACTGTTATTTAACAAGCCCTCTAAGGTCAAATGCAAATATAAGTCTACGTTATTATATATTATGATTAGTAGCGCAAAACAACTGGTCCCAAGACTATGGAAGCAGAAGACGATACCCACCACAAGGGACTGGACACAGAATGTCACGCTCCTTCTATCCCTAGAAAAATATCATTATCTTAAGACTAACAGGCTTGACTTTTACTGCGCAATGTCTCTTTATTGGGAAACATATATTCATTCTACTCCCCATGAAATAGTCCCTAATGAAACTCTATCTTGACAGGACTGGCAATTAAAAGCTTTACAGACGTTCCAGCCAAGTTCTTATCCCGGTTTAAATGTTTTATTAGATTTTATGGCGTTATAATAATTGATGTACTCTGACACTCCAAGACTACTACATTGCGAACTTTATTTCACTTACTGATATCTCACTACCCAAGTCACGTAACACATTTTTCCCTTTCCTCCTTTGTTTTCTTTTTCTCTTCTCTTTCTTTTCTCTTTTCTTCTGTGATTATAATAACTGTTGTTTGATTTTGAAAAAAAAAAAAAAAAATTTTGCAAGCTTTGTTTTCCGGAAAGCCTTTACCCAACAGGACACTACGGACTACCTTATATTTTCAATGTAGGCAGCAATGCCCTAAGCTTCCAGATTGTCTGTAAGATTTCTTCTTTTGTGATTTTCATTTTTGTCATACTGGCTTACATGTCTGTAAACATTTTTCATTTTATGTCAATAAAGCTTGTTTTAAAAATTAAAAAAAAAAAAAAAAAAAAAAAAATTAAGCTATTAACCCCTAAACCTAACAAACCCCTATCTTTAAATTAAAATTACAACATCCCTATCTTAATATACATTAAAACTTACCTGTAGAAATAAAAGAAACTAACTCATTTTAAACTATTAATTAACCTACCCTAACTATTATACTACAATTACATTAAACTAACAATTAAATAAACTAAATTACATATTAAAGAAACCTAACCCTACTCAAATTATTTAAATCTACAATTAAACATTATTGAAAGTACTAAATTACAGAAAAAAACAAACACTAAGTTACAAAAACAAACAAACACTAAATTTCCAAAAATAAAAAAACAAATTATCAAAAATAAAAAAGAATTACACCTAATCTAATAGCCCTATCAAAATAACCCCCCCCCCCAAAAATAAAAAACCCTAGCCTACAGTAAACTTCCAATGGCCCTTAAAAGGGCCTTTGTGGGGCATCGCCCCAAAGATATCAGCTCTTTTACCTGTAAAAAAAAATACAAACGCCCCCTCAACAGTTAAACCCACCACCCAACCAACCAACCCCCCCCAAAAAAAGAAAACAATCTAAAATAACCTAAGCTCCCCATTGCCCTGAAAAGGGCATTTGGATGGGCATTTAGCTCTTTTGCCATGCCCTGAAAAGGGCAATCAGCTCTTTTACAAGCCCAAACCCTAAGCTAAAATAAAAACTCACCCAAAAACCCTTAAAAAAACCAATAACCCTCGACGATCCACTTACAGTTATTGAAGTCCCACTTGAAGGATTCATCCAGCTGGCGAAGTCCTCATCCAGGCGGCAAGAAGTCTTCATCCAGGCGGCAAGAAGATTTCATCCGGGCGGCCTCTTCCATCTTCAGCCAGCCGGAGAAGTCCTCATCCAGGCGGCAAGAAGTCTTCATCCATTCGGCAAGAAGACTTCATCCGGGCGGCCTCTTCCATCTTCAGCCAGCCGGAGAAGTCCTCATCCATGCGGCAAGAATTCTTCATCCAGACTTAGGGTTTGGGCTTGTAAAAGAGCTGACCGACCTTTTCAGGGCAATGGGGAGCTTAGGTTATTTTTTATTTAGGGGGTTGGTTGGTTGGGTGGTGGGTTTAACTGTTGGGGGGTGTTTGTATTTTTTGTACAGGTAAAAAAGATGATATCTTTGGGACAATGCCCCATGAAAGACCCTTTTAAGGGTCATTGGTAGCTTATTGTAGACTATTTTTTTTTTTATTTTTGGCTATTAGATTAGGTGTAATTCTTTTTTTTTTTTGATAATTTTTTTTTTAATTTTTCGTAATTTAGTGTTTGTGTTTTTTTGTAACTTACGGCTAGATTTAGAGTTTTGTCGGTAACGACCCGCGTAGCTAACGCTGGCTTTTTTCTGGCCGCACCTTTAAAATCACTCTGGTATTGAGAGTCCACAGAAAGGCTGCGTTAGGCTCCAAAAAAGGAGCGTAGAGGCATATTTAACGCCACTGCAACTCTCGATACCAGAGTTGCTTACGGACGCGGCCAGCCTCAAAAACGTGCTCGTGCACGATTCCCCCATAGGAAACAATGGGGCTGTTTGAGCTGAAAAAAAACCTAACACCTGCAAAAAAGCCGCGTTCAGCTCCTAACGCAGCCCCATTGTTTGCTATGGGGAAACACTTCCTACGTCTGCACCTAACACTCTAACATGTACCCCGAGTCTAAACACCCCTAACCTTACACTTATTAACCCCTATTCTGCCGCCCCCGCTATCGCTGACCCCTGTATATTATTTTTAACCCCTAATCTGCCGCTCCGTAAACCGCCGCTACTTACATTATCCCTATGTACCCCTAATCTGCTGCCCCTAACACCGCCGACCCCTATATTATATTTATTAACCCCTAATCTGCCCCCCACAACATCGCCTCCACCTGCCTACACTTATTAACCCCTAATCTGCCGAGCGGACCGCACCGCTATTATTATAAAGTTATTAACCCCTAATCTGCCTCACTAACCCTATAATAAATAGTATTAACCCCTAATCTGCCCTCCCTAACATCGCCGACACCTAACTTCAATTATTAACCCCTAATCTGCCGACTGGAGCTCACCGCTATTCTAATAAATGTATTAACCCCTAAAGCTAAGTCTAACCCTAACACTAACACCCCCCTAAATTAAATATAATTTTAATCTAACGAAATTATTTAACTCTTCTTAAATAAATTATTCCTATTTCAAGCTAAATACGTACCTGTAAAATAAATCCTAATATAGCTACAATATAAATTATAATTATATTGTAGCTATTTTAGGATTAATATTTATTTTACAGGTAACTTTGTATTTATTTTAACCAGGTACAATAGCTATTAAATAGTTAAGAACTATTTAATAGCTAAAATAGTTAAAATAATTACAAATTTACCTGTAAAATAAATCCTAACCTAAGTTACAATTAAACCTATACTATCATTAAATTAATTAAATAAAATACCTACAATTACCTACAATTAAACCTAACACTACACTATCAATAAATTAATTAAATACAATTCCTACAAATAAATACAATGAAATAAACTAACTAAAGTACAAAAAATAAAAAAGAACTAAGTTACAACAAATAAAAAAATATTTACAAACATTAGAAATATATTACAACAATTTTAAACTAATTACACCTACTCTAAGCCCCCTAATAAAATAACAAAGCCCCCCAAAATAAAAAAATGCCCTACCCTATTCTAAATTACTAAAGTTCAAAGCTCTTTTACCTTACCAGCCCTGAACAGGGCCCTTTGCGGGGCATGCCCCAAGAAATTCAGCTCTTTTGCCTGTAAAAAAAAACATACAATACCCCCCCCCCCAACATTACAACCCACCACCCACATACCCCTAATCTACCCACATCCTGTCCAAACTCCTCCCATTCCACCTTTAAAACTGATCCACGCCCTCAACCCAGTGCTTAGATAACGTCAACACCTTATTCCAAGCCCTTTCCTAAAGTTCAACCAAAGGTATCTATACCTATAAACTTTCTGCCTACAGTGACTTATAGTTAATTAAAGCAGCCGAGTCTCCAGCTGTCTTGTCTCTGCATCATTGCAAACGGAGCTTCATAATACCACAGTCCTTATATGGAACAAATCTATCATAAGCCTCCTCTCCTTCAAGGGATTATTGCAGAGTACTGTGCATCAGTCAAACATCAACATCGTTACCAATTCACCTACCTCCGGTAACTAATCTCAAAACACGGCATCCTCCGAGAACGGAAACAAACGAACAGCTGAGCCGACGCTGACGTCTCACGCAACTCAAACGGCCGTTTGCAACACTATTGGCGCTCCGTCTCAGCTCTAACAGGTCAGCTCGCACTAAGCAATGTGCCCACGTCTTCTATTCTGCCACTTTGCTACACTGCAGTAAGTTGATATAAGACTTTGTGCTTGCTCTTCTCCAAACTTAAGCAATGTGTGTGAAAGCTTGTGCTCCCCTAAATCATTTGCTTTTCACCTTCTACTGTGTGTTTGTTGCAGGGTTTTGCACGCATACGTGTTGTTAACCTGTTAGTGATCAATCATACTCTGATCACTTGTCCATATCACTCTGAAGTAAATTGTATTCGCCAACGTTTAGACCTATGTGCATCAATTTGACAAGAAATACCATCTATATAAATGTTTAAAAAAAGAAAAACCAGGCTTTGGTATTTTTCTTCTGTGTTTTTTTTTTTAATATATAATGTAATCAACTGAACCCCAAGTTGGAAAGGATGAGGGTGCCATACATGTTAGTTTTTACATGGGGCATATCACACACTCTCAATCACACACAAGTTCTCTCTCACACACACACACACTCACACACACATACTCACTCACATTTTTATCACACATTCTCAATCACACACAAGCTCTCTTCAGAATATTTTTTTTCTCGTTTTCCTCCTCCAAAAACTAGGTACGTCTTATGGTCAGGTGCGTCTTATGGAGCGAAAAATACGGTATATTGTAGCTATATTAGGGTTTATTTTACAGGTAAGTATTTAGCTTTAAATAGAAATAATTTATTTAAGAAGAGTTAATTAATTTTGTTAGATTAAAATTATATTTAACTTTGGGGGGTGTTAGTGTTAGGGTTAGACTTAGCTTTAGGGGTTAATCCATTTATTAGAATAGCGGTGAGCTCCAGTCGGCAGATTAGGGGTTAATAATTGAAGTTAGGTGTCGGCGATGTTAGGGAGGGCAGATTAGGGGTTAATACTATTTATTATAGGGTTAGTGAGGCGGATTAGGGGTTAATAACTTTATTATAGTAGCGGTGCGGTCCGCTCGGCAGATTAGGGGTTAATAAGTGTAGGCAGGTGGAGGCGACGTTGAGGGGGGCAGATTAGGGGTTAATAAATATAATATAGGGGTCGGCGGTGTTAGGGGCAGCAGATTAGGGGTACATAGCTATAATGTAGGTGGCGGCTCTTTGCGGTCGGCAGATTAGGGGTTAATTATTGTAGGTAGCTGGCTGCGACGTTGTGGGGGGCAGGTTAGGGGTTAATAAATATAATATAGGGGTTGGCGGTGTTAGGGGCAGCAGATTAGGGGTACATAAGTATAACGTAGGTGGCGGTCGGCAGATTAGGGGTTAAAAAAATTTAATCGAGTGGCGGCGATGTGGGGGGACCTCGGTTTAGGGGTACATAGGTAGTTTATGGGTGTTAGTGTACTTTAGAGTACAGTAGTTAAGAGCTTTATGAACCGGCGTTAGCCCAAAAAGCTCTTAACTCCTGACTTTTTTCTGCGGCTGGAGTTTTGTCGTTAGAATTCTAACGCTCACTTCAGACACGACTCTAAATACTGGAGTTAGAAAGATCCCATTGAAAAGATAGGATACGCAATTGACGTAAGGGGATCTGCGGTATGGAAAAGTCGCGGCTGAAAAGTGAGCGTTAGACCCTTTTTTGAATGACTCCAAATACCGGCGGTAGCCTAAAACCAGTGTTAGGAGCCTCTAACGCTGGTTTTCACGGCTACCGCCAAACTCCAAATCTAGGCCTTAGTGTTAGTTTTTTTCTGTAATTTAGTACTTTTAATAATGTTTAATTGTAGATTTAAATAATTTGAGTAGCGTTAGTTTTCTTTAATATTTAATTTAGTTTATTAAATTGTTAGTTTAATGTAATTGTAGTATAATAGTTAGGGTAGGTTAATTAATAGTTTGAAATTAATTTCTTTTAATTCTACAGGTAAGTTTTAATTTATATTAAGATAGCGATGTTGTAATTTTAATTTAAAGTTAGGGGGTTGTTAGGTTTAGGGGTTAATAGCTTAATTTTGTTTTTGGCGATGTGGGGGGCTGACGGTTTAGGGCTTAATAGGTTTAGTTAGTGGTAGTGATGTGGGAGGCCAGAGTTTTAGGGTTAATACGTTTATTTAGTGGCGGTGGGATAGGGGTTAATAATTTTGGTTATGTTGCAGCAGGGTCGGGGAGCAGCGAGATAGGGGTTAATAACTTTATTTAGGTTGCGGCGATGTCGGAGAGCGGCGGGATAGGGGTGAATAACTAATTTGCAGCGATGTCGGGGAGCGGCGGGATAGGGGTTAATAAGTTTATTTAGTTGCGGCGGGGTCCGGGAGCGGCGGGATAGGGGTTAAACATTTTAGTATAGTGGCGGCGTTTAATGACAGGGTATAATTAAAGTTCGTAAAAAGCCGAATAGATGCAAGATCGATGACTGTTAGCAACAGTCCGATGCTCATCGCCCTGTACTTGGTGCGCTTCTTTTTGTCGGCTTTTTTTATAAATAAGGAGAGCGTATTGAAATACGCGGCCGCGATATTAGGCGAGCGTATTGATGCTGGCGAATGCAACACAGTTGATGGCTTGATACATATCCCCCTAAGTGCTATTGCATTGTCTTTTTATCATGCATTTGTTGATTATGCAGAACTATTGTATTTACTGGTTTTACTATTTACTATTCTGAGCATTATTTAAAGGGAAACTGTACAATTTTTTTTAGCATTTAAACATGTTGATTTTTTTTTTTAATCTGAAAGTAAAAAATGTTTACCATCAAAAATATACTAACACAGCAGTATTGGTTGTGTACTTTAAACAGAAATTAAAACAAATACATTGGTATCCGTTAAAGGGACATGAAACCCAAAATTGTACTTTCATAATTCATACAGAGAATACAATTTTAAAGAACATTTCTATTTACTTCTATTATCTACTTTACTTCAGTCTTTAGATATCCTTTGTTGAAGAAATAGCCATGCACATTGGTGAGCCAATCACACCAGGCATCTATCTGCAGCTACTGAGCCTATTTAGATATGCTTTTCAACAAAGAACATCAAAACTTCACTGAAATGTTTTTTTTTTTTTAATTGCTTCCTATATATATATTTCTGTCTTACTGTTATTTTTCTACTTTCTTGTTTCCTTTTGTTATAATTACTGTTGCTTAAAGGGAAATAAAATATTTTTTGGATTCTGATAGAGCATATCATTTTAAACAACTTTCCAATTTCTTCTCTTATCAAATTTGCTTAATGTTCTTGATATCCTTTGTTGAAGAAGCAGCAATGAACTACTGGGAGCTAGATGAACACATCAATTGAGCCAACGACAAGAGGCATATGTGTGCAGCCACCAATCCACTAATGCATTTTGGCGCCTGGGACTACCAAGTTATGTTTTCAACAAAGGATACCAAAATTTAAAAAAAGCAAATTAGATAACAAAAGTAAAATGAAAAGTTGTTTAAAATGGCATCTTCTGTCTGAATCATGAAATAATTTTTTTTTTTCTGTCATTCTTACACTGTCATTCTTTTCACAGGTAGTCACTCCCATTTCTTCCTCACTACAGCAACTAATAAATCAATCCCAGACTTCCCTTTATACTTCACAACCAGAGAACTTGACGATATAACACTATACTGGTACGACAGCACAAACCAGTTACTCGAGGTCAGACAACCCTTTTTTAAAGGCGCAAATGTGTCTCTCTTTAAACAAAATATACAAGAGATTGCAATACAGAATCCAATGATGGGCCTACTTTTAGAAATAATGAATCTTACTGAATATGAAGGTAAGTTAACCAATATACCCTAAATCAGCCATTTTAAACTGAAATTAAGTTGGGCTTCAAATTGTTATTGCTTCACTATCAACAGGAGAGTAGTTCAAATAACTAATTTATATTACTTAATGATTTGTCATACCAACATCAGAGTAAAAAATGCATTACAAAATAGTTCTTTAGGTTTAATTTTGTATATGAAATAGCTGTTTTTTGTTTCTTTTACACCACAAACCATCAAAATAGCTTGCAGAGATCTCCTTATGTTATCACTTTCTGTACACACGCAAATCCTTCCTTATCTTATCTCTGTTTGCATACTAAATTCCAATACTTAGGGCCGGTGTCTTATCGAAATCTGCGACCCGACAGAATTTGTGACCGTTACGTCACCACGTTCCTGACCGCACACGTGACTGGTTGACGACTAATCACCTGCTTGAGACACCTCCTTCGTCACGGTCGCACATTCTGAGTGCTCGCATCTGAGTGCTCACATTGATCCGGGTGGGAAAATTATACAAGCAAAGGAGCTATTACATTGTGCTCTTTTATTCTCCTAAAGCAACTTATATCTAAAGCACCACACCGGCGGCAGAGTTAAGATGTTGCTTGCCCTCAATATTAGATATTTCTATTTGAATCTCTCTGCATATTCACTTTTAAGGTTCACGTCCTCTGTCTCTACTACACACATTTACTTTCTCGTGTCGCATTACCGTCTTAACTCCAAGTACTTAATATTGTTACCTGGTATATAGCCATTAGGTCAGGAATATATTATTGCCTCTTAGTAAGCGAGCACTCAGAATGTGCAACCGTGACGAAGGAGGTGTCTCTAGCAGGTGATTGGTGGTCAACCAGTCACGTGTACGCTGAGGAATGTGGTGACGTCACGGTCGCATATTCCGTCGGGTCGCAGATTTCAATACTACACCTGATGATTTATTGGTCTCTGAGCTGGCAAGATAAATAAAGAATGCTGCTAGTACTTCTATTTCCTTGGTGGAATTATCTAAAGCCACTTTTTATCATGAAAACAGAGTCCCTCGCTAAGGGGCGTATACTGCATTTTCATATGTGGGGGAGATGCGTACATTACAACAGTGCACAATAAGATTCATATTTCAAAAATCTTACAAAATGAATAATTGAACCATTCACACCAAAATACGTAGGAAAAAATTGTATTGTTAAGGCGCATCAAAAATCTTATAAAAAACGTAAATTACACAGGAATAAATCATATTAAATATGCAGAGCGTAAATTATAATTTTAAGTACACTGTATGTGCAAAAAACACACAGAAATCCTTACAGAATGGGTGTGTATGAATTTGTCTCTCTATTCCCAGCTTAATTCTGTAAAGATTTTCGTACTACAGATCACCCAATTTTTTCTCTAAAACTAAAAGAAGGCAAACTATTCTCAAAGCAATTAAAATACTTATAACCCTAATAGAAAGCAGCGTAATGTGATTTTTATTAGCTTCAGGATTTAATTTTTAAAGTGCCCCCCCGCACACTGCTAACTTCGCTTTACGGAGTTAACAAGAAGCTTAGCCGTTCAGCTCGAAGGACCTGCATTAAAGCTAGTGCAGGTCCTGGGTTTCAAACCCGCTAAGCTTCCTGTTAGCACAGCCAGGGCTCTTGCAAGAAAAGTATTGGGTTAGCGTGCTCTCCAGAGCGAGTTAAGGTAAGTATTAAGATTAATTTAAAGAAAACTAATGGTTGACAAATTTTAATTTTCTTAAAATTTTGTTGGTGCATTGATTCAGATATTCTTTTATGTTTAAGAAAGCTACAATCTGATTCAACCCTCTGAAAAGAATCCCTCATAACAGCAAAACAGGTGTTGTCTCAAGCACACCTGATACAACTAATCTAGAGCTTAATTAGTTGCACCAGGTGTTCTTCAGCTAGAACACGTGAAATACCTGAACTGGCTAGGGGTTTGTTGAGTGTCACATTTGACTGTATTTTAGAAATATGGCTAAGTCAAAAGAATGATCCAAAGAGTTAAGAGAAGAGATCATCGCTCTTCACAAACAAGGAACAGGATACAAAAAGATAGTGAAGGAACTGAATGTTCCTAAAGACACTGTTGTAAGCATAGTTTGCAAGTTCAAAGTTAAAGGAACAGTGGTTATACTACCTGGATGGGGCAGAAAAAGGAAGCTATCAATGGCTGCAACCAGATACCTGCAGCAAGACTTGGTGGCAAAATACCTGCAAAATACCAGCACCAAGACTTGGTTTCAACAGGTACTGAGGTTGCAATTTGCACATTAAGGCATGTACTAAACGCAGAAGGTTTCCATGACAGAACTCCAAGACGTTTACCACTACTGACCCAAAAGCACAAGAAAAGTTGGCTCCAATATGCTCAAAATCCTATAAATAAGCCCCAGAAGTTTTGGGATTCTGTTCTGTGGAGCAATGAAACAAAACTGGAACTTTTCGGCCCGATGGATCAGCGGTATGTCTGGAGGAAGAAACCTACAGTGTGTGGAAGGCAAGATGGATTCATTGAAGTATCAGGAAATCCTAGGATAAAACGTAATGCCTGTGAGGAAGACGAAGCTTGGGCATCATTGGACCTTCCAACACGACAATGATCCCAAGCATTCATCAAATTCCACCAAAGCTTGTTTGCAGATGAAGTCATGGAAGATTCTACAGTGGCCATCACATTCACCTGACCTGAACCTCATAGAAAATCTCTGGTGGGATTTGAAGCAGGCGGTTGCAGCACGCAAACCCAAGAATATTACTGAACTGGAGGCCTTTGCTCATGAGGAATGGTCTAAGATTCCTCAAGAATGCTGCCAGAAGCTGGTCTCTTGCTATGCATCTCATTTGCAGCAGGTCATAACAGCAAAAGTGTGCTATACTAAGAAGTAAAGATGCTTGCCATAAAGGGGTTGAATCATTTTGAGACTGCAGAATTTGGGGAAACAAAATGAAGCATTTGTTGTGTTGAGCTAATTCAATTGCCTATACATTTTGACAATAAACTCGATTTGCAATGGGGGTTGATTAATTTTGATTACAACTGTATATACAGAATATATATTAATATATATATATATATATATATATATATATATATATATATATATATATATATATATATATATATATATATGTATGTGTATATATATATGTATGTATGTATATATATATATATATATATATATATATATATATATATATATATATGCGTGTGTGTGTATTTATGTTTGTATATATACAGTTGTGCTCATAAGTTTAC
>NC_069505.1:577647414-577685915 GCF_027579735.1 Bombina bombina
GGACAGAGTATTTGGTATGGTACGCTCAATGATTTATACTTAATAGAGTTAGGTGTAATTACGGTCAATGACCGAGTTATGTTAAGTAACTGTTGTAATTTTTCTGAAACTCTGAAAACACTGCGTACTTGTGTGTTCAGAGATTTGCTGGTCCGTCAGTGAATATAATACGCTTGAGAGTGCTGATCACATGCATTACAACTGTGAGAGGTACTATCTCACTGGATAATGAAGGAGCTTGCGGAACAGATTACTATGGTAGTGGAAAAAAGAACATCAGTATGAACTATGATAAGAGTATCGACTACAGTAATTTTAGATGCAGCTTAAGGCTTGTCTAAAAACACAGGAGCTCCTAGGACTCCTCACCATTTCCCTATATCGCCTGACATGTTTTGCCGTAACCCGGCTTTTTCAAAGGACATTGCGCCGCGGGAATCACAGCTTTTTATAGCGTGTAGTTCATGCCCACTAGTATTGTCACACAAAAATGGAAGCAGTTGATTGGGTCTAAGGTTCACACCCTCCTTCCTGGGTGGTGGAAAGCTTTCCCTGATGGTAATTGGCTAATAGCTTAGAATCTAAGTAATAGGTTATGATCGTTTATTATGATCGTTTATCCGTAAATTTGAAATATGGATATTGATGTGTTAAAAAGCTTTCTGTTACCATTACAATGGTTCAATCCTTTTGTATTTTTTATTCATTAGTTAAGTCCTGTTCTCGATCTTTTTATGTAACAGCACGTTTTTATATGTGCCTGATAAAGACTGCTATTGTTACTGCTTAGTGTGTCTGTGTCTAACACTTCTGTTAAGGCTACCAACCTAACATAATTTAGCATTTAACATTCAAAGCTGTAATATTTATTGTATAAGATTTTTCAGTTTTAGAGCTTTTGACTTATAAGATTCCAGTCCGTTCCTTCCGTAATGAGACACATAGATAGTAAAATATTTGTTCAGTAAAATACTGACAATCTAGTGTCTTAATGTTAGTAACCTCTCGTATATTTTTATTATAGATTTTCCTTTCTTACTAAGTTCGGTGATATTGTTTTAATTATATTTACTCTTATTTTGAATACAATCTCTCTTTAAATTTTCCTCCATGTTTGTTAAATGTTATATATAACAGACAGAGAGGAGCTGTTTTGTCATTAATATGATTTTTATTGCTTGCATCAATGGATTATACAGTCCTGCATGTGAGCTCTATTCAGATTCTACATTTGTGAAAACATAAGTGTGTTGGAATACATAAAAATTGGGGGATATTGATTAGTCAATTCAACAATTTTTTAATAATGTATTATTGGTGTCTCATGTGAATTAATTATAAAAGTAGACTTCACATTAATGTGAGATTAATGCTTCCAACTCCAAAATGATTTTGTGTACTATGGGTGTTTGAAAGAAGGGGTAAAAAAGAAGTGTTGGGCATGTTACTAAAAGTGTGCCAAGTGTACAGAGAATGTGGTATTTTCTAAACTAACTGTGCTCACTAACTAGAAAGTGTTTGACAAATACAATAAGGTGATAAAGTTAAATTAATCCAACTATTAATGGTGTATTATTAAATATGACTAAAAGTGTTTTGTATCTTTTCATTTGAGGTCTCAATTTAAATATATAGATACTTCACCTTTTAGCTCTACATCCATTGGTCTCCTAAAAAGAATAGTGTCTAAAGGTTTTATGTACCAGGCCGAATCTTATATTTACTATGTGTGAGATGGTGAGAAAATTAACATCCTTACTATAAAGAATTTATATGTTGGTCAAAAAGTGTATTTTTGAATAATTTTGTTCAATTAAGTTTCCATTGATAATTTTATTCCATTGAGTTTACCAGAGTCTAACTGTACGCACATTTTAACATTTTAATTCAGATTGTTTTGAATTATGTTTGGAATGGAAATGACGGGCTACTGACTTTAGTTTACAGAGAAAGAATCAGGAGTCCCGATGGCTTGTAAATTGATCCAAAATGCTTTATTGGCTTAAAACAAAAAGCAACAGCTCTTGGGTTACAGAAACTTTTTCAAAGCTGCAGCTCAGGGTAGTGGTCACAGCTGCTGACGCGTTTCGGCCTTGTCTGCCGTAGTCATAGCATGTTTTAGTGACCACTGTTCTGAGTTTAAAAAGACAAAGAATGCCTCCCATTGGGTAAAACAAAACACACCCTTTTAGAGCCGCAAAACATTAACTTGCAATAAACAAAAACAAAGGCATTTTACATATGCACTAAACTAACTATTTCTGACATGTGTTATAGAGGAATATGATAACGATAGTTAGATTGCTATTAGGAGTTAGGGAGATTATGTCAAAGATGGGGACTACTAGATAATCATAGCTGACTTTTAATTGGTTCTGTCCTACGTTTTACGTTTTATGCATACTTTACGTTTTATGTATATTCATAGATTATCTTTGGCCAACCTACATGGATTGCTATTTAATTGGTTATCAAAACATTAGGCTGGTATATTTCCCATCTTTGCTCATTCCATAATAGTTATTATCTGTTTTCCTAGTATTGATGTGATGTATATTGAGAATGATCTAGTATGTAAACTAGTGTGTCATAGTATTATCATATTTAAAATGTAATGGCACTTGGTATATAATTGACATTTTTGTGAGCACCTTTTGAAACTTAAGATGCATTTATATATATATAGCACGCTACCTTAGATTTAGCTAAATAAATTTGATCTAAGGTTATATCTGATATAAGGTTTAGCTTCCTTACTGCTATATTAATAATTGATCATGTACGAATTGACAGTGTGAATGTCTTGTCACATCTTGAGAATCTTTGTCACTAATTGCTTATTAATTCATTGGTTTAATAAATGGTTTAACAAAGTGTCAAGATAGATTCTTGATGTTGAATCTTAGTCCTAGGGTTAATGGGAAACCCCTCCGGGGGTATGTATTAATAAACAAACTCCAACAGAAATGTCAATGAATGGGTGTCAATATTGACAACTTTGTCAGTTCCATAGTAAATATAAATATAAATATAAATGTTGGTGTCATTGTTGTTATTTATGACATTATTGATACTCACAGTCACAATGTTTACTCTAATCTAATTTAATTTAATTTAGTTTTCAAAAAGTTTACTTTAACACCTTTACTTCCAAAAGTTGATTAAATCAAATTCGCTATTGAGTCCTTTGTACCATCTTGTGTCTAATTTCAGAATCCAATAGACCTCCTCTCTTGCCAAGAGAGTCAACCTATCTCCACCTCTGTTTGGGGGTAGGATGTGTTTTGCAATGGTCCATTTGAGAGTTTTTGGACTATTACCATGCACTTGGCTAAAGTGTGTTATGAGAGGTGTCGTAAGTGTGCCTTGTTTTATGTTGTTGACGTGTTCCCGTATCCTTGATCTGACCTCCCTTGTGGTCATACCTACATATTGTAGGTTACATTCAGAGCACGTCAAGACATAAACCACATAGGTGGATCTGCAGTTGTAACATCTGTCATGTGCAAATTGTTCACCTGTTATTGCACTGTTGAACTCACTACCGGGAAGCAGATGTTTGCAAGCTATGCAATCATAGTAGTGGCATCTAAAAACCCCCCTCGTAGTTAACCAAGTGTTTTGTTCTCTGATGTTGGTATTACAGAGTTGTGTGGGTGCTATCTTATTACCTATAGTAGTACCCCTTTTAAATGCAAACCGACAGCCCTGTTTCATTGTGTCGACAAGGCCCTCATCCGCCAATAGTAGTGGGAGATGTTTAGAAACAATATCGCTGACTTTAGTTGTTTGCCTGCAACTAGATCTTTGGAGGCGTTTTTGATGTTTCTTAAATGTTCCTGCACTCTAGTGCGTATCTTTCTAGTAGTCATGCCTATGTATGTTAAATTGCATTTGCAGGGTAGTGCATAAATTACACCTTCTGTGTGGCAGTTTATATACTCTTGAATTTTATGAGTTTTATTGAAGCGATCCTGAATGTCATATTTTTTTTAACATATAACTGCATGTGCTACATGTCCCACATTTGTGTGACCCTTTGGAGAATGCTCCTACGGTTCTCTGACCTCCAAAGTGACTTGGGCTTATCAAGTCTTTAAGATTTTTAGTTCTCCTATACCCTGTTTGTACTTGGTCTCCTAGTACCTGTGATAACACTGGATCTGATTTCAGAATATGCCAATTGTTCCGAAGTATCCTTAAAATTTGTGTGCTTTTAGGGTTATAGGTAGAGATTAATCTTATTTCATCTTGTGGAGGTTTTACTTTTTTCTTGAGCAGTTCTTTTCTGACAGTGGATCTGGCATGATGTTCTGCCTTCTTTATGGATCGTTTACTGTAACCCCTTGCTAGGAGTCTTGTAGATAGTTCTTTGGCTCTTGCTTGATAATCAGTGTCTAAAGAGCAGTTACGCCTCATGCGGAGAAATTCTCCTGTAGGTAGTGCCCGGATTGTATTTGGCGCATGTGCACTAGAACTATGAAGTAGGCTATTTGTTGCTGTTTCTTTACGGTAAACATCCGTTATCAAAGTTCCAGTTTGTGTTTTTGTGATTTTCAAATCCAGAAAGTGAATTTCGTTCAGGTTTGCCTCATGTGTCAGTTTAATATTTAATTCATTAGAATTAAGTATTGTTAAGAATTCTTCCAATTCAGATTTTGTGCCTTCCCATAGGAAGAGCACATCGTCAATGTAGCAAATCCAGAGTGGGACTTTGTTCAGGTAGTTCATGTTGATATCTGAGAATACCACCAGATGCTCCCACCATCCTAAAAAAAGGTTCGCATAGGTAGGAGCACATGCTGTGCCCATTGCCGTGCCTCTCTTTTGTAGATAGAAACCATTATTAAAGGTAAAGAAATTGTGACACAGCACAAATTGAAGTAGTTGTATTATGAAATCATCGTGTAACGGGTTTTTGTCTCAGTCCATTTTTAGGAACCATTTGACGGCTTCAATACCGAGATCATGTGCTATGCAGGTATACAACGACTCTACGTCAGCTGTCACCAACCAAGTGTCTGCAGAAAGATGTAAGTTTTCTAATTGGAGTAGCACATCAGTTGTGTCCTGTACATGAGATGCGATCTCTGATAAGTAGCCTCTTAATCTGTAGTCCACATATTTACTTGCCTTCTCGGTCAGGCTATTAATGCCTGATACGATCGGGCGCCCTGGAGGATGTCTGCTATCTTTGTGGATTTTTGGAATAAGATAGAAGGTGGCTATTGTAGGATTGGTTACTTTTAAGAACTCAAATTCTTTGATTGTTATTATATTATCGAATCTGGCCTTGTTTATGAGTATTATGTATTGATTCAGAAATTCATTGGATGGGTTATACCCCAGTTTTTGATAACATTCGATGTCTGTGAGTTGTTTCTCTGTTTCTTTTGTATACATGTCCAAGGGCCACAGAACAATATTTCCACCCTTGTCTGCATTTCTTATTATTACATCCTTCCAGGATTTTAGATCCTTCAGTGCCAAGTATTCTTGTTTACTTAGATTGTACTGTAAGTTTTGATCTGGAATTTGCAAAACTTGTTCACATACAATATCATAAAATACTTGGAGTTGTGGTTTAGTTTAGGCATAAACTTTGATTTATTTCTGATTTTGTTTCTCCATTGAATAACACTCATAAAATTCAAGAGTATATAAACTGCCACACAGAAGGTGTAATTTATGCACTAACCTGCAGATGCAATTTAACATACGTAGGCATGACTACTAGAAAGATACGCACTAGAGTGCAGGGACATTTAAGAAACATCAAAAACGCCTCCAAAGATCTAGTTGCAGGCAAACAACTAACTTCAGTAGCCCATCATTTCCATTCCAAACATAATTCAAAACAATCTGAATTAAAATGTTATGGTATCCAAAAAATAAGTGTAGGAATCAGAGGAGGAGACATTGAGACAAAACTACTACAGGCTGAAAGAAGATGGATTTTTCTATTAAATACAGTGCAGCCTTATTGAACAAAATAATTTCTCTGCTTTTCTTTAATCCTCTAAGGATATAGCTTCCCGACAAAAATTAAATACTCTCTCAGGGACATTAAAGCCCAGAATGAAACAACAGCATTTTATAAGTGCGTACAGTGAGAATCTGGTAAACTCAATGGAATAAAATTATCAATGGAAGCTTAATTGAACAAAATTATTCAAGAATACACTTTTTGACCAACATATAAATTCTTTTTAGTAAGGATGTTAATTTTCTCACCATCTCACACATAGTAAAAATAAGATTCGGCCTGGTACATAAAACCTTTAGACACTATTCTTTTTAGGAGACCAATGGATGTAGAGCTAAAAGGTGAAGTATCTATATATTTAAATTGAGACCTCAAATGAAAAGATACAAAACACTTTTAGTCATATTTAATAATACACCATTAATATTTGGATTAATTTAATTTTATCACCTTATTGTATTTGTCAAACACTTTCTAGTTAGTGAGCACAGTTAGTTTAGAAAATACCACATTCTCTGTACACTTGGCACACTTTTAGTAACATGCCCAACACTTCGTTTTTCCCCCTTCTTTCAAACACCCATAGTACACAAAATCAGTTTTGGAGTTGGAAGCATTAATCTCACATTAATGTGAAGTCTACTTTTATAATTAATTCACATGAGACACCAATAATACATTATTAAAAAATTGTTGAATTGACTAATCAATATCCCCCAATTTTTATGTATTCCAACACACTTATGTTTTCACAAATGTAGAATCTGAATAGAGCTCACATGCAGGACTGTATAATCCATTGATGCAATCAATAAAAATCATATTAATGATAATACAACTCCTCTCTGTCTGTTATAACAAAAAAGTGAGGGGGCGCCCTATTAACAAAAATTAAAAAAACAATGTGATAAATGAAAACCAATGAAGACTGAAGTTTTCTAGTGTGTCAGGAGTTATAGCTATAAATATGAAAATATAGTGAATAAGTGAATATAGAAATGATATTATTTACTAGTAATATCAAATGTGAATAGTGAACAATCACAAACTAATAACACTGGTGAGGTCAATAGTCAGCGTCTGTATGTATATATATATATATATATACATATATACACCCATACAAACACACACAATAGTACACAATATATATCTCAAAAACAAATGTGCAATGAAAATAATAACGTTAGATAATTAAGAAAAATAACAATTGATTAAATAAATATTATAGGTGTGTAACAAAGCCTTAGGTAAAGAGGCGATATAGTTGTATTAAAGTCTCTGGAGAGGAATATAGGCAGCTATCTGTGAAGATCCAGGCCAGGATCCAGGAACAGCAATCTATAAAAAGAAAAAACAGAAGCGCCACATGGCCCAATATTGTTTGGTCCAATTTTGTAGATCTTGAGATAAATAAACAGACTCACATTTAGAAGAGCACCTCAGTTAGTGCTAATAGGGGCAGTCTGGGATCTATTCGGTCACCCAGAAGACCAACTTCCAGCACAGGAACTGAACTCTATGTGGACAGAGAAGAGACACAAGTGCCTATATGGCCTAGTATTGTTGGTGCAAGTAAACAAAACCAGATATTGATAAGAGTGGTACTCACAATGTGTCAAGCACCTCTTTTGATGCTATAGGAGCATGAAGGGATCAATACGGTCACCCAACAGACTTATGGCAAGACATCCAGGAGAGAGATGATGGTTCACAGGATCCCAGGATGGTCAAAGTAATGGATATCTTGAATACCAGTTGCTGACAAGGACAGTTTATATGATTCTCTCATTGAATAGGAGCAAATTTAGAAGCTCCAAGTTTAGCGTTGTTGAGGAGGTTAGGCTGGGACACCCATCAAAAGGGGCTGGGAAAGCAGGAATAGCAGAGACGCCCCCCCTTCGCTGCACATGAAAAGGCCCTTTACACAATCAGGAGCCACAGGAATCTGTAGACATCAGTATACATTTGATACTGTGGGGCTTGGTTAGGAGTCCTTGCTTCTTGAAAATATACTGTTTGTCTAAAAAACGTTTGGCAGGTTGATTATGCTGTCTGATTCAGTCATAACATTTAACAAACATGGAGGAAAATTTAAAGAGAGATTGTATTCAAAATAAGAGTAAATATAATTAAAACAATATCACCGAACTTAGTAAGAAAGGAAAATCTATAATAAAAATATACGAGAGGTTACTAACATTAAGACACTAGATTGTCAGTATTTTACTGAACAAATATTTTACTATCTATGTGTCTCATTACGGAAGGAACGGACTGGAATCTTATAAGTCAAAATCTCTAAAACTGAAAAATCTTATACAATAAATATTACCGCTTTGAATGTTAAATGCTAAATTATGCTAGGTTGGTAGCCTTAACAGAAGTGTTAGACACAGACACACTAAGCAGTAACAATAGCAGTCTTTATCAGGCACATATAAAAACGTGCTGTTACATAAAAAGATCGAGAACAGGACTTAACTAATGAATAAAAAATACAAAAGGATTGAACCATTGTAATGGTAACAGGAAGCTTTTTAACACATCAATACCCATATTTCAAATTTACGGATAAACGATCATAACCTATTACTTAGATTCTAAGCTATTAGCCAATTACCATCAGGGAAAGCTTTCCATCACCCAGGAAGGAGGGTGTGAACCTTAGACCCAATCAACTGCTTTCATTTTTGTGTGACAATACTAGTGGGCGTGAACTACACGCTATAAAAAGCTGTGATTCCCGCGGCGCAATGTCCTTTGAAAAAGCCGGGTTATGGCGAAACATGTCAGGCGAGATAGGGAAATGGTGAGGAGTCCTAGGAGTTCCTGTGTTTTTAGGCAAGCCTTAAGCTGCATCTAAAATTACTGTAGTCGATACTCTTATCATAGTTCATACTGATGTTCTTTTTTCCACTACCATAGTAATCTGTTCCGCAAGCTCCTTCATTATCCAGTGAGATAGTACCTCTCACAGTTGTAATGCATGTGATCAGCACTCTCAAACATAGAGTAATACCAGTTGTATTATTAGTTCTGATTAAAGCTGTAATTTACTGAATGCAAAGACCGGTGCCAATACTTTGAAGCCCGTCTTAGCAAGTTTATTAATACAATTTCAAATGAGCGTATACTACTTATAATAGCTGTGCTATATCGAATACTAGTACACCAAGTGATTCTGATCACACAGTTAGTTGCTCGCAATACTGACACCCTTTATGTTCAAACTGCTCAATACATTATATAATAAGCTTACAACGTACACACTCCAATCTTGAGAGTATACATATAGAATATAAGACTTTGAGTATATGTATTTAGAACAGCATACCATCGCTTAAATACAAACGAGTGGAAAGCATGCAGTATCTTCAGTTTTAAAACGATAACAGTTATTTAACATAACTTGTTCATTGACCGCAACTACACTTAACTTTGTTAGGTAAAAATTACTGAGGGTATTAAACTAAATAGAAGAAAACCCAGAAAAGAGATGTGAGGGCACCAAACACCCAAACAGTAGTGCTCCGGTAGTCCCGTATCACAAATACCACAAGGAATATTTCCTTTAATAGTATACCCAGTGTGCTGACTTAAATCACTTGGCGGTAATCAACGGTAAAACCACATTCAAGAAAGGGATGCAAGTGAGTTTGTGTATATACAATATGGTCTCACCTTAGTCGACAGTCCAGAGGATATTCTTTATACCGGGCCGTCTGTTACTTCCATAACATCCACAAGAAGACAGGAACCACACTTTCCTTCTCATCCGCTTTAGCCGCACTTCACTCGGATCTTTTGCAGAGGCTCCATATATATTTACGCCCACCCGGGGGCGTGTCCGAACTTGGACTAGGCAATCCTCCAACCGGATGACTCTAGGCAGCAGCAGCGATTGACGTCATACCAGGATTCCACCAATCCGATGTACTCTTGTGGACCGCACCTCCTCGGCAGCGAGTCAGCGACTCTGTATTGTATACTGATGCTGATTTTAGCGTCCAAGGTAACCAAGCACTCCGGGGATAATTAGGACAGCACAGAGCAGGGATACTAGCGCTCTATAGGCAAAGAAGTCCACCACTAATTATATATAAAACATAACCTTTATTGGTTATTTAAAAAGTAGAACAGACAGTCATATTAGAACGAATAGAGGGGGTACCTCTGGCTGGCAGGCTTACGCGTTTCGGCTAGGCCGTAATCATAGCATATTGATGCCAGCCACAGGTGTGCTTTTTATACATAATTGCAACATCATCATTGGATAAAACAAACATGTCATTAAAAACAATAACATGCCCAGAATCTGTTTAACCCCTTACATTTGGAAGGTAAAGCAAACTCTTTTGAACAATTCAGAGGACATAGATTAGTAGACAAACAGTGTCATATGTTGTTATATAAAGTGTTATATAGTTACTTGCAATATACAGATTTATTGGTTGAACAATGCATACAGTAATTAATACGTATTTGCACAAACAACTAACTGCCGATCTTGATATAAATGAAAACAGACATATGGTATACCTGAAGTCAAAGCATATTTCCTGCTTATATTGTTAAGACTGTATATATCCCACAGCATAATATGTCAAACATAACAAATATATCCGAGATCAGACCGACTATGACACAGACTCAGTATATGTTTGGAATCATACTAGGCGGACACAGGTTCGCAGACTACAAAACCGAAATAGAGGGAGACGAAATAGAAGAGGCAGGAGACAGTCGCAAGGGTCATTTTCTGACACAGAGGCAGACTTAGGTGACAGTACCAGTGGAGATGAGGTGACAGCACGTAGGGGTATCTTAAAACACACTCCAAGTGAAATAAAGAATACTCAGACAGTACCACATAAGAGCTCAGGAACAGTATATGATAATAGGAAGGGAGATACAGGGAGTAAATATAAAACTAGTGAACCTGTAAAAACTTCAAACAAGACAAATGAGACTGATAACAAACGACAGGATAAATCTATTAATTCTGACATCGGACAGGAACATTTACAACAGGTTTTTTCCTTGCCCCAGAGCAACCCAGACGGGGGGGGGACGGGGACATCTGGTCAGGAGAGAGGGGGATACAGGCTCAGAGAGACAAGGAATCAAACAAAAAACAAATGACCTGTGTCATAAATCTCTCTGACATAGTGTTAACTGACACCAAAATGCGCGTACTAAGCTTTGGCTTAGGATTTGTTCAACCACCAATTTCAATCTTTTTCGCACAGTAATAGATGTGAACCGGTTAGTTCGCAATATTACACTTAAGGGTTATTTTGCTAACGACAACACTATGCCACCCAATGTTGAACAAAATATCCATTGGGTTACTACCAATTTAAATACTGACCTCACATTCCCTGAATCATGTGATCTGGTTTCACTCAACAGTCTCCTGGTGGAGAGTAATAGATCTGATTCTTTACAGGAAGTGAACAGAGTAAAGAACTTAAAGCCTCCATCAAAGTTCTATCCAGTACACAGTAGGGGCCAAGTGGTAGAAAAATTTAAAGCTTCTAGCTGACTCTACAAAGAACACCCCAGGTAACCTTAATAGAGCGGAAATGGAGGCTTTGAATTCCCTGTCAAATAACCAAAACTTGGTCATTAAAAATGCGGATAAGGGTGGTTCAGTTGTGGTTATGAACAGTGCCCAATATGTCAATGAAGCCCTCCGCCAGCTGAATGATGTAAATTGTTATTCAGTTTTATCAGCTAACCCTACACACCATTTCAAAAGAGAACTTATGCACCTTTTGGATGAAGGAGCAGAGAATGGCTTCATAGACAATAATACATTGTCATACTTGTATGTTGAACATCCAGTCACTCCTGTGTTCCATCACCTCCCAAAGGTGCATAAGTCTCTAACTGATGTAAAGGGACGTCCGATATTCAGCGGCATAGGTTCACTATTTGAACGGTTGTCTGAATGGTTGGATATGATTCTTTATCCATTCGTTCTGGCTCTCCCCAGCTTCCTTAGAGATACGAAACATCTTATGAATCTAGTACAAGATGTTGTATGGGTGGAAGGAAAAAGCCTATGGGTTACCATAGATGTAACAGCCCTCTATTCCTCCATCCCACACTCTAAGGGGCTAGAAGCACTATCATTCTTCCTAAAGAATTGGTCCTCCTTCTCTAAGGAGTTTCAGACATATATTTTGCAAGTGGCTGAGTTTCTATTAACTCATAATTTCTTTGAGTTTGAAGGGGTTTTCTACCTCCAGAGATGTGGGACGGCTATGGGGGCGAAATTTGCCCCCTCCTATGCCACCCTATTTATGGGTTGGTGGGAGCTGTCCCACATCTTTGGAGATAGAAATCCCCTGCGTGGCTCCATCACCTTTTATCTACGCTTTATCGATGATTTGATCTTGATTTGGCATGGTGATCATGATGACTTGGGGAAATTCCTAAGGGACCTCAATGCCAACGATATTGGCCTGAGGTTCACCAGTGAATTTGAACAAACCAGGATTAATTTCCTGGATATAGTACTAAAGGGTAACCCTAATGGTACTGTTGAGACAAGTCTATACAGAAAACCCATATCGGGAAATTCTGTATTGCATGCTAGGAGCTGTCACCCTAAGCACGTGCCGTATGCAATTGCAAAGGGACAGCTCATGCGAGCCAAACGGAATTGTTCCGAAACTGGGGAGAGTACAACACAAATGAAGGAAGTTAAAAAATGACTATCCCAAAGAGGCTATCCAAAAAGAATTTTGAATAGAGCATACAAAGAGGTGGACAAAGGGGATAGGTGTGAATTACTCAAAGATAAACCACCTAGAGAGAGCAAAACCCAGAAGGGTGTGACATTTGTCACTGAATACAGTGCTCAATATGAGGATGTCTGCAACATTGTTAAACAACACTTTGGAATGTTGATTGCAGATGATAGACTCATACAGTGTATCAAGGAGGGGCTTAGGTGCTCCTATAGACGAAATCGATCTCTGGGTAATATACTTTCTCCCACAGTCCTTGCAAGAGATGCTTCCCAGGGTAGTGCCTGGTTAAGCTGTAAAGGCTCCTATAGATGCGGTAGCTCTAGGTGTGGGGCATGTGAATATCTGACTGTGTCAGAACAATTCACTTCAACTGTGACAGGAAAAACTTATGATATCAATTTCTGTATGAATTGTACATCTACCTACATCATCTACTGCATCACATGCATAGCGTGTGGAAAGCAGTACATAGGACTCACCACTAGGGAGATCAGAACAAGAATTATTGAGCACCTGTCCACCATCAGGGTGGGAAAAGCTACCACCCCCCTGGTACACCACTTTGCTGAAATTCATGGAAAGAACTTAACATGTTTTTTATGGCAGCCTATAGATATGGTATTGAGACCCAAACGTGGGGGAGATCGGAAAATAGCACTATCCAAGAGAGAGATGCTATGGATCTTCAAGTTAGACACCAGGATACCAAAAGGTCTGAACTCTGAGTTCGACCTTATAAACTACTGGGAGTAAGTCACTAAACCACAGAGTCTCTAGTCTAGCTTGCTAGATAAATTACCATATATACTGATATAATTATTTGAGCATTCCTCTAATCTTTTTTCTCCCCCTCCCAAAATCCCAGATGTCTCCTGCCCTAGCTGGCTCTACTCCACAATACAATCTACTAAGTTCAGATTTATTACCTTGTGATTGAGTATTGTCTACCATGTTATATACATTGACCACAGTCTGTTTATCTGTGATGATTGTAGACTTATGCAATATATAAGGTAATTCCTCAGTCCTAAAACATACACGTATATATGCCTTGAGAGTATGAATAGGAGTATGCTTGTAGCTATCAGCTATATATATATATATATATTATTGTATAGAACAGAGTTATTCCTTTTTCCATAACTGAGTTATCTATATATTGAGGTATCCATATATCCTGAGGCATATATATATTGGTTTTGTCACAGCCTGACTATGTCTGCTTAGGTGGTGCGTTAGAATACGTACATACATTTATCATTCATGTAGCATATGGTTATATAGACTGACTTTGTTTGTTTCCTACTTCACTTATATATAAATATATTCTTTATTTTTCTGTTTTAAAAGTGTAATGTTATGCTGTGTGATATATACAGTCTTAACAATATAAGCAGGAAATATGCTTTGACTTCAGGTATACCATATGTCTGTTTTCATTTATATCAAGGTCGGCAGTTAGTTGTTTGTGCAAATACGTATTAATTACAGTTTGCATTGTTCAACCAATAAATCTGTATATATGCAAGTAACTATATAACACTTTATATAACAACATATGACACTGTTTGTCTACTAATCTATGTCCTCTGAATTGTTCAAAAGAGTTTGCTTTACCTTCCAAATGTAAGGGGTTAAACAGACTCTGGGCGTGTTATTGTTTTTAATGACATGTTTGTTTTATCCAATGATGATGTTGCAATTATGTATAAAAAGCACACCTGTGGCTGGCATCAATATGCTATGATTACGGCCTAGCCGAAACGCGTAAGCCTGCCAGCCAGAGGAACCCCCCCTATTCGTTCTAATATGACTGTCTGTTCTACTTTTTAAATAACCAATAAAGGTTATGTTTTATATATAATTACTAGCGCTCCAATCTCTTTTCTTGTTTTGGTGGGTTTATTAAACTTAATACTCTGTCCACATTGTGTGTTATAATGAACACTGAGTAATACCAGCTTTATTGTCAGTTCTGAATAATGCTGCTATTTACGAAGTACAAATAAGTGTTGCCAATACTGTGAAGCTTCTTTCACCAAGCTTATCAATACAACTTACAATGATATTATACTGTATATCCTAGCTGTGGTATATCGCGTACTAGTATTCTAAGTGTTATCCAATGGTCAGCAACAACCATAAA
The DNA here is from genome assembly GCF_027579735.1 of Bombina bombina. Taxonomy (NCBI): domain Eukaryota; kingdom Metazoa; phylum Chordata; class Amphibia; order Anura; family Bombinatoridae; genus Bombina; species Bombina bombina. The sequence continues at coordinate 577,662,311 of NC_069505.1, forward strand.
AGTCTACCCTAGTAACTATAAAGCTCACCACCACAGAGCTAACAACTACTGCAAAATTACTTTTGGGTAAATAACAGTCAATGTTAACCAACAAATTACATTGGGGCACAACCAAACCATTTTCCTTTAGCTATCAAACAGTGACCTATCACTTATAACAAATACAGTACAATTTGAATTTCAAAGAAATTTGGAACGGTCGGAATTAGAACCACAAAACACTGAACCACATATGTATCTACTACCCCTAGCAGCTGAAGGGGGGGTAGTTATCAAGCCGTCAACCTCGAATACGCTGGAATTCCACAGCGTATTTGTGGCGAGGCTGATTCGCCTTAGTTATCAAAGGCTAGAGGACCGGCAAAAGTAGAATTTTGTGACGTAAACTTCGATCCGCCGGACTCAGTCCGACACAGATCGATTCTTACGTCACTCCAGATGTTCCGCACACAAGTACGGCACAATCTGACTACTTTTGCTAGTTATCAAAAAACTAACAGGTACGCTCGGCACTTTTCCGGCCCAGCGTACCTGGTTTTCAAACCGCCACCCTGGAGGCAGCGGATCCCATAGGAATCAATGGAGTCTGACCATAGCGAAAGTTCATGTTCGCTGCTGCCAGATATCCCATTGATTCCTATGGGAGCTGTCTACACCTAACACCCTAACATGTACCCCGAGTCTAGACACCACTAATCTGTCCCCCCTACACCGCCGCAACTAAATAAAGTTATTACCCCCTAAACCGCCGCTCCCGGAGCCCACGACACTATAATAAATACGTTAACCCCTAAACCGCCGCTCCCGGAGCCCACCGCAAGCTACTCTATACATATTAACCCCTAAACCGCCGCTCCCAGAGCCCACCGCCACCTACATTTATACCTAGTAACCCCTATCCTGCCCCCCCTATACCGCCGCCCTGTATAATAAATTTATTAACCCCTATCCTGCTCCTCCTATACCGCCGCCCTCTATAATAAATTTATTACCCCTAATCTGCCCCCCATACACCGTCGCCACCTATAATAAATTTATTAACCCCTATCCTGCCCCCCACTATGCCGCCGCCAATGTAATAAATTATTAACCCCTAAACCTAAGTCTAACACTAACCCTAACACCCCCCTAACTTAAATATTAATTAAATAAATCTAAATAATATTTCTTCTTATTAAATAAATTAATCTTATTTAAAAATAAATACTTACCTTTAAAATCAACCCTAATATAGCTACAATATAAATAATAATTATATTGTAGCTATCTTAGGATTTATATTTATTTTACAGGTACCTTTCAATTTATTTTAACTAGGTACAATAGCTATTAAATAGTTATTAACTATTTAATAGCTTACCTAGCTAAAATAAAGAGAAATTTACCTGTAAACTAAAAACTAACCTAAGTTACAATTACACCTAACACTACACTATACTTTAATAAATGATTCCTATTTAAAATAAATACTTACTTGTAAAATAAACCCCTAAGATAGCTACAATATAATTAATAATTACTTTGTAGCTATTTTAGGATTTATATTTATTTTACAGGTAACTTTGTATTTATTTTAGCTAGTTAGAATAGTTATTAAATAGTTATTAACTATTTAATAACTACCTAGCTAAAAGAAATACAAAATTACCTGTAAAATAAATCCTAACCTAAGTTACAATTAAACCTAACACTACACTATCATTACATTAATTAAATAAATTAACTACAAATAACTACAATTAAATACAATTACATAAACTAACTAAAGTACAAAAAATAAAAAAATAAGTTACAAACATTTAAAAAAATATTACAACAATTTTAAGCTACTTACACCTAATCTAAGCCCCCTAATAAAATAACAAACCCCCCAAAATAAAAAAAATGCCCTACCCTATTCTACATTAAAAAAGTTCAAAGCTCTTTTACCTTACCAGCCCTTAAAAGGGCCTTTTGTGGGGGCATGCCCCAAAGAATTCAGCTCTTTTGCCTGTAAAAGAAAAATACAACCCCCCCCAACATTAAAACCCACCACCCACATACCCCTAATCTAACCCAAACCCCCCTTAAAATAACCTAACACTAATCCCCTGAAGATCATCCTACCTTGAGTCGTCTTCACTCAACCGAGCCACCGATGGAACTGAAGAGGACATCCGGAGCGGCAGAAATGATCATCCAAGGGGCGCTGAAGAAATCTTCCATCCGATGAAGTGATCCTCCAAGCGGCACTGAAGAAATCTTCCATCCGGGCGAGGCTCCTTTAAGGGACGTCATCCAAGGATTCTATCAGCCAATCGGAATTAAGGTAGGAAAAATCTGATTGGCTGATTGAATCAGCCAATCAGATTCAAGTTCAATCCGATTGGCTGATCCAATCAGCCAATCAGATTGAGCTTGCATTCTATTGGCTGTTCCGATCAGCCAATAGAATGCGAGCTCAATCTGATTGGCTGATTGGATCAGCCAATAGAATGCAAGCTCAATCTGATTGGCTGATTGGATCAGCCAATCGGATTGAACTTGAATCTGATTGGCTGATTCCATCAGCCAATCAGATTTTTCCTACCTTAATTCCGATTGGCTGATAGAATCCTATCAGCCAATCGGAATTGAAGGGACGCCATCTTGGATGACGTCCCTTAAAGGAGCCTTTCATTCGTCGGTAGTCCGTCGGGAAAGGAGGATGTTCCGCGTCGGCGGGATGAAGATTCAAGACCCGGCTTTGAAAGATTACCCTCGCCCGGATAGAAGACTTCTTCAGCGCATCTTGGAAGATGACCTCGCCCGGATGGAAGATTTCTTCAGCGCCGCTTGGAGGATCACTTCATCGGATGGAAGATTTCTTCAGCGCCCCTTGGATGATCATTTCTGCCGCTCGGATGTCCTCTTCAGTTCCATCGGTGGCTCGGCTGAGTGAAGACGACTAAAGGTAGGATGATCTTCAGGGGATTAGTGTTAGGTTATTTTAAGGGGGGTTTGGGTTAGATTAGGGGTATGTGGGTGGTGGGTTTTAATGTTGGGGGAGGGTTGTATTTTTCTTTTACAGGCAAAGAGCTGAATTCTTTGGGGCATGCCCCACAAAAGGCCCTTTTAAGGGCTGGCAAGGTAAAAGAGCTTTGAACTTTTTTAATGTAGAATAGGGTAGGGCATTTTTTTATTTTGGGGGGTTTGTTATCTTGTTAGGGGGCTTAGATTAGGTGTAAGTAGCTTAAAATTGTTGTAATATTTTTTTAAATGTTTGTAACTTATTTTTTTTATTTTTTGTAACTTAGCTTTTTTTATTTTTTGTACTTTAGTTAGTTTATGTAATTGTATTTAATTGTAGTTATTTGTAGTTAATTTATTTAATTAATGTGATGATAGTGTAGTGTTAGGTTTAATTGTAACTTAGGTTAGGATTTATTTTACAGGTAATTTTGTATTTCTTTTAGCTAGGTAGTTATTAAATAGTTAATAACTATTTAATAACTATTCTAACTAGCTAAATAAATACAAAGTTACCTGTAAATATAAATCCTAAAATAGCTACAATGTAATTATTAATTATATTGTAGCTATCTTAGGGTTTATTTTACAGGGTAAGTATTTATTTTAAATAGGAATAATTTATTAAAGTAATAGTGTAGTGTTAGGTGTAATTGTAACTTAGGTTAGTTTTTATTTTACAGGTTAATTTCTCTTTATTTTAGCTAGGTAGCTATTAAATAGTTAATAACTATTTAATAGCTATTGTACCTAGTTAAAATAAATTGAAAGGTACCTGTAAAATAAAAATAAATCCTAAGATAGCTACAATATAATTATTATTTATATTGTAGCTATATTAGGGTTTATTTTATAGGTAAGTGTTTAGTTTTAAATAGGATTAACTTAGTTAATAATAGAAATATTATTTAGCTTTATTTAATTAATATTTAAGTTAGGGGGGTGTTAGGGTTAGTGTTAGACTTAGGTTTAGGGGTTAATAATTTTATTACAGTGGCGGCGGTGTAGTGGGGGTCAGGATAGGGTTAATAAATTTATTATAGGTGGCGACGGTGTATGGGGGGCAGGATAAAGGTTAATAAATTTAATATAGGTTGCGGCGGGTTCAGGGGAGCGGCGGTTTAGGGGTTAAACTATTTATTTGCGACGCGGTGCGGGATCAGCAGGATAGGGGTTAATAACTTTTTTATAGAGGGAGGCGGTATAGGGGGGCAGGATAGGGGTTACTAGGTATAATGTAGGTGGCAGCGGTGTCCGGGAGCGGCGGGTTTAGGGGTTAATTACTTTTATAAGACTTGCGGCGGGGTCTAGGAGCGGCGGGTTTAGGGGTTAGTAACTTTATTTAGTTGAGGGGGGCTCCGGGGGGTGCCAGTATAGGGGGTAGAACAGTGTAGTTAGTGTGAGTGCTTAGTAACAGGCTAGCAAGAAAGCTGTCAAACAGCCCGAAGAGCAGCGAGATCGGATGAGTGATAACTCTCACAGTCCGCTGCTCATCGCCCCGCGGCTTTTTGACAGCTTTACTTGATAACTTAGGCAAATTTTTTTCAGGTCCGCGGCGGCGATGTGAGGCGAGCTTAGGCGGGCGTATTGGGCCGGCGAAGGCAGGAAAGTTGACACGTTGATAACTACCCCCCCTAAGTGTGTTTCTAAATTTCTAATCCTATTTTATTTAAGACTATTAAAAGTTAAATTTTAACCTTTGTTTCACTAGTACTTTTCCATACACTATATTCAAGTTTAGTTATATTTTGTAATAAATATTAAACAAGCCCAGAGTGCTATATTGTGTATTATTTTGTTAGCAAGTCTCATCTTGCTACATTTTGTAAATAAAACACATAGAAACATACATACACACATACATACATACATACATACACACACCACATACATACACACACACATACATACACACACACATACATACACACATACATACATACCTACATAGATACATACATACATACACACATACATACATACACACATACATACATACATACATACACACATACATACATACCTACATACATACATACATACACACATACATACATACATACACACATACATACATACCTACATACATAGATACATACATACATAGATACATACATACACACATACATACATACCTACATACATAGATACATACATACATAGATACATACATACACACATACATACATACATACACCACATACATACATACACACATACATAGATACATACATACATAGATACATACATACACACATACATACATACATACATACATACATACATACATACATACACACACACATACATACATACATACATACCTACATACATAGATACATACATACATACATGCATACATACACACATACATACATACCTACATAGATACATACATACACACATACATACATACATACACACATACATAGATACATACATACATAGATACATACATACACACATACATACATTCATACATACATACATAGATACATACATATACACATATATACATACATACTTACATACATAGATACATACATACATAGATACATACATACATACGCACATACATACATACACACATACATACATACACACATACATAGATACATACATACATAGATACATACACACATACATACATACATACATACATAGATACATACATACACACATACATACATACATACATACATACACACATACATACATACATACATAGATACATACATTCATACATACATTCATACATACATACATTCATACATACATACATACATACATACACACATACCTACATACACACATACATACATACACACATACATACATACTGTGACAGAACCCAAGGCATAGTAATGGAAGGGTGTCTATATTCCCTCAAAAGTGCTGCAGTGCGGGGTATGGTCTGACAACCCCAACGAGACTTGTTATGTTTGTTTGCCACATAGAGAAAATATGTGATTTATTTCTGGGTCCCTGGGGTGGAGTATTTGGAGAGTAGGGTGGGCCAGTGCTCCACCCCGCAGTTTGCAGGTAGCACATTATGTCAAAAGTCCAGTCCAGGAATTCTGTCTGACTCAGCTAGCTACTCACCTGCATATGGTAATTGACAGCAGGTGCTAATAAAATCCCCAGTCAGGGTTTGAGAGGTAGATTTTTGCCAGCAGTAAAGGAAAACTGCAAACGCTCTCCTGAGAGATTGAGAGGAATTATATCTAAAGGACAAAGTTTGAAAGGTCTGTGCAATATTACTTTTGTGAAAAGCTACTTAGTGCAGACAGTTGTACTTGTTAGTAAGTGCTCAGTGGAGCAAGCCTCTTTTGTTTTGTTATGTTTATTTTGCCTGTTTTTTGCCAGACCTGATAATAAACAGACTGTATTTTATAAAGCTACAAACCTTGTGTGGTGTTTCCAGCTTTGAGGACTGTGTGTTTCCAAGATCCCAGGGTCACATATGGTGGAGGTAGCGGGGCAACCACACTGATAGTCTGTTAAGGAAACAATACCACACTTAAAATGGAGGAAGTTGTAAAGGCTTTACTACAGGCTACGGCCTCACAGCAACAGGCCACTGCCACACAGCAGCAAGCTACTGCCAGCCAGCAAGAAAATATTGCAGTGCTACAAAAACTGGTATTAACACAAAGAGAGGAACAGCAGAATATCACACGTACCATGCAGCAGGGAGATTCGAGGCCTATCTGAAAGACTGGGCAGGTGTGCTGCAGAAATTCCACACAGTTCTAAGACTCTGAGAGTGAGTAACTATTTGCAAAAGATGGTGGCTACAGATGATGTGGAGGCTTACCTGATGGCTTTGAAAGGACAGCCGAAAGAGAAGGGTGGCCTGCGTCTGAATGGGCAAGTCTCCTTGCGCCATTTCTGAGTGGAGAACCTCAGAAGGCATATTATGATTTGGAGCCTGAGCAGGCCAGTGACTATAAAAAGCTAAAAAAACAGAAATCTTGGCCCGCCTGGGAGTAACGACAGCAGTAAGGGGCCCAGCGATTTCACTCCTGGACTTACAGTCAAGACAAAGCCGTGCGGTCACAGATGTTTGACTTGATACATCTTGCCAGGAAATGGCTACAGCCAGAGGTCAACTCAGCTAGTCACATTGTGGAACAGCTCGTGATGGACCGGTTCCTGCGAGGATTGCCTGTTTCCCTGCGGCGGTGGGTCAGCCAGAGTGAATCTAAAACTGCTGACGGTCTAGTTGCCCTGGTGGAACGCTATTTGACTGCCGGTGAGAGTTTCTACAAATCCCCAACCAGGAAAGACCTAGAACCCCGAAGATCCAGAGTCCCAGTAAATTGGGTAAGACTGTTCGTGGAAAAGGGGGTATCGGGAGGAGCAGATGGGTTTTTACCAACCCGAGAGACATTACAGCAAGGGACAAGAGTTTTGTGAGGCAGGAAAGGGTCCACAATAGCCTCAAAGATGTTGTCTAATGCTAATATTAAATGTTTTCAATGTAAAGAGTATGGACATTTTGCAAAGGACTGTCCTGAGAATGATGTTGCTATGGAATGTAATGTTGGCAATATGAGAGACAATTATTCATTGTACTCTCGCTCATTATATGTAATTACCAAAAATGATTGTTTAAATGGCCACCCTTGGTGCACTGTAAGGGTGGAGGGAAATGAAATTAAAGCTTTGCTGGACTCTGGTAGCATGGTTACGCTCATAGACAGGGGGTCTGTTGAGAAATACTCCTATTGATAATTACCAGAACCTAGATATTGCTTGTGTCCATGGGGACATACACAAGTATCCAACTGCTAAAGTACTTATTGAAACTCAAAATGGCCCCTATAAATCATAGAGTTAGTTTAGTGGATAAATTAGTCCATGAAATGATAATAGGCAGAGATTTTCCCCATTTTTTGAATCTATGGGATGCTGCTGAGGAAAATTCACCGGATTCAGTAGAGGGCGCTGTTTGTGACTTTTCCTTTTCTGATTTATTGGGGGATGACTTAGACAAAATAACTCCTGCTAGAGGGAAACACTCAACCCCTATGGAAACCCTGGTTGGAGGTAATACTGAACAGAATAATACAGGTCAATCTAATATATCTGAACCTGATGTAGAAATAACTGACCTAGAGGTTAGCCCAAGTAACTTTAGGGCTGCACAATGGGAGGATCCAACTTTAGCTGTGGCTAGAAACTATATTTCCGTAAGAAATGGCACCCCCATTAATACTGATAAAGCACTCACCTATCCATACTTTGAAGTGGAAAATGATTTATTGTACAGAGTTGGGAAAAAGGAGTCTGTCAAACAGCTGTTAGTACCCCAGGCATATCGACACACTGTATTAAATCTGGCACATAGCCACATACTTGGGGGGCACTTGGGGGATTGAAAAAAACCAGAGAGAGAATTCTTAGGAGGTTTTATTGGCCAGGTGTAATGGCATCTATCACAAATTATTGTTCTTCTTGTCCTGAATGCCAATTAACTGCCCCCTCTTACAGCATACCGTAGCCCCTTGGTGCCCTTACCCATAATTGAGGTTCCCATTTGAACGCATTGGTATGGATTTTGTGGGTCCTCTTGTAAAGTCTGCAAGGGGGCACCAGTATATATTGGTAATAGTAGACTATGCTACACGTTACCCTGAGGCAATACCCATGCATACTACTTCAGCAAAAGCAATTGCTAAGGAGTTAATGTTAATGTTCAGCCGTGTTGGATTCCCAAAGAAATATTAACAGGCCAAGGCACTCCATTTATGTCGAGAATTACAAAGGAGTTGTGTAATCTTCTTCATATAAAGCATCTGAAAAACATCCGTATATCACCCACAAACTGATGGTCTGGTAGAGCGATTTAATAAAACACTAAAGGCTATGCTCAAAAAAAGTAATTGATAAAGATGGAAAAAACTGGGATTTCCTTTTGCCTTATTTAATGTTTTCCATCCGAGAGGTCCCTCAAGCTTCTACTGGGTTTTCGCCCTTTGAAACTTTTGTATGGAAGACACCCCAGAGGGTTGCTAGACATAGCTAAGGAGACTTGGGAACAGGAGTCAACTCCTCACAGAAGTGTGATTGAACATATAACTCAGATGCAGGATCGGATGACAGCCATTATGCCCATAGTTAGAGAACACATGGAAAATGCCCAACAGCACCAGCAGAAGAGCTATAATAGAAATGCCAGGGTTTGTGTGTTTAATCCAGGAGACCAGAGTACTAGTCCTGGTTCCCCACTGTAGAGAACAAATTTTTGGCAACATGGCATGGACCATATGAAGTCATTGACAGAGTGGGGGAAGTAAATTACAAAGTAAGACAGCCTGGAGGGGAAAGGAGGTACAGATTTACCATGTGAATTACTTAAACCCGTGGAAAGAAAGAGAAACACTTGTGGCTATAAAAACAGCAGACCTCCCTACAATGGAGGAGCATGAACCCGTAGTCAATATCTCAGAAACCCTGACTATCCACCAGAAGAGGGAGGTAACAGACTTCATCAGATTAAATAAGATGTTTTCCTCCTCAGTCCCAGGAAGAACCTACGATAATAGAGCATGACATTGTCACTGAACCGGGGGGAAAAAGGATAAATCTAAAGCCATATAGAATACCTGAAGCCCGGAGGGGAAGCAATCAAATTGGAAGTAAAGAAAATGCTGGACCTTGGGGTAATTGAAGAATCCCAAAGTGACTGGAGTAGCCCAATTGTGCTTGTACCAAAGCCTGATGGCACAATCAGGTTTTGTAATGATTACCGGAAGCTGAATGCAATATCCAAGTTTGATGCATACCCCATGCCAAGGGTTGATGAACTTGTGGAGAGACTCGGGAGAGCCAGGTACCCTTACCACATTGGATTTTACCAAGGGTTATTGGCAAGTGCCGCTTACAGGACGGGCAAAGGAAAAGACTGCCTTCTCTACTCCAGATGGGCTCTTCCATACAAGGTGTTACCTTTTGGCCTACATGGTGCTCAGCAACATTTCAAAGAATGATGGACCGGATCTTAAGGCCACATGCTCATTATGCTGCAGCTTACTTAGATGACGTGGTCATACATAGGGAAGATTGCGAGTCTCACTTGCCAAAAGTGCAAGCTGTCCTTAATTCCATAAGAAATGCCGGTCTGACAGCAAATCCGAGTAAATGTACCATTGGCTTGGAGGAGGCCAAGTATCTTGGCTATTCCATTGGAAGAGGAATAGTAAAGCCACAACTTGCTAAAGTTGAAGCCATAAGGAATTGGCCACGACCTATGACGAAGAAAACAGGTCAGAACATTTCTTGGCTTGTTGGCTACTACAGATGGTTTATCTCCAACTTTGCTACTATAGCAGGTCCTTTAACTGACCTCACTAAAGCAAAAGCTCCAGTAATAGTGAAATGGTCCTCTGAAGCTGAACAGGCATTTCAAAATCTCAAGGAAGCCATCTGTAGACAACCAGTGTTAGTCACCCCTGATTTTTCAAAGGAGTTTGTTTTACAGACGGATGCCTCTGATGTAGGGCTTGGAGCAGTGCTTTCCCAGGAAAGTCAAAGTGAAGAGCACCCAATACTATACCTGAGCCGTAAACTTCAACCTAGAGAAAAGAACTATTCGATTGTTGAAAAGGAGTGTCTAGCAATTAAATGGGCTGTTGAAACTCTCAAATATTATTTGTTGGGCAGAAAATTTAGGACTAGTTACTGATCATGCACCTCTCAAATGGATGAGTCAAAATAAGGATAATAATAGTAGAGTTACACGCTGGTTCCTTAGTTTGCAACCCTATCTCTTCTCAGTAGAACACAGGGCAGGAAGTAAACAGGGGTAATGCTGATGGCCTTTCACGTATGCATACGCTTTTGGCCATGGTCGCTCACCCCCACTAGGTCTGAGCTGGCGGGGAGGATGTGTGACAGAACCCAAGGCATAGTAATGGAAGGTGTCTATATTCCCTCAAAAGTGCTGCAGTGCGGGGTATGGTCTGACAACCCCAGGGAGACTTGTTATCGTTTGTTTGCCCATAGAGAAAATATGTGATTTATTTCTGGGTCCCTGGGGTGGAGTATTTGGAGAGTAGGGTGGGCCAGTGCTCCACCCCGCAGTTTGCAGGTAGCACATTATGTCAAAAAGTCCAGTCCAGGAATTCTGTCTGACTCAGCTAGCTACTCACCTGCATATGGTAATTGACAGCAGGTGCTAATAAAATCCCCAGTCAGGGTTTGAGAGGTAGATTTTTGCCAGCAGTAAAGGAAAACTGCAAACACTCTCCTGAGAGACTGAGAGGAAATTATATCTAAAGGACAAAGTTTGAAAGGTCCTGTGCAATATTACTTTTGTGAAAAGCTACTTAGTGCAGACAGTTGTACTTGTTAGTAAGTGCTCAGTGGAGCAAGCCTCTTTTGTTTTGTTTATGTTTATTTTGCCTGTTTTTGCCAGACCTGATAATAAACAGACTGTATTTTATAAAGCTACAACCTTGTGTGGTGTTTCCAGCTTTGAGGACTGTGTGTTTCCAAGATCCCAGGTCACAATACCTACACACATACATACATACACACATACATACCTACATAGATACATACATACATACACACATACCTACATAGATACATACACACATACATACATACATAGATACATACATACACACATACATACATACATTCATACATACATTCATACATACATACATTCATACATACATACATACATACATACATACATACATACACACATACCTACATACACACATACATACATACACACATACATACATACTGTGACAGAACCCAAGGCATAGTAATGGAAGGTGTCTATATTCCCTCAAAAGTGCTGCAGTGCGGGGTATGGTCTGACAACCCCAGGGAGACTTGTTATGTTTGTTTGCCACATAGAGAAAATATGTGATTATTTCTGGGTCCCTGGGGTGGAGTATTTGGAGAGTAGGGTGGGCCAGTGCTCCACCCCGCAGTTTGCAGGTAGCACATTATGTCAAAAAGTCCAGTCCAGGAATTCTGTCTGACTCAGCTAGCTACTCACCTGCATATGGTAATTGACAGCAGGGTGCTAATAAAATCCCCAGTCAGGGTTTGAGAGGTAGATTTTTGCCAGCAGTAAAGGAAAACTGCAAACGCTCTCCTGAGAGATTGAGAGGAATTATATCTAAAGGACAAAGTTTGAAAGGTCTGTGCAATATTACTTTTGTGAAAAGCTACTTAGTGCAGACAGTTGTACTTGTTAGTAAGTGCTCAGTGGAGCAAGCCTCTTTTGTTTTGTTTATGTTTATTTTGCCTGTTTTTTGCCAAGACCTGATAATAAACAGACTGTATTTTATAAAGCTACAACCTTGTGTGGTGTTTCCAGCTTTGAGGACTGTGTGTTTCCAAGATCCCAGGGTCACATATGGTGGAGGTAGCGGGCAACACACTGATAGTCTGTTAAGGAAACAATACCACACTTAAAATGGAGGAAGTTGTAAAGGCTTTCTACTACAGGCTACGGCCTCACAGCAACAGGCCACTGCCACACAGCAGCAAGCTACTGCCAGCCAGCAAGAAAATATTGCAGTGCTACAAAAAACTGGTATTAACACAAAGAGAGGAACAGCAGAATATCACACGTACCATGCAGCAGGAGATTCGAGGCCCTATCTGAAAGACTGGGCAGTGTGTGCTGCAGAAATTCCAGCACAGTTCTAAGACTCTGAGAGTGAGTAACTATTTGCAAAAGATGGTGGCTACAGATGATGTGGAGGCTTACCTGATGGCTTTTGAAAGGACAGCCGAAAGAGAAGGGTGGCCTGCGTCTGAATGGGCAAGTCTCCTTGCGCCATTTCTGAGTGGAGAACCTCAGAAGGCATATTATGATTTGGAGCCTGAGCAGGCCAGTGACTATAAAAAAGCTAAAAACAGAAATCTTGGCCCGCCTGGGAGTAACGACAGCAGTAAGGGCCCCAGCGATTTCACTCCCTGGACTTACAGTCAAGACAATAGCCGTGCGGTCACAGATGTTTGACTTGATACATCCTTGCCAGGAAATGGCTACAGCCAGAGGTCAACTCAGCTAGTCACAGTGTGGGAACAGCTCGTGATGGACCGGTCGGTTCCTGCGAGGATTGCCTGTATCCCTGCGGCGGTGGGTCAGCCAGAGGTGAATCTAAAACTGCTGACGGTCTAGTTGCCCTGTGGAACGCTATTTGACTGCCGGAGTAGTTTCTACATAATCCCCAACCAGGAAAGACCTAGAAACCCCGAAGATCCAGAGTCCCAGTAAATTGGGTAAGAGACTGTTTCCGTGGAAAGGGGGGGTATCGGGGAGGAGCAGATGGGTTTTTACAACCCGAGAGACATTACAGCAAGGGACAAGAGTTTTGTGAGGCAGGAAGGGTCCACAATAGCCTCAAAGATGTTGTCTAATGCTAATATTAAATGTTTTCAATGTAAAGAGTATGGACATTTTGCAAAGGACTGTCCTGAGAATGATGTTGCTATGGAATGTAATGTTGGCAATATGAGAGACAATTATTCATTGTACTCTCGCTCATTATATGTAATTACCAAAAATGATTGTTTAAATGGCCACCCTTGGTGCACTGTAAGGGTGGAGGGAAATGAAATTAAAGCTTTGCTGGACTCTGGTAGCATGGTTACGCTCATAGACAGGGGTCTGTTGAGAAATACTCCTATTGATAATTACCAGAACCTAGATATTGCTTGTGTCCATGGGGACATACACAAGTATCCAACTGCTAAAGTACTTATTGAAACTCAAAATGGCCCTATAAATCATAGAGTTAGTTTAGTGGATAAATTAGTCCATGAAATGATAATAGGCAGAGATTTTCCCCATTTTTTGAATCTATGGGATGCTGCTGAGGAAAATTCACCGGATTCAGTAGAGGGCGCTGTTTGTGACTTTTCCTTTTCTGATTTATTGGGGGATGACTTAGACAAAATAACTCCTGCTAGAGGGAAACACTCAACCCCTATGGAAACCCTGGTTGGAGGTAATACTGAACAGAATAATACAGGTCAATCTAATATATCTGAACCTGATGTAGAAATAACTGACCTAGAGGTTAGCCCAAGTAACTTTAGGGCTGCACAATGGGAGGATCCAACTTTAGCTGTGGCTAGAAACTATATTTCCGTAAGAAATGGCACCCCCATTAATACTGATAAAGCACTCACCTATCCATACTTTGAAGTGGAAAATGATTTATTGTACAGAGTTGGGAAAAAGGAGTCTGTCAAACAGCTGTTAGTACCCCAGGCATATCGACACACTGTATTAAATCTGGCACATAGCCACATACTTGGGGGGCACTTGGGGATTGAAAAAACCAGAGAGAGAATTCTTAGGAGGTTTTATTGGCCAGGTGTAATGGCATCTATCACAAATTATTGTTCTTCTTGTCCTGAATGCCAATTAACTGCCCCTCTTACAGCATACCGTAGCCCCTTGGTGCCCTTACCCATAATTGAGGTCCCATTTGAACGCATTGGTATGGATTTTGTGGGTCCTCTTGTAAAGTCTGCAAGGGGGCACCAGTATATATTGGTAATAGTAGACTATGCTACACGTTACCCTGAGGCAATACCCATGCATACTACTTCAGCAAAAGCAATTGCTAAGGAGTTAATGTTAATGTTCAGCCATGTTGGGATTCCCAAAGAAATATTAACAGACCAAGGCACTCCATTTATGTCGAGAATTACAAAGGAGTTGTGTAATCTTCTTCATATAAAGCATCTGAAAACATCCGTATATCACCCACAAACTGATGGTCTGGTAGAGCGATTTAATAAAACACTAAAGGCTATGCTCAAAAAAGTAATTGATAAAGATGGAAAAAACTGGGATTTCCTTTTGCCTTATTTAATGTTTTCCATCCGAGAGGTCCCTCAAGCTTCTACTGGGTTTTCGCCCTTTGAACTTTTGTATGGAAGACACCCCAGAGGGTTGCTAGACATAGCTAAGGAGACTTGGGAACAGGAGTCAACTCCTCACAGAAGTGTGATTGAACATATAACTCAGATGCAGGATCGGATGACAGCCATTATGCCCATAGTTAGAGAACACATGGAAAATGCCCAACAGCACCAGCAGAAGACTATAATAGAAATGCCAGGGTTCGTGTGTTTAATCCAGGAGACAGAGTACTAGTCCTGGTTCCCACTGTAGAGAACAAATTTTTGGCAACATGGCATGGACCATATGAAGTCATTGACAGAGTGGGGGAAGTAAATTACAAAGTAAGACAGCCTGGGAGGGGAAAGGAGGTACAGATTTACCATGTGAATTTACTTAAACCGTGGAAAGAAAGAGAAACACTTGTGGCTATAAAAACAGCAGACCTCCCTACAATGGAGGAGCATGAACCCGTAGTCAATATCTCAGAAACCCTGACTATCCACCAGAAAGGGAGGTAACAGACTTCATCAGATTAAATAAAGATGTTTTCTCCTCAGTCCCAGGAAGAACTACGATAATAGAGCATGACATTGTCACTGAACCGGGAAAAAGGATAAATCTAAAGCCATATAGAATACCTGAAGCCCGGAGGGAAGCAATCAAATTGGAAGTAAAGAAAATGCTGGACCTTGGGGTAATTGAAGAATCCCAAAGTGACTGGAGTAGCCCAATTGTGCTTGTACCAAAGCCTGATGGCACAATCAGGTTTTGTAATGATTACCGGAAGCTGAATGCAATATCCAAGTTTGATGCATACCCCATGCCAAGGGTTGATGAACTTGTGGAGAGACTCGGGAGAGCCAGGTACCTTACCACATTGGATTTTACCAAGGGTTATTGGCAAGTGCCGCTTACAGGACGGGCAAAGGAAAAGACTGCCTTCTCTACTCCAGATGGGCTCTTCCATACAAGGTGTTACCTTTTGGCCTACATGGTGCTCCAGCAACATTTCAAAGAATGATGGACCGGATCTTAAGGCCACATGCTCATTATGCTGCAGCTTACTTAGATGACGTGGTCATACATAGGGAAGATTGCGAGTCTCACTTGCCAAAAGTGCAAGCTGTCCTTAATTCCATAAGAAATGCCGGTCTGACAGCAAATCCGAGTAAATGTACCATTGGCTTGGAGGAGGCCAAGTATCTTGGCTATTCCATTGGAAGAGGAATAGTAAAGCCACAACTTGCTAAAGTTGAAGCCATAAGGAATTGGCCACGACCTATGACGAAGAAACAGGTCAGAACATTTCTTGGGCTTGTTGGCTACTACAGAAGGTTTATCTCCAACTTTGCTACTATAGCAGGTCCTTTAACTGACCTCACTAAAGCAAAAGCTCCAGTAATAGTGAAATGGTCCTCTGAAGCTGAACAGGCATTTCAAAATCTCAAGGAAGCCATCTGTAGACAACCAGTGTTAGTCACCCCTGATTTTTCAAAGGAGTTTGTTTTACAGACGGATGCCTCTGATGTAGGGCTTGGAGCAGTGCTTTCCCAGGAAAGTCAAAGTGAAGAGCACCCAATACTATACCTGAGCCGTAAACTTCAACCTAGAGAAAAGAACTATTCGATTGTTGAAAAGGAGTGTCTAGCAATTAAATGGGCTGTTGAAACTCTCAAATATTATTTGTTGGGCAGAAAATTTAGACTAGTTACTGATCATGCACCTCTCAAATGGATGAGTCAAAATAAGGATAATAATAGTAGAGTTACACGCTGGTTCCTTAGTTTGCAACCCTATCTCTTCTCAGTAGAACACAGGGCAGGAAGTAAACAGGGTAATGCTGATGGCCTTTCACGTATGCATACGCTTTTGGCCATGGTCGCTCACCCCACTAGGTCTGAGCTGGCGGGGAGGATGTGTGACAGAACCCAAGGCATAGTAATGGAAGGTGTCTATATTCCCTCAAAAGTGCTGCAGTGCGGGGTATGGTCTGACAACCCCAGGGAGACTTGTTATGTTTGTTTGCCACATAGAGAAAATATGTGATTTATTTCTGGGTCCCTGGGGGGGAGTATTTGGAGAGTAGGGTGGGCCAGTGCTCCACCCCGCAGTTTGCAGGTAGCACATTATGTCAAAAAGTCCAGTCCAGGAATTCTGTCTGACTCAGCTAGCTACTCACCTGCATATGGTAATTGACAGCAGGTGCTAATAAAATCCCCAGTCAGGGTTTGAGAGGTAGATTTTTGCCAGCAGTAAAGGAAAACTGCAAACACTCTCCTGAGAGACTGAGAGGAATTATATCTAAAGGACAAAGTTTGAAAGGTCTGTGCAATATTACTTTTGTGAAAAGCTACTTAGTGCAGACAGTTGTACTTGTTAGTAAGTGCTCAGTGGAGCAAGCCTCTTTTGTTTTGTTTATGTTTATTTTGCCTGTTTTTGCCAGACCTGATAATAAACAGACTGTATTTTATAAAGCTACAACCTTGTGTGGTGTTTCCAGCTTTGAGGACTGTGTGTTTCCAAGATCCCAGGTCACAATACCTACACACATACATACATACACACATACATACCTACATAGATACATACATACATACACACATACCTACATAGATACATACACACATACATACATACATACATACATACACATACATAGATACATACATACACACATACATACATACATACACACATACACTACATACATACATAGATACATACATCATACATACATTCATACATACCATTCATACATACATACATACATACATACACATACCTACATACACACATACATACATACACACATACATACATACTGTGACAGAACCCAAGGCATAGTAAATGGAAGGTGTCTATATTCCCTCAAAAGTGCTGTAGTGCGGGGTATGGTCTGACAACCCCAGGAGACTTGTTATGTTTGTTTGCCACATAGAGAAAATATGTGATTTATTTCTGGGTCCCTGGGGTGGAGTATTTGGAGAGTAGGGTGGGCCAGTGCTCCACCCGCAGTTTGCAGGTAGCACATTATGTCAAAAAGTCCAGTCCAGGAATTCTGTCTGACTCAGCTAGCTACTCACCTGCATATGGTAATTGACAGCAGGTGCTAATAAAATCCCCAGTCAGGGTTTGAGAGGTAGATTTTTGCCAGCAGTAAAGGAAAACTGCAAACGCTCTCCTGAGAGATTGAGAGGAATTATATCTAAAGGACAAAGTTTGAAAGGTCTGTGCAATATTACTTTTGTGAAAAGCTACTTAGTGCAGACAGTTGTACTTGTTAGTAAGTGCTCAGTGGAGCAAGCCTCTTTTGTTTTGTTTATGTTTATTTTGCCTGTTTTTGCCAGACCTGATAATAAACAGACTGTATTTTATAAAGCTACAACCTTGTGTGGTGTTTCCAGCTTTGAGGACTGTGTGTTTCCAAGATCCCAGGTCACATATGGTGGAGGTAGCGGGCAACACACTGATAGTCTGTTAAGGAAACAATACCACACTTAAAATGGAGGAAGTTGTAAAGGCTTACTACAGGCTACGGCCTCACAGCAACAGGCCACTGCCACACAGCAGCAAGCTACTGCCAGCCAGCAAGAAAATATTGCAGTGCTACAAAAACTGGTATTAACACAAAGAGAGGAACAGCAGAATATCACACGTACCATGCAGCAGGAGATTCGAGGCCTATCTGAAAGACTGGGCAGGTGTGCTGCAGAAATTCCACACAGTTCTAAGACTCTGAGAGTGAGTAACTATTTGCAAAAGATGGTGGCTACAGATGATGTGGAGGCTTACCTGATGGCTTTTGAAAGGACAGCCGAAAGAGAAGGGTGGCCTGCGTCTGAATGGGCAAGTCTCCTTGCGCCATTTCTGAGTGGAGAACCTCAGAAGGCATATTATGATTCGGAGCCTGAGCAGGCCAGTGACTATAAAAAGCTAAAAACAGAAATCTTGGCCCGCCTGGGAATAACGACAGCAGTAAGGGCCCAGCGATTTCACTCCTGGACTTACAGTCAAGACAAAGCCGTGCGGTCACAGATGTTTGACTTGATACATCTTGCCAGGAAATGGCTACAGCCAGAGGTCAACTCAGCTAGTCACATTGTGGAACAGCTCGTGATGGACCGGTTCCTGCGAGGATTGCCTGTTTCCCTGCGGCGGTGGGTCAGCCAGAGTGAATCTAAAACTGCTGACGGTCTAGTTGCCCTGGTGGAACGCTATTTGACTGCCGGAGAGTTTCTACAAATCCCCAACCAGGAAAGACCTAGAACCCCGAAGATCCAGAGTCCCAGTAAATTGGGTAAGACTGTTCCGTGGAAAAGGGGGTATCGGGAGAGATGGGTTTTTACAACCGAGAGACATTACAGCAAGGGACAAGAGTTTTGTGAGGCAGGAAGGGTCCACAATAGCCTCAAAGATGTTGTCTAATGCTAATATTAAATGTTTTCAATGTAAAGAGTATGGACATTTTGCAAAGGACTGTCCTGAGAATGATGTTTGCTATGGAATGTAATGTGGCAATATGAGAGACAATTATTCATTGTACTCTCGCTCATTATATGTAATTACCAAAAATGATTGTTTAAATGGCCACCCTTGGTGCACTGTAAGGGTGGAGGGAAATGAAATTAAAGCTTTGCTGGACTGGTAGCATGGTTACGCTCATAGACAGGGGTCTGTTGAGAAATACTCCTATTGATAATTACCAGAACCTAGATATTGCTTGTGTCCATGGGGACATACACAAGTATCCAACTGCTAAAGTACTTATTGAAACTCAAAATGGCCCTATAAATCATAGAGTTAGTTTAGTGGATAAATTAGTCCATGAAATGATAATAGGCAGAGATTTTCCCCATTTTTTGAATCTATGGGATGCTGCTGAGGAAAATTCACCGGATTCAGTAGAGGGCGCTGTTTGTGACTTTTCCTTTTCTGATTTATTGGGGGATGACTTAGACAAAATAACTCCTGCTAGAGGGAAACACTCAACCCCTATGGAAACCCTGGTTGGAGGTAATACTGAACAGAATAATACAGGTCAATCTAATATATCTGAACCTGATGTAGAAATAACTGACTAGAGGTTAGCCCAAGTAACTTTAGGGCTGCACAATGGAGGATCCAACTTTAGCTGTGGCTAGAAACTATATTTCCGTAAGAAATGGCACCCCCATTAATACTGATAAAGCACTCACCTATCCTTACTTTGAAGTGGAAAATGATTTATTGTACAGAGTTGGGAAAAAGGAGTCTGTCAAACAGCTGTTAGTACCCCAGGCATATCGACACACTGTATTAAATCTGGCACATAGCCACATACTTGGGGGGCACTTGGGGATTGAAAAAACCAGAGAGGAATTCTTAGGAGGTTTTATTGGCCAGGTGTAATGGCATCTATCACAAATATTGTTCTTCTTGTCCTGAATGCCAATTAACTGCCCCTCTTACAGCATACCGTAGCCCCTTGGTGCCCTTACCATAATTGAGGTCCCATTTGAACGCATTGGTATGGATTTTGTGGGTCCTCTTGTAAAGTCTGCAAGGGGGCACCAGTATATATTGGTAATAGTAGACTATGCTACACGTTACCCTGAGGCAATACCCATGCATACTACTTCAGCAAAAGCAATTGCTAAGGAGTTAATGTTAATGTTCAGCCATGTTGGGATTCCCAAAGAAATATTAACAGACCAAGGCACTCCATTTATGTCGAGAATTACAAAGGAGTTGTGTAATCTTCTTCTTATAAAGCATCTGAAAACATCCGTATATCACCCACAAACTGATGGTCTGGTAGAGCGATTTAATAAAACACTAAAGGCTATGCTCAAAAAAGTAATTGATAAAGATGGAAAAAACTGGGATTTCCTTTTGCCTTATTTAATGTTTTCCATCCGGAGGTCCCTCAAGCTTCTACTGGGTTTTCGCCCTTTGAACTTTTGTATGGAAGACCCCAGAGGGTTGCTAGACATAGCTAGGAGACTTGGGAACAGGAGTCAACTCCTCACAGAAGTGTGATTGAACATATAACTCAGATGCAGGATCGGATGACAGCCATTATGCCATAGTTAGAGAACACATGGAAAATGCCCAACAGCACCAGCAGAAGAGCTATAATAGAAATGCCAGGGTTCGTGTGTTTAATCCAGGAGACAGAGTACTAGTCCTGGTTCCACTGTAGAGAACAAATTTTTGGCAACATGGCATGGACCATATGAAGTCATTGACAGAGTGGGGGAAGTAAATTACAAAGTAAGACAGCCTGGGAGGGGAAAGGAGGTACAGATTTACCATGTGAATTTACTTAAACCGTGGAAAGAAAGAGAAACACTTGTGGCTATAAAACAGCAGACCTCCCTACAATGGAGGAGCATGAACCGTAGTCAATATCTCAGAAACCCTGACTATCCACCAGAGAGAGGGAGGTAACAGACTTCATCAGATTAAATAAAGATGTTTTCTCCTCAGTCCCAGGAAGAACTACGATAATAGAGCATGACATTGTCACTGAACCGGGAAAAAGGATAAATCTAAAGCCATATAGAATACCTGAAGCCCGGAGGGAAGCAATCAAATTGGAAGTAAAGAAAATGCTGGACCTTGGGGTAATTGAAGAATCCCAAAGTGACTGGAGTAGCCCAATTGTGCTTGTACCAAAGCTGATGGCACAATCAGGTTTTGTAATGATTACCGGAAGCTGAATGCAATATCCAAGTTTGATGCATACCCCATGCCAAGGGTTGATGAACTTGTGGAGAGACTCGGGAGAGCCAGGTACCTTACCACATTGGATTTTACCAAGGGTTATTGGCAGTGCCGCTTACAGGACGGGCAAAGGAAAAGACTGCCTTCTCTACTCCAGATGGGCTCTTCCATACAAGGTGTTACCTTTTGGCCTACATGGTGCTCCAGCAACATTTCAAAGAATGATGGACCGGATCTTAGGCCACATGCTCATTATGCTGCAGCTTACTTAGATGACGTGGTCATACTAGGGAAGATTGCGGTCTCACTTGCCAAAAGTGCAAGCTGTCCTTAATTCCATAAGAAATGCCGGTCTGACAGCAAATCCGAGTAAATGTACCATTGGCTTGGAGGAGGCCAAGTATTGGCTATTCCATTGGAAGAGAATAGTAAGCCACAACTTGCTAAAGTTGAAGCCATAAGGAATTGGCCACGACCTATGACGAAGAAACAGGTCAGAACATTTCTTGGGCTTGTTGGCTACTACAGAAGGTTTATCTCCAACTTTGCTACTATAGCAGGTCCTTTAACTGACCTCACTAAAGCAAAAGCTCCAGTAATAGTGAAATGGTCCTCTGAAGCTGAACAGGCATTTCAAAATCTCAAGGAAGCCATCTGTAGACAACCAGTGTTAGTCACCCTGATTTTTCAAAGGAGTTTGTTTTACAGACGGATGCCTCTGATGTAGGGCTTGGAGCAGTGCTTTCCAGGAAAGTCAAAGTGAAGAGCACCCAATACTATACCTGAGCCGTAAACTTCAACCTAGAGAAAAGAACTATTCGATTTTGAAAAGGAGTGTCTAGCAATTAAATGGGCTGTTGAAACTCTCAAATATTATTTGTTGGGCAGAAAATTTAGACTAGTTACTGATCATGCACCTCTCAAATGGATGAGTCAAAATAAGGATAATAATAGTAGAGTTACACGCTGGTTCCTTAGTTTGCAACCCTATCTCTTCTCAGTAGAACACAGGGCAGGAAGTAAACAGGGTAATGCTGATGGCCTTTCACGTATGCATACGCTTTTGGCCATGGTCGCTCACCCACTAGGTCTGAGCTGGCGGGGAGGATGTGTGACAGAACCCAAGGCATAGTAATGGAAGGTGTCTATATTCCCTCAAAAGTGCTGCAGTGCGGGGTATGGTCTGACAACCCAGGGAGACTTGTTATGTTTGTTTGCCACATAGAGAAAATATGTGATTTATTTCTGGGTCCCTGGGGTGGAGTATTTGGAGAGTAGGGTGGGCCAGTGCTCCACCCGCAGTTTGCAGGTAGCACATTATGTCAAAAAGTCCAGTCCAGGAATTCTGTCTGACTCAGCTAGCTACTCACCTGCATATGGTAATTGACAGCAGGTGCTAATAAAATCCCAGTCAGGGTTTGAGAGGTAGATTTTTGCCAGCAGTAAAGGAAAAACTGCAAACACTCTCCTGAGAGACTGAGAGGAATTATATCTAAAGGACAAAGTTTGAAAGGTCTGTGCAATATTACTTTTGTGAAAAGCTACTTAGTGCAGACAGTTGTACTTGTTAGTAAGTGCTCAGTGGAGCAAGCCTCTTTTGTTTTGTTTATTGTTTATTTTGCCTGTTTTTGCCAGACCTGATAATAAACAGACTGTATTTTATAAAAGCTACAACTTGTGTGGTGTTTCCAGCTTTGAGGACTGTGTGTTTCCAAGATCCCAGGTCACAATACCTACACACATACATACATACACACATACATACCTACATAGATACATACATACATACACACATACCTACATAGATACATACACATACTACATACATACATACATACATACATAGATACATACATACACACATACATACATACTACACACATAATACATACATACATAGATACATACATTCATACATACATTATACATACATACATTCATACATACATACATACATACATACATACTACACACATACCTACATACACACATACATTACATCACAACTACATA